>NC_046660.1:129621785-129627114 GCF_010883055.1 Belonocnema kinseyi | reverse complement strand
CAACCACACTTGTAGCTATGTAAGCGTACGGTTCTCAGTCTTAAATGTGTGCTATATTTAATAGGTTAACTCGATCTTAACCTACAAATGAATCTAACTTAAAAGAACCTAACGAAATTTTGCTTAACGCAACGTAACTTAACTTAAGTGTTATCGTTGTAACACTCAACCAATGTGGATCCGTTGCCCACCGTCACCACGTGGAGGTGCCCTGCTTACAGACACAGGCGAATAATGCTAGCAACAAGCGGTTACGAAACTCCAGACATTTACTGCTATTAATGTCAAAATATGAAAGTACGCAAGGTCAGGTTTTGTTAGGTTAGGATAGGTTAAACCTCTATGTAGGTTAAACCGAAGCTGAATGAAACGGTACCGCAGACACAACGGGACAACACAATCAGTTTAATTGTGTTTCGTGAGGTTAGGTTAGGTTAGGCTAGGTTATATTTATTTCTAGGTTAGGCTCGAGTTGACCCATTCGATGTAACACACATTTGCTACTGGGAAAATATGCTTCCAGAGCTTTACGTGTAGTTCAATAAATTTCTGTTAATTCAGGTTAGGTGAGGTCAGGTTATGTTGGGTAAAGTTATGTTAAATAAGTTGATAGCAAGCAAGGGTTGATCCTTCACAATTGTCGTCATGTTTTTGAAGTGAAAATTTGCATCACTGGCATTATTTGGAAATTTATTTGCCTCAGTGCATGACTTTTGGTCATTCTTTGAGGTTATGGCTCAACCATGATGTGTTGGGTGATTTTTGATACCGAATTTGAATTCAGCGCCCCAAAATCCATAGGAATACGTGTGTCTTGTTACCAGATCCGCACACTTCTTTTTTGTGTCGCTGTGTTATTAATGTTTCAGCCAAACCATACAACAATTGATAATACTTCAAATGGATTTTTAATATAATTTTTATTTGATATTATTTTTCAATGTAACAAGAGCCATTGGCCCGTAATAAATAATTTATAAGTTTAAAAAGATTAGAATTTACCCTCAGTAATAAGGTTTGATATCCCACTTACTTTATAAAAAATAGCTGTTAAAATAACTGATTAATAACACCCATATTGGAACATACAAACGCTTCTGTAAAAGTAAAAGCTATTCAAGTACAAATTAAGATACAATTAGTTGTATAGTACAAATTTAGTGAAGTTGCTAACACATTAATAGCATGAGTCTTCGCTTCATGATTATTAACATTTGTCAAAGCAAGAATATGTTCATGACGAATCGCCGAGTTTAGTTCAGTCTCCCGTCATTGGGAAGAACACCATTGAATGCAATTCGGATAAGACACCGCTGTTCTTCTAAATCACGGTAATAGTAGCCTTTAGTATTTCCGAAACTCTAGTTTGCCGACTCATATACGAACTCGATCCGTATTTACGTACCAATAAGCGTAAAATTGGTCTAACTGCTCGCAGAGAGCCAGGCAATCATGCGTAATTGAATTCACCTTTGTATAAGAGGGTGGAATCGTATGAATATTCAATTCCTCAATTTACCGCACGAGCATACGCGTTCAATTTGGAGAGAAGTGCCAAGGAGTATATAGTGCGTTTCAGAAACGCGGCGGGATATCAGGGGACGTTCGGGGTGCCGTCAGCATCTCGTGATTAATGCACGGGAATTTGCAGGAACTCTTCCTCGACTCAATTTTAATTTGGTGTAATTTAATTTTAATTCACTACATAGAACAAAATTTGAGACTGCATTTTAATAGTGACGTGCCTTCCGCAACAGGACAACCGAATTTTATACTTCAAACTCTCTTGTATAATTGATTAAAAAACATGTATAGAAAAATTGCATGGTGATGTCATGTCAGATCTGTACTAAATTTACGTTTTTCCATATCGTTTAATATGGACGTTCTGTATTGGCCTAGATCAGGTGCTTATCAGAATTTAGCTCAATCGCTATAAAAAATCGGAACGGCTGCGACGAGATTCGAACCTAACTTATTTAAAGCACTAACGCATTCCTTAAAACTAAACCCCACAGCTAATTTACACTACGGAATATTTAAAAAAAACTCGGAAAAGCGGCATCGCTTGACAATACAGAGCAGTATTACAAATATCTGGGCCCTTTTTACGAGGGATTTGTTGCTTTAGACATTTTGTTAATAGATGTGTTAAAAAGTTTTATCAATTTTAATGATTAAATTAATTTTTTAGAAGATACATTTTTTTTAAGGAACTGATAATATTGTTGTCTGAATAATATTATCTAGTTAGATATTTCAGTAACAAAGTAGAATAAACTTGAGTGTATTTATATGTCATATTTTATAAATTGTACTTATTGAATTAAATCTTATTACCTTAGTTTATAAATTTAATAAAAAAACATTCCTTATGTTTCAAATCATATAGTAAATGAATTAATTGAAAATAGAAAGAGTTAATTCTTATTAAAATGTTGTGAAACATAACCTTTCGGCTGGATCGGAAAATGGCGGAAACAATCGAGGAGCATTCTCAAACGAAACTATATGAAAAATTATATTTTCGAGATCATGATATTCACTATTTTTCCCATTATTTTTCAAAAGCTCAGTAAAAGGATTATAATTTTTTCATAGTGTTAATTTTAAAAAAGCAGATGCATAATATTTCGTATTTATAAGTTTTAAATATAAGTTATCAATACACGTATGATAAAAAATCAAAATTCAAAAAGTGAGCGCGTTTTCAAAACGTTGTAAACCACATTTGTTCAAGATTAAAAAATTCTATGTGCGGTTATTTATTGTACTGAGAAACTCAAAAAATTTACCCCTATGACTATGACTTTTTTGAAAGTCCTACAAGATTATGATAATAACTTCTTTAATTTGGTCGAAAAGTGGAAAATTGCAAATTTTATCGTATCTAAAATAATGAAAAATCAAAAAATTCCATTTGTTGGTCAAATTATGCAAGATATGAAAAAAGTAAATAAAATAAAATTGCGCGCCCTGGAAAGACCTACAAATTTATAATGAATGACTTTTTGATAGGACGCGTAGTTTTTGTTTTTAATCGTAAAAAAACAACAATAAAAATAAAAAAATAAAATTTGTTTGGACTAACGACACAAGCTACGAACAGAATGAGACAAAACTTGTTTATCCAAAAAAGAGCTATAATTTTTGATAGGACTCATCGTTTTTGCTTTAGTCGTAAGAAATAACATTAAAAATAAAAATATTAAATTTTTTTGAAAAAGCAAGACAGGTGCGAACTAAAATGAACAGACAACAGTTGTTCGCCAAAAATTTCGATAAATTTATTATTAATCGTTTTCTGATACAACGAGTATCGCTTCTTTCAATCATAAAAAATAAGATTAATATTTAAAAAAATAAACTTTTGGAAAAAGGACAGAAAAGACGAAAGAGGACACAGGATCCTCTATAGGACCCTATATATATATTCCTGTATTAGACCCTATGCAGGCGCACAATATTTTTTATTTAATCGTAAAAAACAAGATTAAAAATAAAAACAAGGAAATAAGAATTAGTATGATTCAATTTTTTTTGCATATTATGAATTGTAATTATATAAATTTATTGAAATGAAACGTGTTTCAGCACAGCTGAGAATACAATTTAAAGCAAAATAGGAAACAAATATAAAAACAATCATGATAAATAGAATTTGCTCTTTATTTTGAAATTTTTGAATAAGCGATGCCAGGTAGAGTTACATAAAAAATGTATTATATTTGATATGAAAGTGTTGTGTATAATGTAGAAGTTGACATCTTAGACAAAATCGAGTGCGAAGCACGATGTACGTGATGAGAATGTGTTCGTTAAAGCCGAAAGAGCGTTAACAAAAGAGAGTTCAAAATCACCAAATTACATGGAGAAAACGATATCGCAGGAATTGCAATATATACCGTAATTCCTGCGCTATATATCGCAATTATCACATTATGATAGCGTAAAATCGTTATATCGTATATTGCAAGATTTTAATTATATTATTTTATTATATTATGTATACGAGGGTTCTAGTAGTGTCCAAGCGATGTTCGTGCATTATAATATCCTATAGATTTTTATAGAAAGCTCCGGAACCTGCTTATACGTTATCATGTTGCGCTTTATTTCAATACAGAGGTTTTGCGATATCATTGTGCGATATCTTTTTCTCCGGGTACAGTTGTCGGTTCGTTGACCTTTGAGTTTAAAATTGTCTGTGCACGAATGCGAGGGAAATGCAAAGACCGAGTGCGGAGTGCAATTGCCATCACTCGCGTGCCGTAGGTGTGCTTAAACTCTCGAGCTAAGCTCTTTTAACGAAAGAGAATTCACAATCACAAAATTACAGTTTGGATGTGTTGAGTCTTAATTTTAAATGATTTGCGCAAGAATGTGAAAAAAAATATAAAGACCGAGCGCCTTGTGCGAGGTAAATAAGTAATCGAGAGCGAAGCGGCAGATAAATACTTCATCGTACGCGCGAGGAGAGTGTGTCCACGTAGCGAGCAGGTTTGTTCATTTCTTCTAACAAAAGGTCTCTCAGTGTATATTCGTAATATATTTTACTGATACTTCTGATATTTTTTACATGTATATCACCACAAATTGTGATATCCGATCATTAAATGCCAACGGAGGTACTAGTCCTCAACTTGACCATTCGCCTACGCCCTACAGTCTAAACTCGTCTATGAGATTTCCAGAGGACAACAAGAGGATCCAGCGATCGGTTATATGATGGCCCAATACCTCGAGTTAAGGCGGCGTAGAGCTTGAGGTTCGAACCGTATTTTGTTCGAAAAAAATCTTTCTCTCTCATTTTTTCTAGTGTGATTCTTCGAAAAATGATAATGATAAAAGAAAATTCAGTACATTTTAGTTTTCTAAATAAAAATTTGTTCAAAACAATTTTTATACTGAATTTTTTTATACAAAAAGTTAAGGGGGTAGTAATGGAACTTTTTTTCAAGAAAAAATTTTTCCAAAAATAACGAATTCTTGTATTAAATATATGTAGAAATGCTGTGGAAGTGGTTATTTTGGTCGGGCATTTCAGGAACATCTCAAAAAATACAAATGAATGCAAGTGTCTCGAGCGCGCCAAACGAGCATTTTCATAAATACAAAAACTTAAACGCGTTTTTCTCGAAACAACATTTTTCGAACTGGTCAACATGATTTTGAAAAAAACTATTCAACCGATTAGGCTGAAATTTTAACAGCCTGTTCGACACACAAATACTTATCGGGTAGACCTCCAGAATGATTATCGTTTAACACATAACCCTTTTTTTAAACAATTAACATGAACAAAAAAGTGCAAAATTTTCAAATCCGC
>NC_046660.1:129611846-129621685 GCF_010883055.1 Belonocnema kinseyi | reverse complement strand
TTCTATTACTTTGAAATGTTTATTGCTTTTCTAGAAAAAAAATTATTGAAAAAACCTTAAAGTTCTTTGGCTTCCCCCTTAAAGAAAAATGTTTCCATCAAATTTATGTTCTTGTATATAATGTAACTTTAAAAATTCTTTAGTTACAATTCGTTGAATGTTCTTTTTTATATTTTTTTACTGTACAATATAATATAGGTTTTTGTCAAATCTACATAAAAAAAATCTTCAGAGAATATATAAATAATTACTTGAATAAAAGGTTTTAAATAATTTTGTTGTTTAACTGCAGTGTAAGTATAGAAAAATATTACTTTCCAAAAATCTTGTACATAATTTTATAAAATGCAATAACATTTAATAAATTTTTTCAAATATGATGTTAACTCAAGAGTAACTCCTTCAATTGTACATTGCGTACCTACAATAAATTATGTTATTTTTCCAGATGTATGAAAATGAATTATGCAAATTGGAAGTCATGTTCTTTAAAATTAAATTACCTTCATTTAAAATAACCGGTTTCCGATACAAAGCGATAATGACCTTAAATTGTTCGAAAATTGCTTCTCTTCTTTGAAGTTCTGTCATTTTTTTTTTTTAAATAACCGATTTTGGGTGAAAAACTCTACCAGAACGTTATATTGTGATACGGTCCGCCTGTTGGCTCGATCAAGAGGGGAAAGAGAAGAGGATAATTCGACTAGGATATTATTTTTTGTGTGTGTGGGGGGGGGGGGTGGAATGTTAGGAAAGAGCATACATTTTGTGTTGGAGGGGGGCAGACCTTCACAGCCCCTCAAGCTTGGGTAATCCCGTTGCGTCCCCTTATAAGCCTTAAGCGTGGCCCTAAAGCCCTCTCCATAGAGAAAGAACCGCGGCCACGCTGTTGGCTGATATTTCAGACTCACTGATGCAGAAGCTGCCAAAGACCGCATCCCACTCATTCTGATGTTCCTCGGTCACCCAAGTCTTGATAAGAATAAAGTTCCTCAATTTTTCTAAAATTATGTAATATGGCAAAATTGCAAAACATTACTTCAAAGTCTTCTACATAATTTTAAACAATTTTAGAAAATAATAAAGAATGTTTGTTAATCTTTTTTTAATTTTCTCTTAGAATTCATTACAGAACAATCATTAAAAAATTTCCCATCAACTTTCATTTTCTTGACACCCTGCAAAATTCCATTCACTCAGAAACTCCTAAGAGCCAGTTAGCCAGGGAAAACGAATCGCGAAGGCGGAGGGAGGCTTGGGTTCGTGCTCGTGCATTTTCGGCTCCACACGAGGCTGGTCTACGCAACATGTAGCAAAGCCGATCTGTAGCTCCCAGACAGTGTCTCCAGAACGTGGGATTTTTCGGCCCCCACCACTCTCCCATCGAGGAGCGACGATTCAAACGTAGCGTGTCAGTGAGTCGGCTCTGCTACATGTTGCGTAGCCCAGCCTCCTGTAGAGCTAAAAATGCACGAACACAAGCCAGAGCCCCCCCCCCCACCCGACTTCACGATTCGTTTTCGGTGGATAACCGGCTATTTGGAGGAGTTTTTAAGTAAACTGAATTTCGCAGGGTATCAAGAGAATGAAAATTCAGGCAATTTTGCTATGTTCTATAATTTTAGAAAAAAGTAAGGAAATTAATTCTTATCAAGCCTTCTTGCGCAATTCTGTTGCACCTTTTTAAACATTTATTTTGGTTTAAAGAATGTGCTTTCAAATTTGCGTAAGTTTAAGAGATATTTGGGAATTTTAAAATGACTAGAACATAATAAAAATTTGTAAAGATATTTTAAAGAATTTTTTAAGGTTTCTGTTAAATTAATTTCAGCACATTTCTTCTTAAGCAGAATCCCCGTTTTTAATCGCAAGAGGTTCAATTATTTCCAATCAGAATAAGTAATTACATAAATTTTGAAAATTCAAAAAAGATAACTTGGTATAAGTTGAATGAGATTTTAAAAAAGTTTATTTTAATTATACATAAAATTTGTTAAATTATTTCTAAAAATTTGGAAACATTAAAAATTGCAGTAATTAAATACACGTAACATTTAAGACTTTTATATTAGATTTTGATAAGATATAATAGATATGTATATGAAATGAAAAAATAATAATAAAAATCGATAAACGAAGGACTTTCAGATAATGAAAGATAATGAAAGGAGCTCCTTGGAAAAAATGTAAATAATTGTTTTGGAATGAATTCTAACAGAAAATTGAAAAACATTTCAAAACATTTTTTATTATTTCCTAAAATGTCTAAAAATTACGTAAAATATTTTAAAGCAAAATGTTGTAATTTTTTCATGTTACTTAACTTTAGAAAAATTAAGGAATATAATTCCTTCAAATTTGAGTAAGTTTGAAAGATATTCAAAAATTCAGAAACGATTCGAAAATAATTAAAACTTGTAAACATTTTTAAAGGAATCATAAAAATAATTTTTTATTTCCAATAATTAATTTGAAATCATTATTTTTAAACATTTCAAAACATTGCGAAAGATTTCAAATATTCTGAAAGCATCAAAAAAACTTTGAAGGTTTTTTTTTTAATTTTGCATAGTTAAAAAAAATCAGGAAAAATTCGAATATTTTTTAAAGATTAGAGATTGGAAGGTCTGACAAAACTAAAAAAACATAATTATTTTTCTAATAATCGTGTGAAAGTTTTAAATAATTTTTTATTTAAAAAATGTACTTTAAAAAAAGTTCAAGCAGATTTTCAAACACATCAAACGATTTCCTCAAATTCAAAAAGAAGAGTGTTTAAATCCTTTAAAATAAAAATAAAATATCTTAGAAATCTCCTAGGATCTTTTCTGACACATCTGATATATTCGAAAATCTTTTTTTTTTATTTTCTTAAAAATCTTAGAATAATTATTTAAATTTATATTTATAAACAAACTGATAAAACTTATTTTATTGTATAAGAAATCTTTACAAAATCTGTAATGCCTTAAAATACTTATCTCAACATCACAAAATTTAGCTTTTACAATTTTATTGTAATTGTAAAAAAACTGTAATTGAAATTGATTGTAAATAATTTTAAAATAAATCCAACAGAATTTATTTTATAAAGAAATATCTCATGATTATGAAAAGAGAAAAAAATTGTAAAGGTAATACCGAGGGTCTGGCCGAGGGTCAAACATGGTACGAAAAACCGTCGTGAAATTTCCAAAATGAAACTGTACTCTCTATGCATTAATTTTTGAAATTAAAAATAATAATATTTTTATAAATATTGCCAAAATTTATTTGAATATGATAGACATTGATTTTTATTTTAAAAATTCCCGTAAATAGTTGGTGTTTTTTAAATTTTACGATATTTGTGTACCATGTTTGACCTTAGGGAATAGATTTCAGGAATAAAATTATAAAAATATATGCATTAGTTAGTAAAATACCATGAAGAATCGCCTTTCAAATTACAGTTGAAGTTAAAGAAATAGATATTTAAAATACACTTAAAAAATAAAAATAAGAAAGTTCAGACATTCATGTAGTTTTCTGTTCAGAAAATCCCACACATTTTTTAATGAAATTCCTTTCCGCATCACATTCTAAGGAAAATTTTACAACATTTTTGTCAAATGATTAGTCTTTTGAATGAGGTCAAGTTAGTAACTTTTTGGATTTTTCTGTTGAAATCCTCAAAATTGTGATTATAGCCTAAAATAACATAAAAAGAGATGTATCAAAAAAGAACCTAGAGGACTTTAAATTTTGTTATTTTATTAGATTTAAAGAAATATTAGAAAAATTCGAGTCTTTTTAAAAGATGTTTAGGACATTTAGAAGTTTGGAAGATATCAACGAATATTTGAGAAATTTTTGAGAAATTTTTTCAATTTTTTAAATATTTACGTCTTTTAAAACTTTTAAATCTTATCAAATTGAAACATTTTGCTTTAAAATCTTCTACACTCTTCTTTTAAATTTTAGGAAATCGTTTGATGTGTTTCAAAATATTTTTGAATTTTTGTTTATAATACATTTTTGTGAATAAAAATTACTTAAAATTTTCAAACGGTTATTAGAAAAATAATTCTTTTTTCTAATATTTTCAGGCCTTCTAATCTTCTAATTTTTAAAAATTATTCCAATTTTTCCTGATTCTTTTGCAAATTTTAATTATTTTGTTTTTTAATCGTTTTAAAATTTCTGAATACCTCGTAAACTTACTAAAATTTGAAAGCAAATTCTACAAACCAACATAAACATAACAAAAAATGGTGCAACAAAATTGCGCAAGAAGGCTTAATAAGAATGAAATTCCTTATTTTTTCTAAAATTATATAATATGGCAAAATTACGAAATAATTTTAAAAAATTCTGATCTTTTTTTTGATTTTCTCTCAGAATTCATTCCATTCCCTTTTTGGTTGAAAAATAATTTTTTAAATGAAATCCTAACTATATGTTTGAAAATTGTTTGTAAATTCGATTGTTTTTTTATAAACATTTTTCAATTGAAAATTCATTTCTTCCAACGAAAATTAAACTATTTTAAATTAAACATTTTTTTAAATAAATATTTTGGTTGATAATTTAACTGTTTTGTTGAAAATTCGATTTTGTTGTTATTGAAAAACATTTTCTTATACTAAAAATTTAACTTTATCATTTACGGTTAAGTTTTTTTGGTAGAAAATGTATCTTCTTTTTTAAAAATTCATCTATTTAATCAAGAATTCATTTCTTTGGATGAAAATGCATTTTTTCGTGAAACTTCTTTTATTTTTGTATAAAATGGTTAAAAGTTCATCTATTTTTTTGGAAATTAAACTATTTTGCTGAAAAATTGTTGGTTGTAAATCGATTTTTTAAACTGATAATGTAACCGCTTTTGGTTAAAAATTTATCGATTTTGTTAACAAAAAGTTTTGTTCTTTTAAAATTGATTTTAAAACTTTTGAACTTCTGTTTTCGGTAGAAGGTTATCGGTTTGAAAATTAAACTATTTGTTTGCAAATTTAATTTTTTGCTTGGAAATCTAAATATTTTGTTGAAACTTTGATTTTTTGGGGTTTCAAAGAAAAAGTGGAAAATGACTGGATCCTAAAGTGGCAATAACAAAATACGCATTCCAACTTTATATTTTATACAATTATTTGTTTAGGAATGTTTTTCTTATGTTACTGTATTATAATCAATATCATTATTGTATTATTATTATTATTATTATTATTACTGTCCGCATTCTTATAATTTAAATATTTCTTACATTTGAATTAAATTAGTAATTTCTAGTCACTAGCTGTACTACAGAATTATTAGTTCGCCCCTGGAGTCTGTTTCTCACAAGAGCTGATAGTATATGAGAACGTTCCAAACTTTACCTCTCAACGTTAAGCGTGCATCTCCGTATAGTTTCTTCGAGAGCGTCTGATATGAGTAGTGTTAGGTTTATTTATGCGTATATTATATGTAAATAAGTATTTGTAGTTGCCGCGAGTGTATTTTCGACGAAATTGTATTCTGATTTGCTGTCACTGACTAATATGTATGTAGGTGTATGCTGTTGATTGTGTATCCATTTTTTTTTATTCACAGAAGATTACGGTTTACTAAAAACTAAACTGTGAGTTGAAGTTTCTCGAATGTTACACAGAAAAACGCTATTGTTAAATCTGTTGCAGCTCAAATTTCATTGGGCTCCCAATGATCATTTGAGAGAGTTTTCAAGTCTCAAATGTATTCCTCTGAACGTAGGTGCCCATGTGGGCATCTAGGGGAAAGTATCATTTGGAGACTGAATTTTGGCTCATGCAGAGTTGTGGAGTTCTGAACCTCGCTGTCAGTAACCTAAACGCCTGTCAAAGCAACTGTTCGCATTGCGATATTAGAGTGAATAATTGTTAATAAGGAAACTAATTGAAATAATATTTGCCTAATTTTCAACTTTATTTCATTTAACAGTGTGTTCTAGTCACTTAGAATAAAATGATAACTTCCTAATGCAACTTCCAAATGTTAGGTTAGTCATGGCCGTCGAAATTTAAACTAAAGCCGGGATGTGTAGAAAAAGTCATAACCGTTTACATATACAGTTAGGTATTTTCACTTCAAGCACCAGCTAACTTCACTGTTTTGAATACAGAAAATCCAGAGGAAATTTCTTCGAACGAATAGGCATCAATTAAGATGCAGACGGTCACGACTTAGTTTTTACATCCCGGCTTTGGTGGTTTGATTATCATGTAGGTTTTGACTAACCTAAGATTTGGATATTATATCACGCCAAGTACAATTTTTATTCAAAGACACTAATAGTACTTGGTAAATGGGAGGAATTTAAAAGTTAGGTAATTATTATTATAAATTACCTGCTTATCAACATCTGTTTCACCCAAATAACATCCGAGAAAATCATCTGGACAGGTGACTGACAGTTTGTAGACGACACTTCACGTTGTTCTGGATGAGAAAAAGCAGTGTCTAAATGATGCTTTTCCCCTAGATTCTCTGAATGAACCTGTGTGGCTCAAATTTGTTGCATTAAAATGTCAACTACCAAGTACGGTATTATTTCAAGTACAGTTCGGTAGATATTTATATCAATTTCTCACACTTTCATGTTTGTGAATGAAGTATTACCGAATTTAGTTTTGCGGAACTAGAAATTAAACCTTTTCAAAGTCTCCATATATCCCAAGTTTACACAACTGAGTTTGGTAAAGTTTCCTGAACTATTTTTGTCCATTTACATATGTATTGTTATGAATCATGGTACCGGCCATATTCGGTATAACTGTACATATCTGCCCATAAGTGGCTATGGAAATCTTATATTTTTCTCTCAATTGTTTGTTATTCAAATACTATTTAATCTTATTGGCACAGGATTTCCATCAAATTCTCTGTTCTACAATCTTGGAACTTTTTATCAACAGCTTCTCATTAAATATCTATCAAATCCTATTTACTCCATATTTGTATTAAGTCCTATACATATCAGAATCTCGCAATCTTCTATCAAATAATATCTTTGCAGAAAAGTATAAGATTTCTCGAGGAGTAGAATTCGATAGAAATTTTGCAGTTTCTGCAAAATATAATTTGATACAAGTCGGGTATAGATAAGACTTGATAGAATTTCAATAACAAACTTGATAGATTCGAATTTTATTTCTATAAAAAAATTATATTAAAGGGAATATGAATTTAGGATCTCTCACTTGATAGGATTGGATATGATATATATGAAAAACAGTATGGGAATGAATAGGAATCACTGCAACCCTGGCCTGTTCTTCTTTGATAAAAATCAATAGCAACTCTATCCAAACTTTTGATACAAATTGATTGCCTTTTTAGCGCGACATCACGATTTGGTATAAGTATAATTGAAAACAAAAAACGTTAGCGACTGTAACCCTTACTTCACAGTAAACATGCAGAAAAATGACTGATTCCCATGGAGCCATTACATAAAATATTATGCGATAATACTGTCAGGATTCACCCGAAAGTTGGCACATGCTTTTTTCAGAGGTGGACCAATAGTCAGCGCTACTTGTTTGGAAAAGATTTGAGATAGTTCACCCGATGTTCGAGCCATGTTTGCGCCAAAATTGGTCCAATAAGCGGTCAGTCTCTAAACAGCCAACATGGGCAGTGTACTTCGGGCCGACACAAAATTCTTATGAATATGAGGTGGCCCAACTATAACTGCCAAAATTTTAGTGGCAAAGTCGGTCCGAATGGGGCCCGAAGCTTTTACTCTGGGTGCCAACGCATATTCGCACATGGATTATAGTCTTTTTTGGCGTTCGGAAATGATGCCCTAAATTGAAACCCTGTGGGAAAATTTTCCTGATGTTCTCAAGCAGCTAGCAGTGTTTTTGTTGCCACCATGGATGCGGTGAAAGCCTTCCAGATAGTGCCTCAACCCAAAGAGATTTATTTTATAGTTTGAGAAGCAATATGTAATTTAACACAAATCCGAGTGATTTTTGTTATGCGTAGAGAGCTTAGCCCTAGGGGACATTAGCGCATTCGTCACTTTGTGAAATTCCATTTTGATATTTTGACATTTCAGCATATTTAATTTTAAATTTTACATTTGAAAGTATTAAAAATGTTATTTGGATGGTCTTCAAATAAAAGCACTTAAAAATTCTAATTATTCGTAAAATTGTAGAATTTCAGTTGTTGTTAAAGTTATGAAATGAGAACTCTAGGTCGCAGTATATGACGCAAGTAGTCTTTTTTGTCATACTTTGGGTAAAAATATAATAAATACGTAAATTAAAATTACTAAATTGTGGAGCTCAATTCCTTTTCAAGTGCAGTGTAACAACATTATCTATCACTAAACACTATCTATCTCAATGCATTACAGTATAAAATTAAAATTGGACCAAAATTGTGGGCTGCAGAACTTTTCGAAAGAAAAAAGTGCGTTTCGTTCTACTGCCTGAACCTAAAGTTGAGACAAAAAGTCCTGACACCTGGCTTTGAAGGATTATAATTGCAAAATGATGCTAGTTTAATTTTCGTCAAACATTTTTTGCACACATTTTTGGTACACCAAAAATTGGTGTATTCTTTAAATTTACTTTACAAAAGGCAATTTTTTTGCTTTAATAATTTAGTTATCATTCTAATCAATCGAGATACAAATGTAAAACATAATTACCCACCTTCCGTTTACAGGCAGAGTCTTTTAAGTCCTATTCAGTTGTTGAACTGGTTCTGGCTTCCAAAAATATTAGTAAAATTCAGAGTTATTTTTCTAAGTGTCTACACTGAGAAAATGGTCAGTTGAGCCAACTATTTAGTTAGTAAGATATCGTACTGCTATTTTATTAGTGTGTACAACAAATCCATCAGTTGCAGTGACTATTTAGTTAGTACCAGCGACTAAGTAGATGGTTGTCCCAACTAATAAAATAGCAGTACCATATTTTACAAACTAAATAGTTGGCCCGAATAATAATTTTTTCAGTGTACTACACGCTCCAATTGTTGTTAGTGTCAAACGTTAAAAACTTTATTAAAAAAAATTTATATTTGGTAAAAAATATTTAAAAAATCGATGCTCGTTAAAAAATTCATAATTTGCATCAAATAAAATTTTTTTAAATTCGTTGCAAGATTCGAAAGCTTAGACTGCAACCTTCGAAAAAAATATAGACCTATTGGCGGCGGCTCCGAAAAATTAAATTTGTAATTATAATAAAGTTTTTATTATAAAAATTATAAATGAGTCATTAATAATTACAATTACATGGATAATTAAGTGTTTTTCTTTCCTTTGTTCAATGAAAAGACGAGAAATTATATTTGTATGAATTTTTTACAATAAGTGTAGGGCCATGTTTGTAAATAATCCAACCTAATCAATTTATTTTTATTAATTTAAATTTGCCAAAATCAATTTTGAAATAATTTTTTTTAACACTCTTAAGGGTGTTGGTTAAATCCGACTTTGATTTTTTTTTCATAGGTACGGCACTGACTGAATATATATTTTTTCCGAAGGATTTGCGAACGAAAGAAAGGAAACTTGACGAATATCCGTGGTTTTGCGAGATCCTCGGATCAATAAAACGTTGAAAAATAAGAAAATTTCTTGAGGAAATGATTATTCTCATGACAAATATGAATTCTGCGAAAGATAGAAATCAGCGGGTAGCACAAGACAGCATTTGAGTTAGAATCGTTTGCAAATTTTGTTTGTTACTCACAATTCTGACATAATAGAAGAATTCTCGAGATACGAGGGTGGATTGATAAGTTTCCGGCCTGACCAAGAGATGGCGCCACTAGGCCTACCTTGAGGTGGCGTTCTATAGTACCATCCTTAGATAGCT
>NC_046660.1:129605758-129611746 GCF_010883055.1 Belonocnema kinseyi | reverse complement strand
GCCTTGGAGGAGATTATGTTGAGAAATAAAAAAAAAATTCTTAAAAACGTTGTTTTTCTTGGTCAGGCCGGAAACTTATCAATCCACCCTCGTATACCAGGTTTTCAAAGGGACACGCCTTGATGATGGTGACGAATTGGAGAAAAAATCAGACAAAATGGGATATGCCCTGTGTGTGTCTTGTAACTGCATTTGTAATCAGCCACCAGGCTAGCTGTCAACTTCACCGTCAAACCTGGTCAAACCTGTTCATCTCGAGAATTTTTCTATTATGTCAGAATTGCAAGTACAAAAATAAATTTGCAAACAATTCTAACCATTCAAATGCTAACGTCTGCTACCCGCTGATTTCTATCTTTCAAAAAATTCATATTTGTCGTGAAAATAATCATTTCCTCAACAAATCTTATGATTTTTCGATATTTTATTGATCCGAGGACCTCGCAGAACCACGGATATTCGTCAAGTTTCCTTTCTTTCGTTCGCAAATCCTTCGGAAAAAATATACATTGAATCAGTACTTTACCTATAAAAAAAATTCAAAGTTGGATTTAACCAACGCCCTTGAAAGAATTTAATTTTCTATTCTTATCCTTCAAAATTTTTAAATTATATTTAGAAATGTACACTTGCGAGGTTAATTGAGATAGATGCGAAGTAAATGAAGGCAAGTAACCTCGAATATTTTAACATTTCATTCCAAATTCAATTTTTAAATTTTCGATTGCAGCGCTTCCGCGGAATAGAGATCATGTTCCTACTTAGATTTTTTAGAGGGGGGAATCGAACTAATATGTTTTCCCAAAGACGAGACATTCCAATTTGAAAAATCTTTTTTGCCTTAAAATCCCATGTCTGTAAACGGAGGGTTAATATGTTAATTGAAACCTTCTGAATAATCACGATCCTAATGATTTTCAGTACTGGAAAACTCGCAATGAAAAAACTTTCTTCTCGACATCTTCGTTCAATTTTTGAGATGAAACCGCAGAATCGCAAAGCTTCTTTGAAGCTAGATTTCAGCTTGTAATCTCTATCTAGAGCCGAGATAATTATTGTTTACATTTATAACTCTACTGGTTAAAATAATAATACAAATAATAAACAAAACTTTTCGTTTGTAAATTGCATTTTTAAGAATACTAATACATTTCTTCAAATTTCTGATACCAATTTTTTCTCTTGTAGAGAACTTCAAACTCGATCTAATGAAAGTTGAGGGTCATTTTTTCTCTTTTTCTGACACATTTTTTGTCACGGAAAACTCTAGACCCTGATCAGCACATGAACATTTCTACACTTGACGTGTTTGAACAGTTTTTTGCTATGTTTGGATGAGAATCATGCAAAGTAATAAAAATTCGAAATAATGAAGAATTTTCTGTTTACAAACGTTATTCGTTTTCATTTTTGCAACAAGGGAAATGTGCATAATATACGCCCCCTTTTCCCTGCTTAGTTTTAAAATATTATTTTTATGTACAAGAACGAAACTATAAAGGGATCATTCATTGCTTCATAGATTCAGATGTAGCTGCAACCTCAAGTTATGTTTAGTAACAAAGTGTCACTTTTTAGATCTACCTGAATACCTTGAATATGTATCGTATTAAGTCAATAAAATTGTATGAAATTATATAATTACTAAAATTGGGAAAAATCACTTTAATCCAATCAGAGAGCACTAAGCAGTTAATGACTATGAAAGTTATCACTTTACAATTAGAAAATCATGGCTTAGGAATATATCACTCTCAACAACCCTGCTCAATTGCTAAATTGCCCGGTGGCTCGCAGCGTGTCGTCGATTGCTTCTGATTGTCTCGGTATTAACTTAATTTATATAATCACTGCCATGACACAGTTTTCATATAAGAAGTAGTTTACTGATTTATTGTTATTAATCCTCTTAATTTTAGGAACTCATCTTAATAACAGATACACATGTTTAAAAAATCGATAAAACATCTAGACTAGTACTTCTACAAAACTATGATTCCAGGCTGTTAACAAAATGTTTGATTAATTTGAAAAAATGTAATTTTGGACAGATTTAATTTGTTTTATTCATAAATTGCATATTTTTCTATTATTTATTTGTATATTTAAAGATTTTTTTCATCTATCTAATTTGAACTTTCGTGGTACTTTGACTACGCATAGCACAATACAGTTCTCGCTGAAAACATCAACCTATGTACATCTTCATGTAACTATTTACATTTGAACTCATATAAAATTTGAGAAGGCTTATGTAAAGAGGCCTTTTCGGGTTTGTGACTTCACTTCCATAAGCTTCCATAAGCATGAAAAGAAGCTTTTTTAGTATAGTTTTGTGAAAAATTTCGCAACGATAGACAATTTGAAAGTTAAATGGAAGTTTGTGAGACATGACTGTGACATTGAAATATTGAAACCCTGGATAGTTCCTTCTGTAAAACTCAGCAGGATATGCACAGTCCTTAATCAAAAAAGTTTTATTCAATGGAAGCAGTTTTATTCAAAAATCAACTTGTCTCATGTCGGTTACCGCATTTTATCTGCGCCCTTCCCCTTCGTGTAATGCATTATTGTTTGTGCATGCCAATTTTCAACAGAACTCTTTAAAAAACACTAGCTAGTCGATGAACATCAAATATGTTAAAAAGACATCATTCGAAGAATACTTCTCTCGTCTCATTCGTATGTAACGCATACGGGACGCTAGTTAGTGTAATGCGTGCATGAGTATAAGATATAGTCGGCATATACAACAGACAAATGGACATTACTTACACCCGGTGATTACAATCAACAGCTATTCAGAGGAACCACCCTTGCTCGCTGTTTTAGCTTCCATTTGAGTGATACGAGCCGCCACGTGACCGCAATCACGATCTTTTTTGTGAGTATTTACAAGTATACAAAGCTGTTTAATAAATTTGTGTACTTGGCGTCGACTTACAGAAAGTGAATAGTCGTTAAATCTTCTCACTCCTTATTGCTTGAGACGTCGAAAGTGTCATATGATTTTATGAACATTAAAGAATATCAAACAAAACAGACGTTTATACTCTTATTTAGTAAGTAAGTAAAAATTCTCTCCTTTTCACATTATTACATTACATTTAATTAGAACGATCTGTTATAGTGGACTCCAATTAATGAAGACCCGAGATTCGATCCCAAGCAGAAATTAGAACTTGGTCCTTAAGAGGCCCTATCTAGATTTCCTATTAATAGGGTATTTATAAAATCTAGATAGTCCCTCACAATACTAAAACCATTCTCCATGTATTGCGCATGCGTTCTTTCATTCAATTATTGTTATTGTTTGGAGTTGTTCAATTCAAAAGCATATGCTACTGTTTTTTTTTTATTTTCTTAATTGATACAAAATATTATTGAATTCTTACAAAAATGATTAATCTCACCTGAAAATGTCATAGACCTAAAAGTAAAATAATATAAACGTGAAATATGAAGCAAACGATATATCCTATGAATGCAAAATATATTTGATTTTGAAAAGTTAAATCTAAGGAATTTACACCTTCTGTAACCTCTGACAGATAGTCCTCCGTTTTCTTGTGTTTTTATTGACATTAATTTTAACCTGCACTCCATACATTATTCTAAACTAAACTAATTGCTGACTTTGTTTAGAGAATACTTATTATTTATAACTAATAAAAAACGCACTTTATCAAAATATCCGCAATCACCGAGAACCGAACGCACGCACCGCTCGCTTGAAGTGAAACACCTCATCCCTGAAGCTACGATGCCACGCTGACTGAGTACGATATCACAAATACTGCTGGAATTCATCCGACGCTTTGAAACTAACAAGGAAAAGGCCTCCTCTGCCACATTGACTTTTTAATAATACTATTATCAATCTATCGTACGTCAAAAATAATCAGATACGTAATAGGCTTAATGCTTTCACGATGATTCATTTTGATAAAAAGAGATATTTTGTGTTTCAATCTTGTATAAAACCACATTTCGCACATGATTGGAACCCGAAATATCTCTTTTTTTATCAATTAGATAGAAGGGCCTGTCTTACACCAAACTGTCGCTAGTTCAAATCTTTCTGTCGTCATTTTTTTTAACATAATTTTATTTTTCGAATTGTAAATATGCCAAATAACAATTTGTAATGCTACACCGGCAATCCAATTTTTGGTCCAAGAGTAAAATTAATGGGAAATAACACTTTTCGATTCATTTATTTGCACAATCGTAATTTATCGTAATTTATTGTCCTCGTTGTCAAAGACCCTTATGTTTTAAATGTTTTTACGCCGATTATCACCCACAAATATGTTAAGAACAATAAATAACTTTTTAAACGTACTTAGATGATTTAAAATATAATCACTATTTAAAAAATTATTTTCTAAATTTTGAAGGCGTTTTGTCTTAGACATTTTGTCTTAAAAAATTAAAATTTTAAAATCTTGCATCGTAATTTTTTAAAACTTTTCTCTTTCAAAAATAGAACGCATAATAACATTAATGTACATTTCAAAAATAATTCATTTATAATCAAAACTTGTAGATTATACACAATCCTTTCTGGGAATGAGAGTTGAATAGTAAATTAATAAATTTCAGTTAATTTTTCGATAACAATAATCTACATTGAAATATGTTACTAAATTAATGATTGCAAGAAGTAATTACTGATTAAAAATAGACAATTTCACACTAAGAAAACGATATCGCATGAATTACAATATATATCGTAATTCATGCGCTATATATCGTAAATATTGCATTATAATAGCCCAAAATCGTGATATCGTATATTGCAAGTTTTTTCATTATATACCGTATAATTGTGCAATCTATAACATAAGAATTTATGTTTATTACGCTATCTCATAGTATTTCTTCTTTTGTGATCTCGCGAGGGTTCGAGTAATGAACAAACGATCACAGGAAAAATTAAACATAAAGTTTATATCGATTTCAGGTGAAAGATTCACCGCAACAAGACTTAACCTTGCCAGATAAAATTCACATGAATCAAAGATAATTTCCGATTTTTAAGCTTGCATGGATAATCTTTCATTGTATAATCGCTCCATTTTTATTCGAGGCGTAGTGACAATTACGACGCCAGCGCTATCCAGCGTCGTTTAACTTAATTAAATTTGAGAAAAATGGGGATTCCTATCTGTCAGTTACATTTTACTTCGACGAGTTCAGAATTATTTTCCTAACCTCAGTTGCAGGTCTTACCTGCAGCAATTTTTTACTTTTTTCTGTGATTGTTTTAAATCTGGTGCCCCGATTTATAGCTCGAACTCACTCAGACTTTGCCTTTTCCCCATTGCTACTAAGGACGCTGTATAGCAGATGACAGTAAGAAAATGTAACTTCATTTCTTTCTGTGATATTAGTACATTATACTATCGTACAAAGCTCCAGGACCTGATTGTACGTAATCATATTGTGCTTTCTTGGAATATGGAGGGTTTGCGATATCTTTTTCTTTGTGCAGATAATTAAAAAAAAACATTTGCAAAATTTATATTTTGTATCGTTTCAAGCTAAATAGTATAATGCGCCCCATTTATTTTAGATATTTTAATTTTTAATTTGGACTTGAATAGTTATTCTAATTATTCATTTAGTAATTACTCGTATAAAATGAATAATATAATTTTTTAAATTAATTCTTACATAATTATTAGTATTTTTTACTTCTCCTATTAATTTCTTCGCAGAAGAGTTAAATCAGCTCCAAACAATGACAAAAAATGAAGGAAGAGATCTAGAGTCTATAAAGACCCTATTAATAGGCCCTTATTGTGTTGCATACTGATGACCTCGCTAGCCGGGAACCTCAAATTTGGTTTTTAAAGCAAAATGTGGTGCATTTACTAGGTCGTCTGATAAGTACCTGAAAATTCTAAGAGATGGCATTAGTATTCACTAATGTGAACCATTTTCGTCGAGCTTGATCCTTCAAATGACGCCTGTCAAAAATTC
>NC_046660.1:129595904-129605658 GCF_010883055.1 Belonocnema kinseyi | reverse complement strand
CAAAAAAAATTGTTTTTATACTTCATTCTAAGGACTTATTGAACTACCCTCGTATCAAAAAGTTAGAAAATCGTTGGACTCGCTGTATCGACCTAAAAGGAGTGTATATTGAAAAATAAAACCGACTTTGGCCAAAAAAACGTCTCCGTGTTTCATTTTTCAGGGACTTATCAGACTGCCTAGTAAAATGATACAGTTTTCTGTAAGAACTAATATTGAAATTGATTATTTCTAAATTATAAATTTACAAGGTAATTCAGAAAAAAACTGGACTAATGTTTTTTGTACCATATTTCTTCAGGTTACTTAAAGTCATTGTATCTGAATTTAGGTTAAATATAGAGAAAAAACTAGGGGTTCACTCATGTTGCGGCTCAAATGAAAGTTGGTGTCATTTGGAACTTGAGCTCCAATAGATACCTGTAGAGACCCAAATAAGGTCGTTTAGAGCGCACTTGAAAAGAACAGCATCAACAGCATCAAGACCTATTCACAAGCCAACCGCTTGCGAAGTCGGGTTGGTAAGTTAGCGATTTACAGAATATATCGGTAAAGCAAACGCAAACGATATTAATATGTATTCATTTTTCTTCTTACTTGTTAAGGTTCACTTATTTTATAATTTTTAATACACAATTGGTTTAAATCTACACCACCTTTAAATTACCGTGATTTAAAGTCATTGGTCAATTAATAATTGGAAATGTAATGCGATTTTATTAATTGTAAGTGAAAATTCATTACTTAGCTAACCCACTTTTAACCAACTCTTAAACGTTATGAAAAGTCATACTGCATATTACACCATTAAGCTATTTCCACTTCGGAGTAGGCGTGACTCATTCGGTGGGGAAAGGATTAATGTGTCATCCACTCTACTGACAATCTTTTTATTAACTATTTGCCGCCATACTTTCCTGTCCTGGCATACTCCTCTAGCTTATTGTGTGTGACGTTTCCATTTACTTAACCTTGATATATTTGTTTCGCTGGTCGTTCTTATGGTATTCTCTCAACATGCCCGAACCATCTTAACCTTTTTTTTCCCCATGTGTCTACTAGCGTCTCTTCTGCACCACATTCTTTTAGAATTATCTCGTCACTTACTTTGTCCATCAGAGTTTTTCCGCATATTATGCGCATGAATCTCATGCCATTTGCGTTAATTTTACTCTTATCTTTGTCTTGATAAGTCCATGTCTCGCTAACGCATAGGACAGTCGGTACAAATATAGAATTATGCATTGCCATTTTAGCTTTATTTGATATATTTCTACTTTTGATAAAGGGACCTGCTCTACCAATAACCTTCTTACCTTCGTTTATGCGTCTATATAACTCCTCACCTATCTTCCCGTCCCTAGTAAATAAGCTACCAAGGTATACGAACTTATCAACTTGTTCAATTCTCTCATCATTTAATAAAATATTGCATAGCGTTTTCTCACTCTTTCCTTCGAACAACATAGTTTTTGTTTTATTTGCGTTAATTTTGAGGCCCATGCTCTTCATGCTTGCATTCAGTTTATTCAATATTCTTTATAAGTCTTCGATTGACTCTGCCATAACAATCTTATCATCTGCGAACACTAACCGACGTACCCTTCCCGTTTCGAGATCCAAACCCTCTTCGTAGAAAAGAAAGCATTCTTAAGTACTTGCCCATAAATAATATAAATAATAAATAACCATGAAGACATAACGCATCCTTGTCTAACTCCTTGAATAATATCGAAACAGTCACTCTATTTTCCATTCACCCTTACACTCGCTCTGCTACCCGTATATATTATTTCTGTAGCTTGTAGGAGCCATCCATTGACTCCATACTCTTTCAGGACTTCTCAAAGTTTACTTCTATCTACCTTGTCAAAAGCTTTTTGTAGGTCAACCAATGCACAGAAAACTTTCTTTCCTACTCTCAAACTTTTCTCTGTAATTTGCCTGAAGCTAAATATTTGGTCCGTACATGACCTTCCTGGCATAAACCCACCTTGGACTTCCCAAATCTTTGCTTGTGTTATTTTCATGACCCTGCGAATGTGTATTTCTGAGTATATTTTACTTACGGTACTCAATAAGCTAATCCCTCTGTAATTATTGCAGTCGCTTTTATCTCCCTGTCTTTTGCATATTGGGACGATAATCTCTTTCTTCCAATCTTCTGGGACGTCTCTCATCTCGAAACATAAATTTATAAATGCAGTTTAAAAATGCATACTGTTTGTTATACTTACTTTATAAAGTTGAAAATATACCGGCGACGCTTGCGTCGCCGGCGCGACGCAAGCGCAGTTCAAAGAGTTCCCAAGATTGGGAGCACTGATATGAATAAGCCTTTATATTTACAAGTTTTCTACATACGCTGCAAATTATATTTATCAATATATTATATCTATTTTAATTTCGGAAATAAATATTATAAGTTAATTATGTTCATTAAGCTATGCCCATCAGAGTTCGATGACATTTGTGCTTAAGGGTAAATATTGTGTTATTCATAAAAAATAATGTTCAAGTGGGCAAAGCGAAAAATAGGTTCTTTAGGAGTAGGCTTAATTACATTGGACACCCTTTCAAACCCCAAGTGTGGTATAAGTTAGAGCTCATTTATCGTTTTG
Organism: Belonocnema kinseyi; assembly: GCF_010883055.1. Lineage (NCBI taxonomy): Eukaryota > Metazoa > Arthropoda > Insecta > Hymenoptera > Cynipidae > Belonocnema > Belonocnema kinseyi. The sequence goes on along the minus strand of NC_046660.1, from coordinate 129,603,037 downwards.
GGTTCCTTTTCTGCAAGTGGGGTTCATTTTTGTTGCAGCTCCTTTGGAACCAAAAATGGGTTCCAATGGGAACGTCAGTTTTTTCTGTGCATCTAACTCAAAATAAGGCTGGTTTTTTCATATTTTTTTACTGCGAAAAAAATCTACGGTAGTCAAGCATGTGCCCTTGTGGAAAAATTACGTGAAAGTATTGAATCATTCTAAGGTCAGTAGAGTTTTTCTCAAGCCTGTCTATTCACGAAATACCAGCATGGCGCTACACTGGCGCATTCTAGTTTTGCTATGCAGTAATACCAGATTTGAAGCGAGGTGCACACTCATAGTATCACACGTCTATGCGCGTGTGAATATAGCAGGAGACGATGTACATGACTGGGTTGCTCACGTAACCCATTTCTCCTCTTCTGAATTTGAAAATTCGAAGTTGCACGATTGCTGATCGTCTGTTGTCGACGTGCTGGGATGTCCAGGGCGAGGTTCGTCTTCGACATCCTCTCGGCCTTCTTGGAACAGCTTGTACTACTTATACACATTTTTTTACTCAGTGTAGACTCACCGTATGCAACTGTCAACATTTTAAGAGTTTTAGAGCACTGGATTCCATTCTTCACACAAAATTTAATGCAAACTCTTTGCTCCATTTTTTTCGAAAGAAGAAAATCGCCGAGCACACCAAACCCTTCTAAACTTTTACGCCTCTGCCAGAAAAACAACACGAGCTATATAGTCAAAACTGTGAAGATATATATATATATATATATACCTATTATTAATGATAATATTATAATTATGTTACATTATAATAGTCTTATTTATATCTTGATCCGCATTTGAAAGAAACTAAAGAAATTGGCGATTTTGGAACTCATCTCTTTTGGATAAAAACTCCATTATTTGGTTAAAAAATAAATTATTTTGTTGAAAGTGTCACTATTTTGTACAAAAAAGTCCTCTTTTCTATCAAAACTGCAACTACTTTGTTAAAATTTATTTTTTTTTCTTTGAAGGTTCATCTCTTTCGTTGAATATACATTTTTGAAACTGAAAATTTTAAAAATTTAACTATTTCGTTGAAAGTTTGACTCTTTGATTGAAAACTCATATTTTTCGCTTAAAAAATTCAACCTTTTGTAGATAATTCGTCTTTTTGACTTTAAAATGAAACAATTTCGTTGAAAATTCATGTATTTTGTTTGAAATTTTTTTTTGTAGATCATTAATTTTCTTGGTCCAAAATTCATCTAATTGATTGGCAATTTAACAACAGCAATTTAACAACAAATTCATTTTTTCTGTTAAAAATTATTTTCTTTATCTGAAAATGTAACAATTCTAGGATTGATAAAAAATTAATCGTTTTTATCTGGAAATTGAACTATTCCATTTTTTGTTGAAACTTTAACCTGTACATTGCATTACTTAAAACACCAATTATTTGATAGAAAATGAATTTATTTTGTTGCAAAGTGAACTTTTGGGTTGAAAATTGATATACATCTGCAGTCGATAGAGCGGAAAATTCTACGTCCAAGTCATGGGTCAATTGTAACGGTCAAGGTCAGTTAGAGGTTATTTGAACTTAACACAGTTTTCCAAGAGGTCAGTGTAATTCCTAAAGTAAATTTCAACAATAAATTCATTGGTGATCTCTGTATTGATCTTGGTTACAGCGTTCTGAATATTGTACAATCATGAGAAAAATTTTCATTAAAAGTTCCAGGTGTTCTAGTGAGAGTTCTGTTCCTCCCCGAAGAGTTATACAGTCCTATACCATTTTTCGATACCTAAGTTAATACCTAAAGCGATACCATAAGTCCTATACCGTTGTTCCATACGAATATTACGAATCGAAACTGAATTTACGTATTACGAGTACATACTTACTTTCTTTCGTTAAAGATTATTATGGCGCAAGCTAAACTTTCGGAACGGAAGAGAGTATCTCTATTAATGATGCGTGGTTGGGGAGATCGAGTTCGATCTTATGATCAAGTTCGTTTGCTTTTTAATCGCACTTGTCGTAATGGAGCAGGGTTAAATCCTCAGCGTGACGTTGCTCCTGAGACAGTACGAAATATTTTAAAAAGCATTATTTTTCATCCTGACAAAGTTCATCTCTTACAAGCGCACAATGAAGACGATCCTGATCGTCGGTTTGAATTTTGAGAAATTATGATGGACAGAATTGATAGAGATCCTCTTTTCTTGTACAATACAGTATTTTTAGATGAATCTACTTTCACTTCAAAAGGTGAAGTTAACAGGCAAAATTGTAGATATTGGTCCGACACAAATCCTGATTGGATGTTGGAGAGTCACGCAAAATATCCACAAAAGATTAATGTTTGAGCCGGTATCTTGAACGATACATTGATAGGCCTTTCTTCATCGATGGTAATCTAAATGCTCGTGCATATGAAGAGCTTCTCAGAAACCAAACTGTACGGTAGGGAGGTTCGAGCATATTTGGATACTCAACTCCCTCAAAGGTGGATTGGAAAAAGGGGTGTAAGCGAGTGTGCTGCTGGATCTCCTGATCTGACGCATCTCGACTATTTTCTTTGGGGTTATTTAAAGAGCAAAGTATACTCAACACAACCGCAAAGCTTAGACGAATTGCAGGATCGGATTCTGCAACAGGCTACTTTGATTGATAGGGAGATGATTCGTAATGCTGTAACTCATTTTTACAATCGCATAGCTTTTTGTCAAGAAACTCAAGGTTTTCAGTTCGAACATCTTCACTGAAGCGTGAGCGGCAAGGGTACTCACGCTAATCAAGCACCTCGAAACGTGAGAGGCAAAGGGACTCACGCTAATTGAGCAATCCAAAAGAAACAGCATTTACTACGTCCACCTCCTTGTTCCTGGGTAATGCTAAACGTAAACGTAAACTGCTTCGAAAAACCCTTGAAAAACCTTGAAGATCATCACCAAGATCAATACAGAGCTCACCAAGGAATTTATCGTTGAAATTTACTTCAGGAATTGCACTGACCTCTTTGGAAACTTTATTCATTTCAAATAACCTCTAACTGACCTTGAACGTTACAATTGACCTTTGACTTGGGTCTATCGGGCGCCGCTCGCTTCGCTGACAAGTAAGAGCGCGCCTAGGGCGCGCGACGGTCAAACCTCGCGTTTCGCGCTCGATAATAGTTTACGTCGCGCTTCGCGCTCGAACATAATTACACCCCGCGCTTCGCACTCGGCTATTTGTTCTTTGCATTTGGAATGCTTGAAAAAAACTTAATCAAAAAGATCTCTTTTAGATGGCAGTATTTATATGCGTCTTCATATTCTGAATTTTCTACTTAATTAAGTATAGTCAAAGATTCAGTTTCTCAAAGCTCTGTAGGCTTTGACGTATACATTCTCATCGTGACACTCGCGCTGCGCGCTCGATTTCCGACAGACATTTGTAAACAGGTTTTGTTGGATTTTTTTTCTCGTAACTTTCGTCGTTTTTTCACACATTTTTTTTATCTTACTTTTATCAAAGTTATTTTTCACGAATAAAACAAAAAGTACGCGTCCTATCAAGAAGAATTTTCAAATTCAGAAAAAGTAGTCTCAAAAATTTTCAAAATGCCCTCACTTCTGGAATTTTTATCAAAAATGGCTGGTTAAAGAATTCGTCCTTTTTTTTAGGACCTAGAAAAAGTATGCCCAAGATGGAATTGATTCGTTCATTTTTTCGAGATTTATCGGGTTTTCGGACGGATGGCCGGACGGACAGACAGACGCCATCGTGAAAACCTGATTTTCGGATTCAGGGGTTCTCTAAACGTGGAGATCCGTTGAAAAAGTTGACCTTCAAAATGCCATGAAGATCAACTTCAAGGTCAAAATGAAGGTCACCATTGAATTACTCGTTGAAATTTACTTCAAGAATTATGCTGACCTCTTGGAAAACTTTGTTAATTTCAAATAACTTCTAAATGACCTTGAACGTTACAATTAACTTATGACTTGGGTACGTACCTGAAGGTATAATTTTCCGCTCTATCAATTGCAAATATAGAACAGGGGGTTTCCATTTAAAAAAAAACAAAGTTGACCTTCAAAAAGCCATGAAGGTCAACTTCAAGGTCTATTTATGTATACATATAAATAAATATATATATATATATATATATATATAAATTTGTCATAAGGACAAGCCCAGGATTTCGCCAAGAGTGGGTGCTAATCTGGAAAATTGCACCCGCTCCCAGCGAAATCGCAGTAAAATTTCAGCCACAACCACGTCTCACGACCGTGAGATAGGTGTTTACAGTCTGTAACGGAATCAATACGACGATCCAGCAAAAGCCTCGTGCACCCTAAGAACACGGAGCGACCCCAGGACTACCGCCTTCTGCATTTCTCCCGCAAGTGTTTTAGCTTATTGTTGACACGCAGGGATGCTTTTTAGGCCATTAGCAAGTGAAAGCTTGGCACCTCCAAGAGCGCCAATGATAATGACGATTAGTTTAACAGAATATTCCGGGTAAAATCTTGCAACTCCCTTATAAGGTCTCGATACCTATCTTTCTTTTCATTTTCCTTGGCTATGATGTTTTTGTCAGCTGGTGCCGAAAATTCGATAACGAACATGGTTCTCTTCTCGAAGTCAAGAAGAACCATGTCAGGCCTCGAGTGAGCCACATAAACAATTGTCGAGAATATAAAGTTCCAGTATATGCGGCACTTCCCATTCTCGACAATCGACTCGATTTCCCTAGGAGCATTTAGAGGAGCAATATTAAGATTAATGCCGTAAGAGTGACAGAGATGGTAAAAAAGCACTCTTAGTGTTGCATTGTACCTTTGAATGTAGGTCGTTCCCGCGCGAGTTGGACAACTAGATAGTATGTGAGCTAAATGCTCGGGGTGTGCATGGCACGCCCTGAAGCTATCATCAGGAATTTCTTGGCCCAAAATATGGCGACGGTATGTTAAGGTGGAAATGACACCGTCTTGGCATGCAAAAATGAAACCCTCTGTACCAGACTTCAATCCGAGCGACTCAAGTAAAGCCAACGTTAGCTCACAAGACATAGACTGATCCTTCACATTTCTGTGGAAGATACCGTGCATCCCCTTATCGAGGAGCTGTTCACGAAAGTTTATTTCTTGTGCTTTCTTAATCCGGGCTTAATCCGGGCTCCTTTGCCCACTTCTTCGTGATTCCTGACCATTTTAAGAAGAGGGTCTCTTCCATTTGCAAATCTATGTGCTGTACCTAGAATAATCCTGTTGGGAAGACATTCAAGACTCAATATTCCGCGACCACCTTGACGGCGTGGGATATACAGTCGCGGAACGGAAGACTTACGACGCATGCTTTTGTTCATGTGCATAACCTTTCTTGTCTCGATATCAAAGGATCTAAACTCGTTCTTTGTCCATGGAACTACTCCAAATGAATAGAGTACTACCGGGACGGCAAGCATGTTCGTTGCAGATACTTTGTTCCTCGCCGACAGTTCGGAAGTCCAAATCTACCAGATGAGACGTTTGTATCTGCTTCGGAGAGTATTCTTCATAGATGTCACATTCTGAATGCGGCTCTGTGGCACGCCCAGGTATGTATAAGTCTCTCCAGCGCAAAGGTGTCGTATAGCGCTTCTATCAACCAGCTTAGGATCTTCAGGGATGCCATTAAGTTTGCCTCGTTTCAAATAAACCTTGGCGCATTTGTCTTACGAAAATTCCATTCCAATTTCCTTAGTATATCGTTCGACAATCCCTAGAGCGAGATGTAGTTGCTCTTTGTTTTAGCATAGATCTTAAGATCGTCCATGTAAAATACATGAGTGACCTTGTACTTTCGATCTGCAGGTTTGCCGCACAAGTACCCGTCGGAATGGCGAAGTACTAGAGATAGTGGCAATAATGTAAGGCAAAAGAGAAGTAGGCCCATGTTATCGCCCTGAAAGACACCACTCTGAAAGGTGACCTTGTTAGTTGTCACACGATTTTTTCCAGATAAGACAGTAAATCTGGTTTTCCAAAGCGGCATCAATCTCTCTATGCACCTAACTATTTGCGGATGAACCTTTAAGATTTCCAAAAGACAGATTCTAAGTCTATGGGAGGTAGAATCGAAGGCTTTCCGATAATCAATCCAGGCCATCGATAGGTCACGCTGGTAGAATACTGCATCTTTGCAGACACATCTATCGATGAGCAGGTTCTCCCGACATCCCGCTACGCCTTTCTTTGAGCCTCGTTGTTCATACATTTCTTGCCACACAGGTTCAATTGCCCGAACAAGCCTATCGTTTAGGATAGGTGTGAATACCTTATAAAGTGTATTCAGACAAGTGATTGGCCTGTAATTCTTCGAGTCAGCTAAGTTGCCTATTTTCGGCAGGAGTATTGTACGCCCTTCTACCAACCACTCAGGAATCGGCTCTTCCGACTTTAAATATGAGGTGGAAATACGGGCCAAATGCTGATGGTTTGAAGAAAACTTCTTCCACCAGAAGGTTTTGATACAATCTGGTCCCGGTTCGGAATAATTCTTCTTCCCTCTTAATACTTTTGTCACCTCCGCGGTAGTGATGGGTGGGCATTCTTTATCAGGTGTTATGAGGGCATCACATAACTCCTTGAAGCTTTTTATGTTTTCTGAGTCTTCGTCCAGTCTATGCTGCACTTTGTAGACTTCTTTTCAAAATACTTCGACCTCCTCTGGCTTGGGTGGCTGTTCGACAGGAACTAGAGGGTCTTCGAAGAGCAGCTTTGACTTGTTAAGTGTGTGATCACGGGTCCGGAGTTCACGCGCGAACTTTCGAACCTTGGCGGTAAAATTCCTGCCAGATGTGATGTAGTCAATCACTAACTACAACTACGTTTGGTGTGCATTGCTGTTCTCACGAGAAGCTAGGGAAAGGGGTTCGTCTATCCTTGTAGAGTCCCGCATGCAAGGATAAGGCTGCGTACTCTTAGAGGTCGCCCGGTATCCCAGAGTCACCGTTCTAGACACCTCACCCAGCTGTCATTCAGGTTTCGGCACGGTTTTCTCACCTCTGCTTGGAGATTAATTGTGGGTCCGGATGCAATAAGGGCACATAAAATTTTTTCGTGCGAGAACGAAGTCCCCTGGAGGCTTTAGAAAAAATTTTCGAATTTTAATTTTCAAA
>NC_046660.1:129589070-129595804 GCF_010883055.1 Belonocnema kinseyi | reverse complement strand
ATAATTGATAGCCCAGAGGTCGGATTCACCGGAAAAATGTCCACGAAGCTCGTTATCCATTTCAGCCAGATCTTTAGGCTTGAGAGAAACCTTGGTGTTGATATTTCTCCGGGTCGTAAAGCATCGCTCTTCATATATTGGATGCCTGCCCGCGTTTGGTCTTAGCCAATTTGGCTAGTATTTTTCTGAAAAACGAAAAAATAGACGTAAAATCGATAAAAACAGCGATTTTTCAGGTATACTTTTGAAAAAATATATATTTTCTCGCCCGATAGACTTACCAACATATTTATATGTCTTTTGGTCGCCGAATTCGAATCTGAGGCCTAAATAACCAATTTGACTCATAGTTTTTTGAAAATCGCGAAAAAGACGTAAAATCGGCGAATACAGCAATTTTTCTTGTATACTTTTGCAACAGAACATTTTTTCTTTCCAGGTGGTCTCAATCAGCATATCTTTTTTTTTTTTGGGTTCGCTGAATCCGAATCCGGGGTTAAAATAACCCAATTGACTCATATTTGATCAACAAATTCAAAAATAGAGGTAAAATCGGCGAAAACGGCGGTTTTCCGTGCATATTTTTGCAAAAAATATATATATCTTCATCCCCAGCGGACTTCTCCAGCATATCCTTATGTTTTTGTGGTCACTGATTCTGAATCCGGGGTTCAAATAACCCAGTTGGCTCATACTTTCATCGAAGAACGCAAAATTAGACATAAGATCGACGAAAACCTTTAAACCTTTACCTTCCTCGACTGGGATTGTCGTTCACTGTAGATTCCCTTTACGTCTCACGTTTCGGGGTTTTTAATTTGCGTTAGTCTCCTTGCATGGCAATAGTAGGGTTTTTGTAAATAAGTTTTATTTACTTTTAGCTTTACCCAGGAGCCACGACGTGAACGTAGTAAATTCTGTTCCCTTTTGAGTGCTTTATTACCATGAGTCCCCTTGTCTCACATGTTTATAGGGTTCTTTTATTTTTTACTTTTCTTTACATCACTTGTATCGAACTCTTGTGTCCTCAAAAGACCTACGTAGTGGGTTTCGATTTCGTTTGGTACCTTGATTGACTTGATCTCGTTTTAAAGTCCAACAGTAGTCATCCATCATGTTTATATTCCAACATCCCTGATATCGCCTCTCCGTCTCTTTTATATCCTGGTGGAAACGTTCGCCTTGCTCTTTCCTAAAGTCTCCCAGGTTGTCTGGAAACTTATTTATATGCGAATCAAGAAAATATAGCTTTAAATTCATAAGGCAACCTAGTTTACCAAAGTTTGTTACCATTTTTGAAACCAAATTTTGATAGTCTTGACTTTTCTTATTACCTAAAAAGTTTTTTACAACATGTTTAAAACTAAGCCAGGCATCTTTTTCAGTGCCACACATTTTTGTAATGAATTCCGGATGCTGTAACATTTTTCTTATCTGCGGTCCATCGAAGATCCCCTCTTTTACTTTTGCTTCGGAAAGTTGTGGAAATTGATCTTCCAAATAAGCATAGCAATCGCCATCCTTGTCAAGCGCTTTGATAGACTGTTTCATAAGACCCAGGTTTATATGAAGGAGTGAAATCAAAACTTCTTTTGGGTCAACTAGAGGATCTTCAATTATACCTTTTGTCCTTGCTCAAACGATGTTCTTTTTGGCCATCTTTTTTTTGTAATGACGAACGCGGTCTCGACTTTTCTATCAGCACAAGTAACAAGGTGTTTTTGTATACCCTTATTGCTCTCCTAAAACGATTCCAAGAATTTTGAGATCCCCGCAAATTTTCCACTTATAAGTTGAGTAATTGTTTTTTTCCAGGACAAATTTTAAGTTACTGTAATGCTCTTTCAGTTCCGTAGAATGTGCGATTGGAATTGGAGCGTAAACATTAGTATTATGCAATAACACTGCTTTTAGACTGTGCTTAGAAGAGTCAATGAATACCCGCCAATTTACAGTGCAGGTTTAATTTTTTCCATTAATCCTTCAATGTTTTTAAAATAGACTAATTTTCCATGATTATTTTCTTCAGAAGTAAAAAATCTGTCAAAACTCTTTTTCCCTATTTCTGTAGAAACTTGATTTAACTCCTTTAGGTAAATTCTTCTGTTTCAAAACCGAAGCAAGATACTCTGAAGCATCTTTAGAGAGACCGAGATCTCGCGATAAATCATTCAATTCTTCAGACGTAAATAGCTTAGGAACTTTATTCTTTTCATTGTGTGGTATGTACACTTCTGTATTAACATCTCAGCTTTCATCACCATCCTCGTCATCACCATAATCTAAAATGTCACTTTCATCACGATGAACATCGAAATCTTAATCAGTACTTTTATTTTTTTTCTGCTTCAGTCGTCTGTTTGTCAAGTGACAAATTTTTTGAGTTTTTTGTAACATCGTTATTTTCAACAGATTTAATGACGCAGGCTACATTAGGATATTCGATAGCACTTTTCTTTTTTCTATTGATTCCTGTCAGGTTTGTCATACAAAAGTAGCATTCCTCTTTCCGAAGAGGTTTCCTCCATATCGTAGGTTTTTGAATCTTAAGGGTTTTCTTATTTCTTTCTCTGTCTTTCAATCGATTGAATGTCTTATAACAAGCAATGCAAATTTTGTGAGGAACCCAATTTTCACTTTGGTTTTGAACCTCCTTACCAAAATAGCTTTTATAAATTGTTTTTATGTCCTCGCTGATTACTCTTCGATTTTCTTAAACCTCAAAATTACCACATATGTAGCAAAATGCATTTGGATCACCCAGACAATTATGCGCTATAGTGAAAGTGGATAAATTGGAATTGAAACAGCGCACATTTAGGTTTTACAGCAGAAGTTTGAATTTTAACTTTCTGTGACGGTAATCATGCAATCTGCTTTACCCAAGAACCCCTAGAAGTTCGAAGTTGTCTACTCGCTGCGCTAGTGCTGCTTTGACACAGTTGATACCAGACTGATACATGTGTCAGACCAAATATGTTTAGTTGTATTTCAAGTGCAAACATTAGTTTTTGCATTATTTGTGCATAATGTTCGTGAGCGATTTTTGTTGTTTTGTGTCCCACTTTGATAAATATAAACCTCATAACTAGCCCATTGACAACATAGCAAATTACTTGCAGGGTTTGACGACAGCACGGTCGGTATTTCTTCAAAATAGTAATTAAAAAAAACTTTTTTCACTATTCTAATTATTTAGGATCAGGGATACATTCTTGCATGCCTTCTATTTATCGTTGCAAATTTTTCACACGATATCTCATTCCGTGTGGACGTAAACTAGGAAAGAAATCTTCCTCTGGTATTTTCTTCAAAAAACATTTTTTCTCAAAATTTCCACCGGAACAAAGCAGAGACATGGACTTGATTACCTCCTGTTTCATTTCCCAAACTTTCAGAGCTTTCGTTTAGACGTAAGTTGGGAAAGAAAAATTGAAGACCAGGTTTGGTCACGTGACCCTCTCGTCACATGTCCTTAAGAAGCACGCTTAAAGAGATTGTCACCACTGTCCTCTTTACTAACGTGAAGTTCGAACGCGATTTTTCATTTGTTTGTTTCACAGTCATTTGTTTTGACGTGAAGTTCGACTGGGATCTATCATTTGTTTTGTTCACAGTCATTTGTTTTGTTCGATTTTACCTCTAATTTTGCGTTTTTCGATACAATATGAGCCAACTGGGTTATTTGAACCCCGGATTCAAATTCAGCGACCTCAAAAACATAAGGATATGCTGATTTAGACCAACGGGAATGAAAAATGTTGTTGTTACAAAAGTATACAAGAAAAATCACTGTATTCGCCTATTTTAAGTCTATTTTTGCGATTTTCGAAAAAGTATGAGCCAAATTGGTTATTTGGACTTCAGATTCGAATTCAGCGACCCAAAAGACATATAAATATGTTGGTTAAGTCCACTGGGCGAGAAAATATATTTTTTTGCAAAAACATACTTGAAAAATCGCTGTTTTTGTCGACTTTACGTCTATTTTTCGTTTTTCAGAAAAATACGAGCCAACTTGGTTATTTGAACACCGAATTCGAATGCAGCGACCCCAAAAACATATAGATATGCTAGTGTAGTCGGTCGGACAGACCACTTTTTTTTGTGTGTCGGTGTTATTCTTCAGTACTTTCGTGGGGTGAGAATCAGCGGCTCAGGCTATCTTGGTAAAGCTGAATGTTTTTCACATTTTCACTGTTTTTGGGATAATTTTAGCAATTTAAGAGATGCTGTGTTTAAAGTGTGTGCAGTTCAAAGTACTCCGCAATGAAAATAAGTTCTCTAGGAGTTTGATTTCTATCTTGTGTTAAAAAAGTTTATGTCAAAAGTTCACTTTCAAGTTAATAAATTATTTTTCTTGTCAGTTAGCTATACTTGAGAGTAATAATGAATGATGTTTAAAAATTTTAGATTTAATTCAGATGGAAAAATGAAGAAAGCGTGATATGTTACTAATAAATGTATATTAGTTACTAATAAAGTTACTGGTAGAAGACTCATTAGCAAGGTGTAATCCAAAATTTATGCTAGTTCCATGATTTTCTTGACAGGAAAACTGCATGAAAATACTAAAAGCTGATAAAATTCGTTCGTGACTGTGTTGTAAATATAAAGAGTATCGTTTCATTTTTCTTCATCAAATCTCTTGAGAATTTACATATATCCATTTCATCAGATGATTTTCTTCGCATGTTAAAGTAAATATAGGTATCTTTGAAATATTAGACCCTGGCGGACCGAAGGAACCGAATGGAGCCTCCGCAAAGTACCCGTAAAGACCCCATTGGGTCCCCATTCGGTTCCTTTTTAAACAACTAAAAAAAAAGCAAGATCAACTTTTAAACTGTTGAAATTCGGATTCTACGTTAAATTTTATATTAAAAACTTACAGAGTAATCGCAATACTTTTCTTTGCAGCGTTAACAATTTTAAAAAATGTCATTAACTTCTGCTGAAGGTGACTTCAAGCGCGTACATAATAGCTCAAGTAGCTCACTTGCATTGTAGCGTTGTTGTCTGAGGTTTCCACTGCGTGGTGCTAGCATCCAGACAAAAATCTTAAAGTTACCGACGGAACGCTTATTAACTGCCACTAAAAGAAAATACACTTGAAGTCGCCTTCGGCCCATGTAAGTGACAGGTATTTTATTTCTTAAAGTTTTTCACGCTGCAAGAGAAAGTATTGCGATTACTCCGTGAGTTTCTAATGCAAATTTTAACGTAAAATCCGAATTTCAACCATTTAAAAGTTGATTTTGCTGTTTTTTTTTTGAGTTTCTTAAAAGGAAACAGAATGGGAACCCAATGGGGTCCCTTATTCGCGTGAGATCGGAGCGGAATTCCGTTCATTACTGGTACTTTGTAAGGGCTCCATTCGATTCCTTCGGTCCACCAGGGGATACATAATGAAATAGAAAGTTTTTAAAATTGTCACTTTAAAAAAGGTGTACATTTTATTTTAAAGTAATTAAAATCCGTAAAAGGAAATTAATTATTGAGCATACACTTGTTTATTTCAATATTTTTGATTTCAGAATAGATAATTAGATATTTAGAACTTCGTCCAATCTAGAAAAGCTTTAAGTAAGATCACTGACACGCAAAATCATTTATTAACTTGATAGTGAACTTTTAGCATAAACTTTATAAACACAAGATAGAAATCAAACTAGTAGAGAACTTATTTTCATCATGGGGTACTTTGAACTACACAAACTTTATACACAGCATCTTTTAAATGGACAACATTATCCCAAAAACAGTAAAAATCTGAAAAAATAAAGCTTTACCAAGATAGCCTGAGCCTCTGATGCTCACCCAACGAAAGTACTTGAGAATAATCTTATCGCCAATTCTCCAAACAACCAAATGGTTTTAAAACGTCCTGAAATTTTGAGTTAATTTCTTCGGTATTTTTGACAAAACAAGTTTTAAACTACAAACCTAAGAGAGGAAACATATAATTACGTGTGCATGTACTGCGAATTTCGAGGTTTATTTTGGTGAATAGGTGACAACGAGTCCATTACGTAGCGCCACCGCACTATAATGCCGGCCGAGCGGCGGCTAGCCTGCAATGCAACACAGTTAAAGCACCAAAAGAACAAAATTCATATCTGCGGAACAAGGCCCAAATACCTTTCAGGTATTCTCGTGTTTTTTTAGGGATGTTTGAAGATTAGTTTGTGCAATTTTCGTGAAAATCGGTGATGTCAGAGCATATCTCAGCTTGTGGTGGATGAAGTAAAAAAATCTAAAAACATGGCGAAAGCTCGCATCAAGGCGAACAAATTGCAACGATGTAGATCCTCTATATTATGTAATAAAAGTTACAGTGGCATCCGGAACATGCCCCCGTTTTTTCGAAAAATTGCAAGTACCTAATGGTCCGTACACACGCTTGTGGATCAAAATAGATCGCAACCGTTATAACGCAATTAACAAGTTAAAGCTGCTGACCATCACGGAGCATATTGTTGAGAACAAAGGATACTGTCTAATGCTAAGAGAAGTCTAGAACGAAGGGAGTGGTGAGTCAGAGAAAACCAACAGTTTCTCGCTGACCCATGTCGACTCTACCAAGACCCTCCAGTTACTGTCGACCATCCGTCCAAACCACAGGAGGTGGAAATATTTCGATGAGAAGCCTATGAAGTGCAGCATAGACTAGACGAAGCCTCAGAGAACATAAATACACCAAACTCTCGCTTTCAGTCACCCCGTACTCAGCC
>NC_046660.1:129575828-129588970 GCF_010883055.1 Belonocnema kinseyi | reverse complement strand
AACTGAAAGCGAGAGTTCGATGTAGCTTCCAGGGGCTGTGCAATGCCCTCATAACACCTGTGAAAGAATGCCCACCCATCACTACCGAGAAGGTGAAAAAATTATTAAGAGGTAAGAAGAACTATTCCGCTCCAAGACAAGATGGTATCAATATCTTCTGGTGGAATGAGTTTTTCTTCAAGCCATTAGCATCGGGCTCGTATTTTCACCTCCCATAGGCTCATCATCTGTCTTTTGGCGAGATTAAAGGTACATCTGTCAATCGCGGGGTACATAGGAAGATTAATGCCGTTTTGGAAAAACAAACCATATTTATTGGGTACGTGCCGCTTACGGCAAGTCCCACTCTCACATTCGTTCCTTGTGGACGATGGGCCCATGCATGCTTCTCGCGTGTATATATGCCTTTTATATACACGCAATACGCATACATTGGGCTCATGGTCCCCAAAGGTCGAATGTGGCTGGTGCATGAGCATTTTTCCGTTTTACTCCTTTGACATAAAAAAAAAAACATTGCACAATTGCCAGGGGTACTTTTGCAGCAAACCTATAAATAAAAAGCACAAGGTCACTCATGCATTTTACATGGATGATCTTAAGATCTATGCTTAAAATAAAGAACAACTATATCCAACTCTAGGAATTTTTTAACGATACACCAAGGAAATTATAATAAAACTTGGGTTATAAAAATGCACCGAAGTTTATTTAAAGCGAGGAAAATTAAATGGCATCCCTGAAGAACCTAAGCTCGTCGATAGAAGCTCTCTATAAGATCTTTGCGCTGGAGACACTTATACATACCTGGGCTTGCCACAGTGCCGCATTCAGGATGTGACACCTATAAAGGATAAATCCTATGGTTGTTCTAATAAAAAACTTCTAATTATATATAATACATTGCATACATGATTGAATAGAAAAAGCTTGCCAACTTAAAGGTGCTGAAGCCGCCGTTTTTTATGGATGTTTTTGTTTAAGATCAGTCGTGACAGTTCAGGATATGCGAAAGATTCAAATATAGCATGGAAGAGAACTTAATAATATTGATAAAAGATTTGTGAAATTCAGTTTATTGTTAATCAGTGAATGCACTAAAACTGGAAACTTAATAAAATTTGATAAAAGTAATTACTAGAGAGCGGATTAGAATTACTGTGGAGTTGACTATCGAGCGTCACTCGGCTCTTACGCGCAGATGACCCCGGTTAGACCATTATTTGAATTGAAAACGTTTCAATTATAAATATTTTAAATTGTTAAAATTAAAAAAGGAAAATATTTTAAATGGGAGGAAAAGTAATTGAATTTGTATCATTTCTGAACAAATCACATAAAATTGGATACTTTTAAATTTATAAAAATTTTAAACAGAAGCTTTAAAATTCAAAAAATCCAAGCCAACATTTTTTAATTTGAACAATTTCTTTAAGAAAAATTTGAAATTTTCTCATTTCTAATTTAAAACGTTCAAAGTTAAAAATTGTATTTTTAATTAATGAATTTCGAACTAAAATATTTCAAATTCAAAAGATCACAATTTTCAAACTTTAAAAATTGAGTATATTTTGATTAGAATTTTGAAAATATATCATTTTAAAATCAGAAAAATGTAAATCGTATTAATTCTAATTAAAATCATTCAAAATTGAGTAAAAAATTAAAAAATTAAAAACTAAATGGAATATTTCGAAGTAAAAGTTAATGAAATTCTAGAAATCTAAATATTTATTGAAGTTAAAAGATTATGATTGAATTTACAAATTTATTAGACAATAAGAGCTTTACAAATTATAATGTACACTGATTTTTAGGATATTACAATTATTATATTGTTAACTTGTGAAAACTCTAAAGTTTTATGTTACCTGTCAACAGAAAAAAATTCCTGACCACGTGTTTACGAAATGTGTATTCCACCATTTTTAAATCCCATCGACTTTCTTTGTTTTATAGATTAGACTTTTATGTAATAGCAAAAAATTATATTATTTAATAATAAATTATTTTGATTAAAAAAGACAATCTGTTTAGAAGCTATTCAATCTATGCGTTACATGCCAGTCTCGCTGGCAGACTAGACCGAAACTGTACAGCGCCAGGAAATTTTTCTACACCAGTGTATCGCTGACCTTCATGGGAACTCCCTGCAAGACCATATTTAGAAAGACTAAATGAAATGCAAATTAAATAATAAATTGCAATTTTTTATCTTTTAATATTATCTGAGTATATATAATGTCGTTTGGACATTTCTAGCTCAGCCACTTACGCTCAGCTATGGGGACACCTTTGCATGTAGCAACTTTTCACGTGACAAACTGTGCTCGTCAATGTCCATATTGACAACTGTGCACGTGCAACTGTGCACGTGGGAATTTCGACGTGCACACGTCGTGTGTATTCAAAATTTAGACGTGCACAGATGACTTCCGGTGGACATGGATGTGCACAGATGTAATTTTTCTGAATGTACCCATGCGCAGATGTCACCTGCCCAATTGTGCATGTTTATATCCGTATGTAAGGATGTATACGAGGGTTATCCCTTAGATCTACATAGAATAAATTTTTAACAGTTAAAATTATTCCATGCTGAACAATTGAAGGGCTTCAATGAACTCAAGGAATGCAGAGAACGCAAGCAATTAAGAGAATTTAATAAATTAAGAGAACTTAAGGAATTCATAAAATTCAACGATTTCAGATAATTTAAGGAGTTAAGATAATTTAACGAGTTTAGATCATTCAAGGCATTGAGATAATTCAAGTGATTCAGATAGTTCGAGGCATTAAGCAAATTCAAAGCGTTCCGTGAATTCAAGGAATTTACTGAATTCAAGGACTTCAGCGAATTCGAGGAATTCAGAGTGGAAGACATTCGGGAAATTCATAGAGTTCAAGCAATTCAGATAATTCAGCGAATTCAAAGGAATTCATAGAATTGTAGGAATTGAGAGAATTAAAATTATTAAGAGAATTCGAGGAATTAAAATAATTCAAGAATATAAGAGAATTAAGAAATTCGTAGAATACAAGGTTTTCGGAAAATGTAACGAATTCAGAGTTTTCAAGGAATTCAGATAATTTAAGACATTTAGAGAATTCCAAGATTTGAGATAAATCAATGAATTCAAAGAATTTAGATAATTTAAAGAATTCAGAGAATTCCAGGAATTGAGAAAATTCAAGGGATTCAGAGAATTCAAGGGATTCAGCAAATTCAAGGCGTTCCGTGAATTCAAGGAATTTAGCGAATTCGAGGAATGCAGAAAATTATAGGAACTCAGAGAATTCAAGGTCTTTCATCTGTGTACGTTGAAATTTTGGCGTGCATAGTTGTCACTTGAACAGCTGTGCAGTGTGCACGTGCATAGATAGTTCTTGGCCAACTGCGTACGTCGAAATTTCTACGTGCCCAGGTGGGCTTCTGTGGTTTTGGACGTGCATAGTAGTCCGTCCGACCATCGACGTGCACAATTGGCAACGTGCAAAGTTGCTTCATGCAAAGTTGTGCTTCACAGTAACGTTGACAATAAGGGTTATACAACATTTAAAATGTTGCTATTCAGAAAAAACTACTTTTTTTCAAGAATGAAAACTTATCAAAGTCAATTAAAAAATGATTAAATATTACTTAAAACTTGAAAGAAAATACAAGAAAACATCAAAATAGGCTTTGAAATATTTTGGAAGGTGCACAGTAGTCATTCAATTTCATTTCGTTTAATGCTTGTGGCCTATTACGAACCTAGTAGGTGTGTGTTGCCCAGCCTTATTAGATTTTTTCATAAAAATGCGAACACACAATCAAACTTCATCTTACCGAATTATTAAATTATTTTATTTGCTTAAGTTATCAAGTTGCGTTAAATGATTGTAAAACTTAAGGTATGATGAAAGTTAGAATCTGAATATTATTATGCTTTTATTGACTTTAAAAAATATTTTACTGGGACTAGAGAAGCTTATTCTATATTGTTTAGTTTTATATATTTTAAACCCGAACAGATAAAAACAGTTTTGACGATCCCTCCGGTCTATGTAAGGAAATTGTTTTGTTAAGTATAATAATTAATCAGTATGAAAAAAGTATAATAAAAATTTAACATTCATTGTGCAGCAATGTATAGAAATGTCTCACATTTATGTGTGCGTACTGAAATAGCAGAGTTAATTTAAAATTTATCTTAAAAAAATGTAACTTGTAGTGCGAATTTATGGTTAATTGTTTACCCATTATTGCTGTGCTCTAACGATTCACAATATGACCTTTAACAATATGAAATTTTAAAACATAATGTTAAAAATAAAATTTCCAACGCTTAAGGGGTTGACTCGACATCTATACTTAATGAAAACCCATCCACATAATCCACTAATCAAAAGAGTTATAACACCAAATTCTTAACTCTCTTTTTCTAATTAGGCACTGAAAAAAATGGATAGTTGGGGCTACTACCTGTTTATTGGTGAAGCATTCATTGGTTCTTACAACTGTTCAGTTAGTAACACTAGCTAAGCAAATAGTCGGGTTAGAAACCCGATTGTAGTGCCTTTAACTAGTTTACGTTAGTGATATTTACGTAATACAAGTTTCTAATTAATTAGTCATCTGTACCACTAATTGATTTCTCTAAAAATTAAAGTAGGGGGCGTAACTATTTTATTTATTACCTTGGTTGGTATGATTGGGAATGCGACAAACGTACCAACATATTTATGGTAAAACGAAGAAGAACGTTTAGACATGACCGTCATAACTCGCTGCTCACTGGATATCTCGTTGGAATCTTTTGAATCCACATTTCGATAGTGTAGTTATAGCTATTTGAATTACTCTCTGTAACAAATAAAAAATAGTTACATCTACAGATAGAAGAAATGACTAACTATATTAGTAAGTTCAACTACCTACAGCCAGTCGTCACAAACCAAAGTAGTAAGCCTACCTAATTAGATAGTAACGACAACTACCTGTGCCACAACTAACAAAATGAGTCCTCACAACGAACTAAATAGCAGTACTATTATTAAATAGGTAAAATAGTTGGCCTAACAATTTTATTAGTTGTCCCAACCATTAACTTTCGCTGCGAAACTACTGTCAACTTCTAGTGTTATTTTTGGGTAGTTTTTGACTTAACACCGAACCGATAAAACCTGTTGGTATAGTTTTTCTAAACACTACAAAACACTGTGGACAAAAAATATGTAAAGGTTTCTTTGCATTTTGCTTTAATTCATTTTTTTTACTAACTAAGAAAAAGGTAAGTACAATACGTATTAAATTTAGTTTTTCATCTGTATTTGATCATAAAAAATTAATTCCAATAAATTAATTGACTCGAAAAAGATTGGGAAGTCATTTGCAAAATGGTTTCAAACCCGGCTGTGCAGCAGTCATTTTCACGGTTATGCAGCACCCAGAAAATTTATTCTTTTGACATTTTTATAACCTAATATGGCAGTCATTGTTTCTCCAATTGTTTTAAATAGCATCTAAATGATTTTTTCGGTATATTTTAATGTCACATGCATTAAATGCGAGTTGGATTTAAATAATTAGATTCGGACTAAGTTGAACCAAGTGATAAAAATGATTAAAGAGAAGGATAGTTTTTCATTTAATTCATGTACCAACTTGTTAAGGGTTGCTTGTACAATAATGGAATGATCACTAATTTTGAATTTCTATTGGTTTCACTTTTTATTTTTACAATTTCAGTAGATGTTTGAGAGTGCTGAACAGCCGGGGACAAACTTTTGTTTAACCAAAAAAGCTATCTTCCACAAATTTTTCACAATTTTTCTGTTTTAAATTGAATCAATGTACGTTCTTGGCAAAAAGTTAAATCTCGATCAACATTAGGTTTACAACGGTATCGCGGGCATCAAAATTCGATGTTCCTATCAAAAGTTAGGGGCAAAAAACAAAACCTGCTGCACCACCGGGAACACTCTCCTGATTATTTATTATTATAGGACTTTATTTTGATGTAAAGTAAATTAACTTTTAACAAAAATATAAGTATAATAATTTTCACTAGTTGAAATTGATGAAAATAAGATCCAACATTTTATTCCGACACCGAAGCAACATGGCAATCAATTTCTTATACCCGCTTCGAAGGAACAGTTCATTTTTTGGAACAATCCGAAAACCATGTATGTCCCTACGAATGAAAAACAAATACTTAAGTGCAGGTTACACGAAAAAATAAAAATCTGTCAACGTTCTCATCCAACTTACTTGTTAGCTGATACACACAGTTGTGAAAACCAAATTATCCGTAGTAGCATTAAAACACTAGACTTATCAACATGTAAGATATCCGTGCTGAAAGTCGATTATTTAGTTTTTATTAGTTTAGCAGAAAGTCAAGGATATATTATAGTTCCTGAAAAGTCTATAGACTTGACAATTAACTGCAAAGGAATAATTAAAGATATTAAAATTACCGAGGCATCAATTCTATCGTCAGAAAGCAATTAAATTTTAACCACCGAAGGTGCCATAGTTAAGTTAAAACAAAGTAAGGAACTGAGCAAACACATATATTACAAAAAAAATATTTCTGTACTGTATACCAGTGATGATCTAGATTTACTCAACGATAAACTGCTACCAATATAAAAATGGATTGATAATGAGCAATTGCTTCATGCAGGTAGAACATTAGATGATATCGATGATGATTTAAATTAAGTCAGAAATGAACGTCGAACGCGAACATGAACTGAAACCACCACAGAAACTCTTACGTACTTAAGTTATGTTGAGTTAGTATTAATAACCTTATTCCCCATGTACAAATGCGGATTCTGCGATCTAGTACAAAAATGTCTCCCGAAAATCTGTTTCAACCTATATTGTACAACGAATAACATTAATAATAACGCAGGCCCAACGTCAACTATTGTTGCCTACGTTCCACAGGCTCCTCCTGCACATGAAATTGAAAAAAGCAAGCCGTTAGTAGCACCTAAAGTTGTTAAATTGTGTTTTTTAGAAGCAAAACGAGTCTAACTAGGGGGTGTAATACTTGTACTTTACCACTTCCCCTCTCCTAGATTCTAGCTAAGGGCAGTTCGCCTACACAAAGATCTCGGCGCCTCAGTAGTCCTTGCGTCCCGTCTACGGACAAGTCATTCTGTATCTTTCGGTCAATGAAGAAAAGTATTCTTACATCCAGTATAAAACAAGTGTAATTCACTAGACCCTCACAGATTAGCCTTCATTCTAATATGAGGTGAAAATCTTATGTCAAATTAAAACATTAAGGAACTTTAGTAACAGCTCAAAAAACGGACGTGTGGATGATTTCGCAAAAAGGGCAGTCATTTGAGAAATATAGTATTACTCATCGCTCTGACTTATAATAAGCTTATGTCAATTCATTCACAACTGCACGAAATTTTTAAAATCTGATTTGTTTTTCAAGTGAAAAAAAAATCGCTTGAGAACTTACCGATAAGTTCTTGGCGTTTCTGATGACGCAAGTTACCGCCTTTAGAACTCTAATTAACTGCGATTCCTTCTAGAAAAAGAAATTGATCGCCAAAAATGTAAGAGATAGAGCTAACCTACGACCATGAATTAAACTTGCCATTGTATCAGCATGCTGTCTTTCAAGTCTGAAACATTACTTAAGATTTCAGATTATTTTTTAATTCGTGATACCTGTGTTATCAAGAGATAATAAATAATTTAATTATTTATTGCTTTTCAAATATTAAGCAGAACCAAGTTTGAAAAATATAGAAAAATTATTTCCTTTAGATATTGTCATTTTTGTTGAAAATATTACATTCTTCATAAAATTTCCTTAAAATTAATTTAAATAAAAAAATGAGACGGATATGCATCTACGTTTTACCGAGGTCTGAGTATAGGTCTATACCTATAATAGACCTGTTTTTTACTTTCGGCCATTATTATCTAGTTCGGGACAAAATTTTAAGAAAGGAGTAAGCTTTTTTGGAAAGTGCTTTGTGTAGGTAACTTTTAAAAAGACAAAATGGTGGTGGTTTTACTGACGATATTCAAAGTCAAATTACTTAAAAACATCACTGTTTTATTCTTGACTTCTAAAACAAATATGTCTTGATATAAATAAAAAATTTTAAAAATAAATTTTTGTCATTAGGGATCATTCACAAATTACGTGATGTCTTTTTCTTTTGTTTAAATAAAGGTGAGAATATAATTTACGAAAAGTGAACAGTGGCACAGCGATATGGAAAAAAGAAAAACGCGTCACGTAATTAGTGAATGATCCCTCATAATCAATGATAATAACATATTATTCTGTAAATTATTTGTTATTTAATAAAATCATGATACGTTTATATTTACACAAACTACAAAAATTTCTAATTCTTGATGTGCTTTTCGTTTAAATATTTCATACATTTGTGGGTCAGATATTAATTGTGCAATAGTTGCCTTTTCTTACTCAGCCTAAGAAATATACACACGGAGAAAAATGAATGGTCAAAATTAGAGAATAAAAATTTAGAGTTAATTACTACTTATAAATGGCCGAAAGGATCTGCCGTAATTTTTTTGACATAATCAGAGAGACTTTCATTTTATGGCCAGTCTTACTGATATAAGAAAATCATACTCACTTACAGGATAATCACGGTATCCTCTCGGGGTGGTCAAAACGATCATCTTCGTTTTCACTCATTTCGACTATCCGTGAAGGAGCACGTGATCCGTCACAGAAAGCCAATATTTGTGCGTCAATCCTCGCGACCATCCTCGGAGTGAACGAGTGTCGTTGAGTCTTTCGGCATCATATTTTCTGTTTATTGAATTTAATCATATTTTCCATAAGTTTAAACTGCTTTTCGACGTTTCGAATTCGTGCGGAAAGTGAAGTGCATAAGATAGAACGTGAAGGAAAGTAGATTAAGTCTTGCCTTTTGAATTCTCAACGTAAAATTGTTATGTTTCCAAGGGATTAACAACAAGAGCGGCACTCGATCCTTAGCTATGAATGTGTTGTCATCGTGCTGTTTCTCATTAAAAACGTGCTAAAAATTTCATCATTCCTTGATGATACAGAAAGTAACAAGATGTGTTATACTCATTTATATCGGTTTATGAATTTACTCTAGTATTTGAAACCTTGCAATTCAGGGCAGTGACTCCGTGTCCTTAGCTTCTCTTGCTCCAAACAATATATTGTCAATGTGCATGATTTTGTATTGTTTGTATGTATAAAATAATATCGGATAGAGTTCGCACTCCACAAATTATAAAAAATGCCTTTAGATTTTATTATTTCATATAAATGTAGAAGATAAGTATAAAAGATATGGGATAATCATATCGATCTTCTAAGAAGGCCAATTCGATTGTCCAAGAAAATCAAGTCGATTATCTGAGATAATCAATTCGACCGTCTCTGATGATAAGTTCGGTGCTTTTTGATGATCAGTTTGGCCATCTGTGTTGATGATTTTGGTTCTCCATGATAGTCGAGTCGACCGCCCGAGATGATAAAGTTGGCTGTCTGCGATGATTGGCTTAAACCTATTGTTTTAACCCTCTAGAGAGAGCCGCTTTAGCCATCTAGAAGTCTATCCTATAGTTGACCCTCAAATATAGTCAGCCTCCACATGTAGATAGCTAGAGTTACCTTCTATTTTTCTCTATGCATGTAAAAAAACGTTAACAATGACAATAGTATTTGAAATCCACGACGATATAATATGTATTGCCGTGAAGATTATGAATTACATATTAGCTTTCCGGAAAATTTAATTTGGAGTTGATACACAATTTTTTAGAGCAATAAAACAATGAAAAAAGATGGCAGTATTTATATGCGTCTCCATATTCTGAATTGTCTACTTAATTAAGTATAGTCAAAGATTAAGTTTTTCAAAGCTCCGTAGGCTTTAAGGTACACATTCTCATCATGTGACACTTTTTTTAATTGTTCACTTTTTGAATTTTTATCAAAAATTGCTGGTTCACGAACTCGTCCTTTCTTTTAGGACCTAAAAAAAGTGAGCTAAAGATGAATTTGATTCGTTCATTTTTTCGAGCGTTATCGTGTTTACGGACGGACGGCCGGACGGACAGACAGACAGGCGTCATCGTGAAACCCTGATTTTCGGATTCAGGGGGTCTGGAAACGTGGGGAATTTTTGAAAAAGTGTGATGTCAAATTTCCGACAATTCTAATACTTTCTCAATCATAAATGATGAGAATATAAAAATTACCAGAGGTACCGGGCTCAGGGATCAAACCACGGACCTCTGAGGTGAAGTACGAGCGTCTAACCAACAGAGCTAACGAGGCTATCCAACAGGCAATATAATACCGACAAAATTTTTTTTCAAATTATTATTATTATTATTATTACTCTAAGTTTAATACACACATACAAACTTATTGTCACATTTACAAATATTCGGATGCTTAAACGTTTAAAAAAAATCTTAATTAATCGCTGAGGATTCGAACCCTACAAACACTACCTAACCATGAATCTTAACTCACGTGACGCACATCTACTAATTTATTGTCAATTAATTTTTGATAGGATACGTAATTTTTGTTTTAATCGTAAAAAATAACAGTAAAAGAAAAAAATATTAATTTTTGGAAAATCAATACAAGATATACAAAAATAGTCAAAAACGACAAAATAATAATCAAATGTTAATGAACAAAATTGTTTGCCTAGATTATATCTACAAATTTTATTCCGACCTTTTTTTTATAGGAAATGCACTTTTTGTAATAAAAAAAACAAGTCCATGGAAATACGTACTTTCTAACTTTGAGCCAGCGAAAATTCGCTGATTCTCAGCTAGAAGTATACCACCGATTCAATCAGTGCTAATAAACTGATGAATTAGTGGATGTTACGCCCTGTAACGGTCAAATCCCAATGATTCATCAGCGCATATGCGCTGATCGAATCAATGGTATACTTACCATATAGCTGAGAATCAGCGACCTTTCGCTGATTCAGATTTAGAGAGTATATATCAATAATGATTCACATTATGAACTGTTACATTAGGAAAAAATATTAAAGCAATCACGAAAAATAAAATTTGTACTTAATTTTTTAATATTTAAATAGACAGTCCCGGGCCGAGGTACAGAAATTAATGTAATGTACATTCATATAATAGATTTGAACATAATGCAGAAAATTTCGCATTTCGGACAAAGTTTGATCGAGTGGGAAGCACGAGATACATGATGAGAATGTGTTCAGTAAAGCTGAATGAGCTTCAAAAAAAGAGAATTCACGATCTATTAGTTGCTGGCACTGTCAGGTACGCCCAAATAAAGGTCAAGTTCGTTAGCCAGTTCGGCAGATGTTTAAAGTATTCAAAAAGACGAACAATTTATAGTTATGAATTTTTTCACATAGCTAAAAATTACCAGAGATATAGCATTTACAAAATTCCAAAAAACACACGAAAATAAATATTTTAAGCTAAATAACGCAGGATATGAAAAAAAATCGAGAAAAGAAAAACGTTGCTTTTTAAATGGTCTACAAGACTATCATAACTCATCATTACAGCTTTTGTCTTCTAATTTGTTTTTTGTCCCGTGTGGGGGGTTTCAAAACATTTTATTTTTTCAATGCTATTTTTTACGATTAAAACCAAAAAAAAGGAACTGTCACAAAATTATTCATGAGAAAGTATTTCATTTTTACGTTTTCATCATAAAAGGCATTAAATTTGTGTAAAAATCCAATGTGTAAAGTCTATCGAAAGTTATCGTGTTAAAAAAATTAAAATCTACAGACCCACATACACACAGCCACACAGAAAGGGACAGACACATTCGTAAAAACCTACTTTTTCGGATTCAGGGGGTCTCAAAACGTGAACATTTGAGAAAAACCGCCGGGGGGGGGGGGGGGGGGTGTCAAATTTTACACAAATTTAATATCTTCTCTGATGAGAATGTAAAAATTAATCTATTAGATTGGCCTTTGGTAGGGTAAGGGGGGCGGTAGCGCCAACCAGTGTGGCAAAGGTGATTTTCCTTATAGCATGGCTATTATTTAAAAATTTTAGTTCTACTTTGCATCAAGTAAATCTATCTTATAAGAGAGATAGTGTTACTTACTAAAATCTTGAAAATTGACGTTGCAAAAGAAAAATTATACAGAAAACAGTTTTCACCACGAAAAAATGGAAGTTTCGCTGACAGAAATATAAAGTTTTTAACTTTAATGACAACACATACACTATAGAAACTTAATATCTTGACAGATAAGACAATGTCACACAATCTAATTATATTAATTAGACGTAATTCAAGTCAAAAATACATTAAATCTCATAAATAAGTGAGCCCTAGCCAGGGGGGCCGCCCCCATGAAAATAATGTTCACAAGTGCTTAAGTGATACACGTCTCACAAGTTTCATCGATAAATGATCGGCAATGTCGAATAGCTACTTATCGTGTGGGCTATATGGAGAAAACATGGACTTAGGAAACACGGGACTAGGCCAAAGATATTATAAACGTAGATGCGGTGCGGGCTTAGTTGCCCGCCATAAATATAGACGGCGCGTCCGGCGAAAAAAGTCACTTCCCCTCTACCCACCGCTCCCCGTAGAAAGCACCCATCGATATAGTTTTCCAAGAGCCACTTGGAGCGCTGTAAGCAACTCTGGGCACACCTTCGAGACGCACTGATGGTAAACTTAGCTTGGACAAGAACCATTTGGATTGAAAGTAAATTGCCAATTAAAACATTTTTACATTTATAACTTTCCAAACCTCGGTTGTTTTAATAAATACCACAAATATAAGCCGATGAGTAATTTATATTACGGTTTCATATATTTTCCACTAATTCTAAAATTATTAATTATAATTTTCATTCTATATTTTGTCTTTATATAGTTCTTTAATATTACTTAGTTTTTATTTTTATTTTTGTGGTCTGCAATTTCTACGGACTTTTTTAGACTATTCGTCTAATCAAGTTCTCGTATGTATTTTCCAATTTCATAATTATTATATATTCGAACGTTTTTATAAAAATATAATTATAACTCCAAGTGATAGGAAAATTGTTCTTTCGGTTTTTAGATGTTAAGACGACAGTTCCAAGCCAGATTACGTTTCGC
>NC_046660.1:129568207-129575728 GCF_010883055.1 Belonocnema kinseyi | reverse complement strand
TAATAAAAACAAAAATTACGCGTCCTGTTAGAAAGTGATGCATAATAAATTTCTAGATCTTTTATTGGATGAACAACTTTTTTCTATATATATATTTTTTCAATTCATATTGTTTTGACAAAAATTTAATTTAAAAAATCTGCCCGCGTCGCGGGCACACTTTCCTAGCGCGCTCTGCGCGCGGCTCGCAAGTTTGAGCGCGCCTAGGGCGCGCGACTGTTGGTACTCGCGTTTCGCGCTCGATAATGTATTAACGTATTTGTATATTCCCCACGCTTGTGCACAAGCTTTTTAAAACTAAAAGTCAAAGCATCGACAAAAGTAATTTGGTAATTGTGAGTTCTCTTTTGTTAAAGACCCTTCGGCTTTGAGAAATAACTTCTCATCACGTATTCGTGTTTCGCACTCGAGTTTCTCCCTCAAAATGTATATTATGTCCATACATGTATAATATAACAATGTACATTAAAAAAAATGCAAATTAAAAACAAATTTTGTTATTAAACATTTTATTGCAACTTCTGCTGTTTTTTCAAAAGCTGAATTTGCGCATTTCCAATTTTATTTTTACAATTTAGAAGTTATACATTGGATCTATAAAGCAGCTTGACTGTTTTTTAACTTCTAAATCATATCCCTAACCTCAGTGACCTAGACTTTGTCAATTGAATTTTCTACCGAATCTCAAGCAGTTGTTATGATAATCTTGTAGGGAATTTAAAATCAACATTTTTCTCTTCTCTACTTTTTTTCATTTCGTGCGTTATTGAGCTTAAAATGTTTATTTTCGTGTTTTCTGGAATTTTGTAAATGCTACAACTCCGGTAATTTTTGGTTTTGTCAAAAAAAGTCATTTAAATAAATTGTTCGTTTTTTTTAATAGTATTAATATCTGTACAGAGAATTTTTGAATTAAAAAAAGTAGTCTCAAAAATATTCAAAATGCGCTAACTTTTTGAATTTTTATCAAAAATGGCTGACTAACGAACTTGATCTTTAGTTTAGGATACTTGAAGAGTGTAGGGTAAGGGGGGCCAGCGCCAATCAGTTAACAGGCAATGAATTTTTTAAACTTAATGAGATGTTGAATTGATCCATTTTTTTCTCATTTCAAATTCTACATTTACTTATGTCATATCCCTATAACTAGTAATCACATGGAAAAAACGATTTGATAATTTAATTATTTTTAACTATCTGTATTTCATCGTCTTTGTCCCTCACCGGAGGGCAAAGCCGACTGTAGCTTTTTATGAAAATCAAAACATTTAAAGATAAGAAAATGTGATGGTTTGCTTCTGTGGCTTTTTATGTACTGGAAAAATTACCTTTAAAGATATCCAACAAGAAGAATAAGTTATTTTGAATAAAAATAGAGATAGCCTCTTATTCGTTGACATTCTACTAGAAACGGACTTTACGCAATGTTTCAACCGTACCAATAAAAGAAACGTGCATACCGACCGGTTTGATAATAATAATATTTAATAGTTTCTTCCCATGGACATAGGAAACAAGGAACTAGGCATGCCATTGCGGGGGTGATGCAATGAGGAGGGAGGTCCGCCACCTTTTGATGTACCGCGACAAAAATGGCAGCGCCCACATGTTTATATTTTCATGCACAGTTTGTCGGCAAAAATGCGCGTGCGCATAATCAAATGGCACATCGTAAGATGGCGGCTCTCCCCGCTCATGGAATTCTCCCCGCTCATGAAATTCTCCCCCCTCCCGTGGGATCAACCCCGCTCGACCAAGTTAGGATGGCATGCCTAGTCCAAAGATATTATAAACGTAGATGCGGTACGGGGCGTCGGAGTGGGGAATTATATATATAGGACATCACATTTTCTGCCCTATCGAGGTGCTGCCCTCGTCGTACTACGAAGTCGAATTCTTGTTTTCTCATTCTTCGTAAAATATGACGGTAAAGCAGTAGGAAAACTTTTTGAGGTTAGAAAAGTTTGACATGTATGTATCGCTGAATTTTTTCAGATCTGAAGCTTGATCCAGGTTTTCGGTACATTCTTTTTTTAATTGTGAAAAAAATGTTCTCGAAAAACCATATTTTTAATTTTAAAAAAAGTATTATAGAAAGACATTTCAAGATAAACATGTGCTGAAAGCATTTTTCTTTGACAATATTTTTTTTTTAATTGAAATAATCAAATATTTATACCAAAGAAACAACTTTTTAAATGTTTGAATTATTTAAACATTATTGTTTAAATTAAACATAATAATTAAAGCAAAATATATTTCTGGATAAGATATTTTGGTTGAAAATGTATATAGTATTTTTTAAATCACAAAAGTTCTTCTGAAAAATCGAAATGTTAATTAAAAAACACGTGTTTTTATATATTAATTTGTCGGTAAAATTTATTGTATAATTTTAATTTTTAATTCAAACAATAATTTTTAACAATTTAAATATTAAACAAAAATTTATTTGATAACAATATTTTATTATCGTAGTTTTTATAAATAATTAATATTGATTAAGAAACGATTTTATTTGGGGTGTCGTATTCTTTGGGAATTTTCAAATTTGTTAATATTATAAACTGTTCAGGAATTTTATTAGTTTTGGAATTGTATTTTTTGATACAGAGAGTTTTACCGAGTCGGGAATTTTATTTTTCGGGATATTTTAACCGTCCCCATAGAATTACAGAAATTTTGCTCTAATTATAATTTCGGAGCTTGATCTTGTTGATTTTTTCCTACAGTATTATTAAAAAGAAATGTGTATGGAAATTTTTGATATCACAAAGTTAAAGATAATCTCAATTAAAAATTTAAAAATTCGCTGCACATCCAATTTTTATTCTTGGGTCTTGGCAATTTTTTTCTAATTCATTTCAGTGACTGGTAAACAGGGGTGGTTTTCTCTTAGGAAATATGTGATTAAAATTTGAAAAAATTGGGTAGGCTTTTTTGAATGCTAGGTATGTAAAAAAGGTAAACTGCAAAAAATTTAAGAACTATTTATACTCTTTTAAGATACCAATACAATTTACATAACACTAATTGTAAAATTTGCAAATTTTTAGGCCTTCAGTTTAGGAACTTGAATTTTAACGTTCATTTGCAATCCAGCGAGTCACTTTCTTTCGCTTCTTTTGAAAGTCGATCCTTTGCTTTTAGTTTTCTTTTTAAACTATACCTTGAATTCAACGCATTCCAAATTAAATTTTTGCAGCTGCATTTAGGTTGAATTATATAAAGATTTTTTGTTTTATATATAAATTAATTAAAACATTTTATTGGTTTTTCACGACTGTAATTTATAACTCTAAAATGGAATAATCGTAGCCTTAAGGTTTTAAAACTCTTTTAAAAACTTTTTTAAAACAATTTTGGTTGTGATTTCTTAATAAAAGAATAAGTGCTATTCAGTCTCCAGAACAGCAATTTCAAAAATATTTAAAGCCTTAATAATTTAGACATTTTAAATTTGTAGTATTCAGAATATATTGAATAATTTCAAATTTAAAGCTATTTAAATATTTCATCTGAATTTTTGAATGGAAAGTGTTCGATAATTTTAGATTGAAACCGCTCAAATTATTTAGTTACAAATTAAAATCATACAACTTCAATTTTTATTTATTTTTTGATAAATTGCCCCCCCCCACAAATCATTTTTTTGTAAGAAAATAACGCCTGATTTTTTTAAAAATTAACAAATATATATTAAAGGTTCACTCAAGGTCATTTTTGTTCAAAAAGCTTTTTCCTGAATAAATTAACTCTTATTGTTTCCGATTTCGTTCTGTCACTCAGGGTAATTTTCTGTGAAAAATATTGATGTACAAAGAATATTTGTCAAACAATAGAATGGACTTCTTCGCCCGAGATGCAAACGTAAATTTACTATAGTAAAAACAACTGGAAAAATTTAGACGAAAGCCAAATTTGGTAAAGAAAACAAACCTTTGTCGACTTATAAATACTAATTTTATCTCCCGAAAGATTTTTCAAAAATCTCTTCAAAACACTTTAATTGCAAATATTTAATTGAAGAAAAATATTTGCTATAAAAATAAAAATAGTACAAATTTTACATACAATTCTTAAAATAAAAAAATCTGTGTGTCAAACCACAATCCAATCCGACTATTCTTTCAAAAGTTATCCGATATACAGACAACCACAAACACAATAACGACGACGTAGACGCCAGAGAGACAGACAGATGCCGATGTAAAAACTTGTTTTTCTGACTCAACGAGCCTCAAAACTTCGAAATTTATTGAAATTCGCGAAAATCATTTTTCGCATAATACTCTTCTCATTATGGATGAGAATGTGACATAATAATCATGGGGTCTTAAAAAAGTAGCGTATTTCGCCTCTTGACCTTTTTCTATATCAAGCTTTTTTTGCTTCAAATGTCCATTTTCGTTTGTTTTTTTTTGATTTTGAAAATCCTTTAACTTTGGTAAGTTTGATTTTATCAAAAAAAGTTGTCAGGATAAATTGTTCATGTTTTTTGTACCATATATAGCTGTCGATATTTGAAAATTTTGAAAAAAGTGGCCTCAAAAATTTAGAAAAAGCTTCAACTTTTTGACTTTTTATCAAAAATAGCCGTTTAACGAACTCGATCTTTCTTTTTGGTCCCTCGAACAGTGTGTCAAAGTCCAATCCAATCGGACCAGTCTTTCGAAAGTTATCCGGTATACAGACAAGAACAACAACGACGCCGGACAGACAAACAGACCCCGACGTAAAAACTTGTTTTTCTGACTCACGGGGCCTCAAAACGTCTACATTTGATAAAATCCGAA
Organism: Belonocnema kinseyi; assembly: GCF_010883055.1. NCBI lineage: Eukaryota > Metazoa > Arthropoda > Insecta > Hymenoptera > Cynipidae > Belonocnema > Belonocnema kinseyi. Next base: position 129,570,932 of record NC_046660.1, on the reverse strand, counting down.
GAAGTTATTTTTCATAAAAAACTAATACCTTCTCAGTTTTGATGAGAATGTAGAAATGATCAACAAGATTTGTAGAAAATCTTTCAAAGAATAAAATTATTGTCCCGTAAGTTACAACCGAAAAATTACAATTTCAAAAAAATGAAAGTTGTTTTAAATATTAAGCTAGACTCGCGACCGGGACAAATCAGAAAATGAAAGTAAATTTGACAATTGAACTGCAGTTCGAGTATTAAAAACTAAACAGTGATTTATTTTACAAGGTGATTCTAGATCTGCTCAAAATGATATAATTTACATATTTTAACGTTAAAATTGGAACTAATTTAATTGCAAAGCCTTTGTAGTGACACAAGTGTAAAGTTCGAATTCATGACTTATTAAATGAACGCTTTTATTCAATTTCAAAATCTTTTTGAAGTATTATTAAAGTATAAAATATTCCATTTGTAATCTTTTTGGTTTAGAAATAAAAAAAAACAATTTTCAATGGTAAACAATTTGAAAATGAATTGTCACAATTTCAGAGTTACAAATTTAAACTTGGAATGTTACGATTATAATTGTTTAATTTTTTTATTTTTATTTCGAAGGTAAAAGTATTTCATTTTGATTCTTAAAGAACAGTTAAATAAGCATTAATTTAGAAAAAATCAAATAAGCTGGACGTATCTGAATGTTACAAAGAAAAGAACAAAATTTGGAGCTCCTCAATAATTTTGAAATACTAGGAAAACAATAAAAATTTCTGGGTAGATTAAAAATGATTTTTTATTTTAAGAAAGTACATAACTCAAAGAGAATGTTTAAAAATATTTCAAAACATTGCAAAAGATTTAAAATATTATAAAAAATCTGGAAGCTCTTAAAACAATTGTGTGTGCAGGATTTTACAAAAATGTTCGGAAAAATGGGAATCAGTCCAAAAGACATTTAAAAGTTCCGAAAAATTTTTTAAATAATTTTAAAAGATTTGAAATAATTTAAAAGAGAATAGATACTTTTGATGATTTTTAAATGTTTTCAAATGTTGACTTTTTATTTTGAAAAATTACATAATTTTTAAAGGAGGTATAAAAATATGGGACCACTGACAAAAATTCCGAAAGGGATGAATGAAAAATCCCAATAATGAAATTTCCGGCACCTGAATAATAATTTTATAAAAATTGTAATAAAAAATACATTAAAAAACACGTGTGCTTAGAAAGAAAAAAATGTTCTGCCTAAATTTTCTTCGTACCTACATAATAACATTTTTGAAACAAACTTTGCAGGATTCAATTCAACAACGATTTATATCAAAATTTATTTTTATTATTTTTTTCTTATTAATAAAAAATTCGATTTTCCAGAACTTTTTTATGTTTTTTTTTCTAGTACTATGCACATTTTTAAACAAATTTTTTCATTCAGAAATATATATATTCAATTATTGTATTTTCAATACATAAATAATATTTAATAAACAATTTTTTAAATTGTTTAAATTCAGGAATTTTCTAGTTCGGATATTTTATGATTCAGGCATTTTCTTTGGGGATTTCTAAAATTCGGTAATATCTTATTATCTGGAATTTTATTTATTTTATTTTTCGTGAATTTTCTTTTATAATTTCAGGAATTTTATTATTGGTTATTTTTCAATGCACGAATTTTACAGTGTCAGGAATTTTATTTTTCGGGATTTTTCAGTTGCTTTTTCCCAAAAATAAAATTCCCACATCACTGTAAAAATTCCGAAATTATAACATTGCAATGTTATAATTTCGGAATTTTTACAGTGATGTGAGAATTTTATTTTTAATTTTCCAATTCGGGACTTTTATATTTCGACAATGCATTGTCGAAATATAAAAGTCCCGAATTATAAAATTCTCGACAATTTACAATCTTACCAAATTTAAGAATTGCCGACAGAAAATTTCCGAATTATACAATATCCGGGCTAGATAACTCTCTAATTTGAACAATTAAAAAATAGTTAGTTAAACAAATTTTTTTAAATTGAATACTCAAATATGTTTACCGCGGAAAAAACTTTTTTGGTGTTTAAAGTTTCTAGAAATTATTGTTTGAATTTAAAATAACAATAATGGAACAAATATATTTTTGGAAAAAAAAAGTTATTTGAAAATTTCCATTTTTTTTTGTACATTACAGAAAACGCTCGAAAAATAAAATTATTATTTTTAAAAATAATAATAAAAGTCGCGTTAAATCAGCCTGCATTGAATCCTGCAAAGTTTGTTTCATTTGAAGCTCACGTGTTTTAAATTTATGTTTGTATCACATTTTTGTACAATTATTGTTATTTTAAATTAAAACAATAATTTAAAAAAATTAAACATTAAACCAAATTTCTATAATAGAAATATTTGATTATTGTATTTTTATTAAATAAATAATATTGACCACATAACTGTGTTCTCAATTTCTGCAATTCGGGAATTTTCTAGTTTGTATATTTTATCATTAGACAGCATTCGGCCTGAAGTTTTATTATTCGGGAATTTTCAAATTTGATAATATTGTAAACTGTCCAGAATTTCATTATTCTAGAATCTTTTAATTCGGGATTTTCAGGTTTCAGCATTTTGTTATTTCGGGAAGTTTACAGTGTCGAAAAACTTTCAAAAATTTAAAAAGATTTATAAAATTGTAAAAAAATCTTGAAGATTTTGAGGCATTTAAAACTCCTGAAAAACTTAAATAATAATTTGAA
>NC_046660.1:129552347-129568107 GCF_010883055.1 Belonocnema kinseyi | reverse complement strand
ACTTTTTGGTAATTTTTGCAGTTTTATTGCGAAATTTATTTTTCCAATAATATTTGATATTTTTTTAATTTAACATGAAATATTTCCTATCTGGATTCGGAAATTTTTCTTACATAATTGGAATTATTACCAAACTTTTCAGTAATTTTTCCAGTGTTACACCATTAAGCCATTTCCCTTTCGGGGTAGGCGTGACTCACTCGTTAGGGGAAAGGGGTAGTGTGTGGAAGGGATAGAAATTTTTGAGATTGATCCAGAATTCTCGTGCTATTTAAGTAAATAACACGTTCGTTCCGCAACACTGCTCCGACCCAGGTGCTGATCAATCTCTCTAGCTATCACCCCAAGCGAAGAACCTCACGAAGTCGTTATGTAAGGTTCCCCACTTGGGTCCATTAGTGGCCAAGGTCTTTTGTTTCAGGCTTCATTCACTCTACTGACACTCTTTTTATTAACTATTTGCCGGCATACTTTCCTGTCCTGGCATACTTCTCTAGCTTCTTTTATGTCCATGCATTTTTTTATGCAGGCCCTCGTGTTTCTGTAATTTCTTATGTCTCTTCTAACTAGGATCTCATTCACACATTCTAATAATTCTTTTCGCGGTCTACCTCTGGGCACGCTGCCATTTACTTTACCTTGATACACTTGTTTCGTTAGTCGTTCACTTGGCATTCTCTCAACATGTCCGAACCATCTTAACAGAGTTCTTTCCCATGTGTCTACTAGCGTCTCTTCTGCACCACATTCTTTTAGAATTGTCTCGTTACTTACTTTGTCCATCAGGGTTTTCCCACATATTATGCGCATGAATCTCATGTCAATTGCGTTAATTTTACTCTTATCTTTTTCTTGATAAGTCCATGTCTCGCTAACGTATAGTACTGTCGGTACAAATATGGAATTATGTATTGCCACTTTAGCTTTATTTGATACATTTTTACTTCTGATAAGGGGACCTGCTCTAACAATAACCTTCTTACCTTCATTTATTCGTCTATCTAATTCCTCATCTATCTTCCTGTCCCTAGTAAATAAGCTACCAAGATATACGAACTTATCAACTTGTTCAATTCTTTCATCATTTAATAGAATATTGCATAGTGTTTTCTCACTCTTTCCTTCGAACACCATAGTTTTTGTTTTATTTACGTTAATTTTGAAGCCCATGCTCTTCATGCTTTAATCTAGTTTATTCAACATTCTTTGTAAGTCTTCGATAGACTCTGCCATAACAACCTTATCATCTGCGAACGCTAACCCACGTACCCTTACTGTTTGGAGATCCACACCCTCTTCGTCGAAGAGAGCCATTCTTAAACACTTGTCCATAAATAATATAAATAACCATGAAGACATAACGCATCCTTGTCTAACTCCTTGAATAATATCGAAACAGCCACTTAGTTTCCCATTCACTCTTACACTCGCTTTGCTACCTGTATATAATGTTTTTATAGCTTGTAGGATCCATCCATTGACTCCATACTCTTTCAGGACTTCCCAAAGTTTACTTCTATCTACCTTGTCAAAAGCTTTTTCTAGGTCAACAAATGCACAAAAAACTTTTTTTTCTACTCTCAAAATTTTTTCTGTTATTTGCCTTAAGCTAAATATTTGATCCGTACATGACCTTGCTGGCATAAACCCACTTTGGACTTCCCAAATCTTTGCTTCTGTTATTTTCATTACCCTACGAATAAGTATTTTTGAATATATTTTACATACGGTGCTTAATAAGCTAATCCCTCTGTAATTATTGCACTCGCTTTTATCCCCCTTTCTCTTGTATATTGGTACGATAATCGCTTTTTTCCAATCGTCTGGGACGTCTCCCATCTCGAAACATAAATTTATCAATTCGCACACTCTATGTGGTATGTACTCGCCACCGTGTTTAAGCATTTCAGCGGTAATACCGTCTACCCCGGCAGCCTTACCGATTTTCAAGTTCTTAATTATATCCCTAACCTCAGTGACACAGACTTTCTCAATTGAGTTTTCCATCGCATCGTGTTCAACATCGCATATGTGGTGTCCTATAGCTTCATCTCCGAATTGTGTTCTGAAATAGTATCTGAAAGCCTTTAGTATTCCGTCTGCATTATATACCATTTTCCCCCTACTATTTCTCATTTTGACAATTTCTGTACTTTTGTTTCCCTTCATTTTTTTATAAAGTAGTTTCCTGCTTCCTTGACAGTCGTTTTGTATTTTGTCTCTTCTTCTGCTCTAATTGTATCTTTACTTTCTTTAACTAATCGTTGTGATTGCTAAATTTATTTTTCCGATAATATTTGATATTTTTTTATTATAACATGAAATATTTCCTATCTGGATTCGGAAAATTTTCTTACATAATTGGAATTATTACCAAACTTTTCAGTAATTTTTCCAGTGTGATTGCGAAATTTATTTTTCCGATATTACTAGATTACAGAACTTTTTAGTAATTTTTGCAGTTTTATTGCGAAATTTATTTTTCCAATAATATTTGATATTTTTTTACTTGAACATGAAGTATTTCCTATCTGGATTCGGAAATTTTTCTTACATGATTGAAATTATTACCAAACTTTTTAGTAATTTTTCCATTTTGATTGCGAAATTTATTTTTCCGATAATATTTGATATTTTTTCACTTCAACATGAAATATTTCTTATCTGGATTCGGAAATTTTTCTTACATAATTATAATTATCATATAACTTTTAGGTAGTTTTTCCACCTCGTTTAAAAAATGCATTTTTTTTCGAAGAGATTTTATATTTTTTACATTGATGTGCAAAATTTCTTACGTGAATCCGGAAATACTTCTCACAAAATGGGACATACTGCACAATTTTTTATCAGTTTTTCCAGTTCCCACATGAAATCTATTTTTCCGATCAAATTCAATATTTTTCCATATCCACGTAAAATATTTCTTATAAGGAAATGTCAGTTTTTCTTACATAATTGAAATGATTACCCTACCACCTATCAATATAATATTGTAATGGTTAGATTATATGTATTCCACATGTGTATGGGTTTTGAGGTAACAATTATTTTTCATTCTATGCGTAATTTTAGAAAGGTTTTCAATTTGTAAGAGGATAAATAGACAAAGACAGATGTTTTTATTTCGTAAAGCCGATGGCAGTTTTCAGTTTATTTATTGTATCTGTAAATACTTCTTTTCAAACTTCTTCGAATCTCAGGTCAGTTCATGGCTGAACGTTCAAAAGGTGAAAATATTTGTGCGTCGTAATCTGGACCTCAATTCACTGTACGTATTTTAATCCTCGAACTCTAGAATTTAGCACATCTTCTGTACCTACTTTTATGACTGTCTAAGCTTAGGACAACTGCACCAATCCCAATGCAAATCTTTTACAATCGTTGAAGCTGAAACAACCCGGACCGTCTCAACCGTTTTTACCTGGTCTCTATTAAAATTCATTTTCTAATTTGAGTTTTCCGAGAATCTATAATGTCAACCGAAGGAGTGTCCAAGTGCCTCCACCACTAATTTTGACCAATGAAAATTAACTTCGAAACCCTTTCCACTTTTAAAATGTAAGTATTTGGGGAGTTCGCAAACAGCCCTGAAAGTTTTCAGTTTTCAAATCTACAATAATAGAAAACGCACGCTTTTACCACATCTGTTTCGCATTACCCTTCAAACCCACTGCGCGCAGAAGAATTTTGTTATCCGCTACCTGCGTTTTTTTCTCATAGACTTGCTTTACGAATACGGCCTCTTGACATTTTTTCACAGAAATATACTGCGGAAACATAGTGACATTTTCAAATTTAAGAAGAAAGGGTCTTGGCTTGTGGAAAGTAATTTTCCATCCATAGTTTGGGCGAAACTGTTGTATAGTGCAGAGTGAGTGTCTTGGACCTTTTAAACCTTCGATTCAATTTTTTGGAAATAGTAAAAAATTGCAGAAGAAACTTCAACGGATGCAGACGTTTTAAGGTATGTATTATTGAAAATTATTCTGCAGATTTAAGTTAGCACATAACCGATTTATCTGAAGAACATCAATTTTGATTTTTGAAACTTATATTCTTACAGAAAATTCGTAGTGATGTTTTTCTTACTAAATGGATTTAAAATATGTTTCAGAGAGATTCATTAATATAGACAATGTTTACCGTTAAATATTTCTTATCGTTAACAACGAAAATCATTAACGAATTTCTTAATTAATCACTTTCAATCAGAAAAAAATACTTTCTCTACTAAATCATGTTCCAGACAACTGAAAAGCAATATTTTAATAACAAATAATCTTAGTTTGTTAAGTTACTATTTTTGTGAACATTTCTGTTGTTTTTCTCTTTGACAAAATTAAAAATATGTTTTAAAGAGATTATCTAAATTAGAAATAGTAACAATTCAATATTTATTATTTTTTATAACAAAATTTGTGAACAGATTCCAAAATTAGTCGATTTCACTCAGAAATCTTCAACCGCAATATTCAGGAACGATTCCAAAAAGGTACCTGGTAAATGATTATTTTTAATTTCAAAAAAATGAAAACTGTTAGCTCTTGTATTCATGTTCTCGAGGCATTCTGGGGGAACAGAAAAAAAATATTGCATGTTGGTGCATCTGACATGAAATTAATACTCATTTCAATCATCATTTAAAATTTGTTCTCTATATTTCAGAATGCTTCTGGATATTAATCCTCAAAAAGGGAACAAACGTCAATGGAAGAAGAAACACCAGAAACTTGACGATGATGATTCAAGAGCCATAAAATTGATAAATAAAATTGTTAAATTTGAAACTTCCAACATATTATAATGTTATATAAAATAACTTTTCATAAATTATAATGCAATTTAGGAACTTTGTAATTTGTAATTTATTAAATCGTTCAATTTTAATTCGGAAATATGTCTAAACTATATAGAAAAGTTTTCGAAAATAGTTAACCAGTTTATCAGCCCACTATTAGCAATTTTTTTCCTACTACATTCGCACTTTTCCCCTAAAACATTCCGAGTTTTTCCCTACTACATTCAGAGTTTTTTCCTACCTCGTTCCGAAAAAAATCCTACTCCATTCGGAAATTTTTCGCACTACATTTAGAACTTTTTCCTACTTTATTCCGAAAAATATGCTACTCCATTCGGAAATTTTTCGCACTACATTTAGAATTTTTTCCTACTTCGTTCGGAAAAATATCCTACTCCATTTGGAAATTTTTCGTACTACATTTGGAAATTTTTCCTACTTCAATAGGAAAAATTTCCTACTCATTAGTTAGGAAAAAATCTAAATACAATTCGGAATTTTTTCGGAATGAATTAGGAAAAAATTCGAAATGGTCCGGTTATAAGCGTTCCGACCTTTTTTCGAAAAATTTCGAAAGAATTTTTTACAGTGTAGAAGTGTTAGGTGCCGCCCCTGGTGGTTCGATTTTAATAAAAGTTGGTAAAATTTTAATGCTATATGAACGAAATGTTACCCCTAAAGGATTTAAAAATTTTTTTAATTAGCGGAAGATACGCCATGCTAATTTCGGGGTCGCATTTTTTCGAATTTTCAATATTCTGGAAACGATCATTGGATTTTAATCAAAATAGGACATCTTAGAGAAGAAATGATATATTTCAAGAAAAAAGGTCTAAAACAAATTTTGATTACATTTATCGTAAATTTCTTCCCTATAAAGTGTTCTTAAACGTGGATAAAATGATTCCTTGTGAAATTACCTTTCTTTAAAAAAAGAGAATGAAGACTCTATTGGGTCCCAAGATATTGTCATTTTAGTGAGACCGCGCTTCGCCTCACTACTGTGTTTTCGAAAACTGCTCATCGGAACAATGACCAACAATGAATTTTATAAATATCTAAGCATCCTACAGTTGATGGAGCCCTTTAACGTGTTTTGTTTCTGTCAGATATTTATCATATGTGTACTGTCTCTTTTTTATTAACATTATTCCCTGACTTACCACTGTACTTAACTTTGTACGAACAGTGACCTCAAATCCACATTCTTTAAGAGTTTAAGGTCCTGTCATGAAAATTTTTCTTCAATTACTATAATTATATCTGAACTGCAATAATCAAACTCACAGCGACATGGCTCAATTAAATTGAAGTGTACAGACCTCAGAAAACCTTATTATTTTATATACTTTAATCGTATCTAGACAGAAAAAAACTAAGAATAAAATTTGTTACAGGAAATTTTTTAGAGTGGTAAAGTTTTGTTTAGCCAACTTGAAAAACAAATGAAAGTTTAACCAATATTTGTGTAAAGTTCATCCTGTGAAGTTAATTTTTGTTGCAGAAACTCTTTCGTCGGAAATCGATGTAAAGTTTATCTTTTGTTTTTTCTGTGTATCTATGGTAATGGTTTCTGTGTATCTATGGTAATGGTAATTCAATTAGTCAAATTTCACTATCAAATATTGATATTTCAGTATTTCAGATATGAAAAGATAGTTTACGAAATTCGGTAAAATCTTACTGTATTTAAGTCTCAAGTCTAAACTGTATAATCTTGTTAGTGATATCAGGTGTACACCTTACACTCTTGTGCTAATTATTTGGAGGTGCATTATTACTCTGTTGCTCTGTTGGGGTAAGTATGTCGGCAGTCTTAACATTTGCCTATCCAGTAAGCACACATGACCAGTAAAGACTCGTATATCTCCAACTAGAATATCAGGTGCGCACTCGTGACTTGAATAATTTACTAAAATCCAAATAAAAATATTCAATTAAATGATCAGATGCAATCTTTACTAAGAATAAAAAAATTTTATATTGAAACTACTTTGACTAAATTACTTTCGTATTTTCTATTTATTCAGCCAATTACGCTTATCATACGTTCGTTATTTCTCAAGCCGTACAGACAAATTATGTTGTATAATGTATAGTAAGTTATTGACCCTCCCTACTACTGCTGGGGGTCAGGTAAAGATTGAGCTTATTTGTCAGCGTTCCCCACTTAGTGATAATGATAATAGCAACAGCATTGATATTCGGCTAACAGGATGAATGTTAGAACCAGGAAGGACGCTGAAGTCATTCAACAATGTCACCGAGGCGACTGGGGAATAAATGAAATGCATTTCCATAGAGTGCATACTTTGATACTCGCAGACTATTATTATCGCTATGACGGGTTGACTAATGATTCTGAATTACCAAGCACGAGTTTGATATTACGGGATTAAAATCATGCAAAAAAAAAAGGAAATTCAGTTAAACGATAGGGAGAGAATCAGAGAAATTGAGAATTCTGAACTGAAATTCGTTCATTTACCTTATGGAAGCCCCTGCTTACTGGACTTGAATTTTCGAGATTGAACTGAATTCAATTGATTAATGATCTTCGTTTAATATATGTATATCGGAGAAGAAAATGATGTATCCAAAGTAATAATATCAATTATATTAGTTTTACATGATTCATTACTGTTGAAATACATTTCTTTTATTTATATAGTCTGACTTACATGCATATCGTGTGCAATTCTATTTTACTTGGAATTAATTTTGATTATTGAATATATTGAACCATGAATGCGAATTTAGCAAGGCGGGATTTTCATCCCGAAGCTCACGTGTCGCACATGCAATCAAATCCCCGTCCAGAGTCTATAATAATTTTCAAACATACTGTACAGTACTTCCGAATCCTAATACGAATAATTTCTTTGTTCAATGGTAGTACTTATACCTGTTAACATTTATTTTTCTAAACAAATTAATGCAATACATTTTTTTATATTACTCTAACATAAAAATCTCAACTCTGATATGATTTTTTTGTCTTTCGTGGTATAAAATACTGTTCAATATTTGTGTAAAAGGTGATTTTTAGCGAATGAGACTTTCCTCACTAGCTTCGCTCGTGCGAAAGACGTCTCATTCGCTACATAATCACCTCTCACTCACGTATCGAAATGTACTATTTTAATTACCTGTCAGTTTTAATTTTCGATTATAGATATGTATTAATTAGAAAGATTTTCACATGATTTTTCATAGACGAAATTCTGTAAATATTACATATTAGCAGCATTTGCGACTCAATAAAACCAAACCTAACCCATGGTTTAGTAATCTTAGGTTTTGAATGAATAATATTGACATACGACTTTTTCTAAAAAATATTATAATTTTAGTGAACTATTACTGGTTAGATTACTTAAATACTTATGGGAGCAAATAACTTGCATTATTAAAAAAAAAATCTGCAATCTTTTCAGAAACGCTGAAAAACGGGCGAGCAGTCAGATAAAAACAATGAAAAAAGGAATAAAAGCGAATCAATCTGAATTATCGTTCATCAGCGTACCACGCATCTCGTGGGAATCCCTTGCTCAAGTGCTCTCTGTTGCGTAGCAACTAAAATTAGTACTGTTGATTATCTGAGCGGGAGGCGGCAATATCCATACTTGTTACCGAGCAGCAAAAATACCGAAATTTAGGCAAAAACAGAATGTAATGTACCACGTCTAATGAATCACGTATGTGTAAATCCTGGCGTTTAGAATCGTAATTACTCCCGGACAGATGAAAAACAAGGCAGAAAAGACAGGCACATAAATTATTTTAATTGAAATCAGAAATATAAAGGGCGAATATTCCCTCTTAGTTGAGGGAAGGATCTGATTATCACCCAGATCCCTTATGTAGACAGCCCCTATTTATTAGGAAAAGCTGCATTCAGAGAATTCGTACCTATTTATAGTTAATATCCTAGTCCTAGCCCGTAATTATACTACAGAGGAATTAATTTTGTTCCAATTGCAAGCTTTTATGGGCCCACTGCTATTTTAGTCACTGCTCCACTGTGCGGAAAAAAGTTTAACCCGAAAAAGTTTAAAACACTAAAAAGTCTGAAACTTTAAAAATTCCTTATAAATTATATTTCATTGCTATCGAAACTTTAAAAATAAAAATAAAAAAAGTTTGTCCCATTCTCATGGTCCGTTATTTTCGGTTTAGAGGTTTATGCTCAATATTAGAACTTATTCATAAAGGCGCTAAATTTACACTTTACGTGAGTTAATTGTAGCCCTAGAAAGAGGTACGACGACCTGAACCCACACCTTGCACTTGCGCGACCATGCCGAGTTAAAACATTCACTCCGCCTCACTGCATCAAACAGCAGTCAATAAAAATAATTATTAAATACGGCTCCTACTTCTTGCTATATAAATTATGAAGGGCTTCAGCCTAAATCTCAGCGTGTTTTGATTTGTCAGGTGTCATCAAAAATACTTAAAGCCATTGTTGCCTTTATAAGAAGATGTAGTATGTTCTCCGTTTGTAGCAGGAACCGACATCGTTTCAACTTCATTACATTTTATATTTATTACGGTTTAAACATAAAACAAACATTTTATTAACAAAAAAGCTGCTGCGAAAATTCGATTTCAAAAAGAATATGAAATTTTTCGAACTCCCTAAATATGAATCATTGAAAAATTCACGGATTGTAATAGTAGTTAGACATTTCACTGATTAATCAGTGATTTCGAATTTATTCACTAATCAGTTCAGTAACTCAGTCTGCATTTTTGTTTGTTCGTTGGAAAAAATTGTAAACAACTACATCATTTTGTATGTTTCAGCAATTGTTATGAACAAACTAAGCGTCGGATCAAAAAACAGAGTGATCATTGCATTGCTCTCGCAAATATCTAGATGTGATTTTTTTGTTTCTTTTTTTAACCATTTTTTAAATAATTAGCGCAATTGTTCAGTTTTTGACAGTAACGTGTTACCATAAAAGTTACTTTTTTTTAGAAACGGTAACGGCAACGCGTTATTTTTAAAAAAAGATTACCGATAACGGTAACGTGTTACAATTTTCTGGTAATGGTAATGCAAAGTAACGCACGTTACTGGTCCTTACTTCATAAAATGTTTAAATACGTTTAGCATTACATTAAATGTTTCAATGTCAAAAAAACGAATCAGATGACGTATTTGCTTACTTCCTTGCACACATTTCTTTATCTAAAGGGACTGTTCATCCGGTACGATACGGGATTACCTAGCAGTGCATCTGTTTAACAAAGATTTAGTAGGGTGGTCCAATTTTTTTATTTTTATAAATACCGGACGAAAATTTGTATGAATCCACACAAAAATTCATCCACAACAAAATATATTTAGAGGTTCCGCAAGCCCCATATTAAGTTTAAAACGTATTTCCCTTAAGAAAAAACGACGTTTTTGTAAATTTTATTCAGCATCCTTAATATTATTTGAATCGAATTGAAAATCGACACTTCTCTTCACAATTAACAATAAGACAATTGCTGCCTTTCTGACACCTTACCAAAGTCTTTCAGTAACTTATTCAAGGAAAAATTGTATTTAATATGATCCATGCAGAAAATTTAAAGCATATTTCAAATATATGTTTTATCTTAGAAAAATATATTTGTAAGAGGAAGAGATTATTTAAAATAGAGTTTTCTCTAATGTTCATTTATGATTTCTTTAGTAACTAAGACGGCGAAGCAAAGTTAAATATTTTAGAAAAATGCAGAACTTCCTGGAATTTATCTAAGAGAAGATAGTTATAAACAATATTGAATTGTTTAAACAATTTTTCTTTTAACTTTCATTAATTATTACCTCACTAAATGAAAAAAGGGCAGTATTCAATTAATAATTTTGAAAGTTTAATTTCGACAACGTTTTTTTATTTTTTTTTTTATTTCAAACTAAAGTTGATAATATAAAAGATATCTAAATAATAAACATTTACCCTCAAACATTCCTATTTTTGGTTAAAAATTTTTTATGATATATTTTGAATATTTATCAATTTTTTCGAGTAACACGCCAATTCGACCTCCCAATAATACGAGCAGATTAACTGTGACCGAAAGTAGATCTACCGAAATAAATTGACCAGAGTTTACTGATTAGATTTATATGATTTTCATACCATAGTTGGGCCGACGGTCCGCTTTTCGCTCGCCGCTGCCGACCGTCTTAGTCGGCGCAACTCTGGTTACCGTAGATCGGTTACCATAGTAGGGCCGACTTTGGTCCGATGGTCAAGCTCTGGCATTCGACCGAATTTCGCACCTGGGTAGTCATGCACAACAATAATTTGTTTAAACAATTATTTTTGCGGAATATTATTAATTATTAAGCCACTTCTAATGAAAAATAAACAAATAGTTTAAAAATTCAGAAAAAACTGCAACATTTTACCATTAAGCAAAGAGCATTTTATTAACAATAATAATAAATTGTTTAAATAATCACTTTTATTAACAGTAATGAACCATAACCTCCCTCTAATTGAAAATTGAACAACAAATGGAAATCTTTCGATAAAACTGAGACTTACTAACTCTATTCTATCAGAAAATTTCCAGGAGCAATAATAAATTGTTAAGTGGGACCATGGTCGTGGGGGCTAAAGCGTAGGCTTTAGACCCACTCCGTCGACTTGCGGGTTCGATTTCCGCCTCGCACTCTGGCAGAGCCTCGGCGGCCCATGCGGTTAACACTAGCCTAGCAAGGGAGTTGTTCATCTCCAGAGAGTCGTGGGACTAGTACCTCTAAAGAAAAAGGTTTTCTCTAAGTACTTAAAGCTGTTGCTCTTGGTGGTTCGGAGCCCACCTTAAACTGTAGGTCCCCCTCCCACCACCAAGTAAGTTTGTAGGGTGTGTGTAAAGGAATAGTGAGGAAGGTACAAGAAAAATGTAAACCCTTAGGAAACACATTAGAAGCTCCTAATCAATAATAAATTGTTTAAATAATTTACCTAAAAATCTAATTATCAGTATAAAATGCTACTTTATATACCAGAAACAATTTTCATTTAAAAAATCACAAAAAGTTATAATTAGTATCGAAATCTCGCGAAACCCATTTTTTCATTTAATTGATTTTTTTGGGATACTATATAGAACAAACTTATAGGGGTGATATTTAAAACGTGATATTTTATTTATATTATTTGGTTAATTGTGAAGAGAAATGTTGATTTCCAACTTCATTCAGCTAATATTGAGGACTCTGAATAACATTTACAAAAACGTATTTTTTTTCCTACGGTATTTATAAAAATTGGAAAAAAAATTGCCATGCATTTTTGGACTACTCTACTGTTCTGCACAGCCAGATTGATACTCTTAGACAAAAGACTTCTAAATTAGCGATTAAATTTTTGAAAAATTGGTACTATTGAAAAGAATATGAAGTTTTATGGAAAGCCTGAAGTAGACTGCAGCATAGATTAAAAAACTTAATAATAATTTAAATAAAAGAGATCTCATAAGCAAATACAGTATTTTTCAATTACTTTAGCTAACTCTAAATATAATATTCAGTCTCATTAAAATTTTCAATGAAATTGACCAAATTCTTACAATTCTTTTTGCACATTCAAATGATGTATTAAATATTTAATAAGAAAAAATATCGGCAAGGTAACGCGTTACTTTTTTCAGTAACGGTGACGGTAACGCGTTACTTTTTGAAAAAATGAGCGGTAACGGTAACGCGTTACAAATTTTTAGCAGTAATGGTACAGTTAACGCGTTACTTTCCGACAGTAACGTGTCAAATACTGCATTCGTGGCTCAGCCTACTATCGCAAATTGTTTGAACCAAAAAGAAATGCACACCGAGATATTTTCGAGTGTTTACTTTTTCACTTTTTCGATATGAATTTTGGTTTCCTTTTTATTAATTGCACAAGTTTCAAATCCATATCTGGCGCAAACTTCAACGTCATGATTACACGGCACGTTTGTAAAACTGAAATTAGGAAATCATTGAATAATTTTATTTTAAATAGCAAAATGAATTTATTTATATAATTAAAAGAAAGTGTACAAAAGATTCATGAAAATCGGTTAAAATTTGCAGTAATGATGGAAATCAACTTCGGTGCATTTACACTGCAGTTTTCTACACGGAGAAAAATAGTTCGGAAAACTTCACTAAACTCAGTTGAGTAAACTTGGGACATATGGACACTTTGATGAAGTTTTGTTTCGAGTTTGATAAAAGGAAATTTTGTAATACTTCATCATAAATATGAAAGTGTGCCGAATTTTTTATTATTATTATTACACCATTAAGCCATTTCCCTTTCGGGGTAGGCGTGGCTCACTCGGCAGGGGAAAGGAGTAGTGTGTGGAAGGGACAGAGATTTTTCAGCTTGATCCAAAATTCTCGTGCTATTTAAGTAAATAACACGTTCGTTCCGCAACATTGCTCCGACCCAGGTTGCTGATCAATCTCTCTAGCAATCACCCCAAGCGAAGAACCTCACGAAGTCGTTATGTAAGGTTCCCCACTTGGGTCCATTAAGAGCCAAGGCCTTTGTTTCAGGCGTCACTCACTCTACTGACACTCTTTTTATTAACTATTTGCCGCCATACTTTCCTGTCCTGGCATACTTCTCTAGCTTCTGTTATGTCCATGCATTTTTTCATGCAGGCTCTCGTGTTTCTGTGTCTTCTTATGTCTCTTCTAAGTAGGGTCTCATTCACACATTCTAACCATTCTTTCCGCGGTCTACCTCTGGGCACGCTGCCATTCACTTTACCTTGATACACTTATTTCGTTAGTCGTTCGTTTGGCATTCTCTCAACGTGTCCGAACCATCTTAACCGATTTCTTTCCCATGTGTCTACTAGCGTCTCTTCTGCACCACATTCTTTTAGAATTATCTCGTTACTTACTTTGTCCATTAGGGATTTCCTGCTTATTATGCGCATGAATCTCATGTCAATTGCGTTAATTTTACTCTTATCTTTTTCTTGATAAGTCCATGTCTCGCTACCATATAGTACAGTCGGTACAAATATAGAATTATGTATTGCTATTTTAGCTTTAATTGATATATTTTGACTTCTGAAAAGGGGACCTGCTCTACCAATAACCTTCTTACCTTCATTTATTCGTCTATCTAATTCCTCATCTATCTTCCCGTCCCTAGTAAATAAGCTACCAAGGTATACGAACTTATCAACTTGTTCAATTCTCTCATAATTTAATAAAATATGGCTTAGCGTTTTCTCACTCTTTCCTTCGAACACCATAGTTTTTGTTCTATTTGCGTTAATTTTGAGGCCCATGCTCTTCATGCTTGCATCTAGTTTATTCAACATTCTTTGTCATTTACGGAACACTACTTAAATCAAAAATGTACTTGGTACTTGACATTTTAATGTACCCAAATATAAAACATATGATACGTAAGATAAAGATTACTGAACAGTTGGTTAAAACGCGGTTGAGGGCTCTGTAGAAAATGTAAGTGGGTTTACAGAAAAGTAATGAAGGAATCACTGACGCTCGAGGAACTTTAACTTATACAGTTGGACGTAGGTGCACATCTGGGCATCTAGGGGAAAGCATCATTTGGAGACTGAATTTTGGCTCATGCGGAGTTGTGGAGTTCTGAACCGCGCTATCAGCCACCTGACCTGTCACAACAACTATTCGCTTTGCGATATTAGACTAAATAATTGCTAATGAGGAAATTAATTGCAATAATATTTACCTAATTTTCAACTTTCTTTCATTTAACAGTGCGTACTAGTCACTTAGAATAAAAACATAACTTCCTAATGCAACCTACAAATATCAGGTTAGTCATGGCCGTCGACATTTAAACTAAAGCCGGGATGTATAGAAAAAGTCATAACCGTCTACATATACGATAGGGTATTTTCACTTTAATCACTAGCTAACTTCACTTCGTTAAATTCTTAGGGGATAACAATTGACTGAATGCCTGGAAATCGGTTAATGTTTTCTCTATTTTTTTAATATCTTCTTAAAAAGTAATTTTTTCTGTATAAGTGCATTTGAAAAGCAGTTTTCCTATTTTAGTGACTATTTAATGCAATAATAAAATGATAATAATCATTACTCATGATTTATTCAATAGTTTAACACTGCGAGTACTCACTGAACCCTAAAATGGTAGGTTTAAACTGGTATAAACTTGTATATTCAGAAATAGAAATGATTATTTTTAACTTTTTATTCAAATTCAAATGTTATATTCCACTTTAGCAAGTTTATTGGGTGACGTTTAAATTTATGTTTTCCCTTTAGAATTTATATAAATCTCTTACAAAACTGTTTTGAAATATTACATAAATAAAATTGATTTAATTTCAATTGAGGTTTTCATGAAAATAACAGTTTATTTACTGAGAAACTTTTAAATAGTGTTGGGTCGTTACCTGAAATTACCGGTAACGGTAGAAATTTCCGGTAAAGTAGAGGAAATTCTTCGGTAACAAATGGTAAGGAAATTTTTGGAGTCTTAAGACTAAATTTGAATTGCTTATTTTTTTGCGTTTATTTGATATAATATTCTTAAATATTTGTCACATTAACTGACTTGTGGGAAAACTTTCACATTTAAAAGTGTTCCTTAACCTCTACGATGGAACTTGATTTTGCTTAAAAATGCATGTGCACATGCATTCAAATAAACCTTGGCGCATTTGTCTAACCCAAGTTCCATTCCAATTTCCTTAGTATATCGTTCGACAATCCCCAGAGCTAAATGCAGTTGCTCTCTGTTTTTAGTATAGATCTTAAGATCGTCCATGTAAAATACATGAGTGACCTTGTACTTTCGATCTGCAGGTTTGCCGCACAAGTACCCGTGAGAATGACGTAGTGCTAGAGATAGTCGCAATAATGTAAGGCAAAAGAGGAGTGGGCTCATGGTGTCGCCCTGAAAGACACCTCTCTGAAACGTGACCTTGTTAGTTGTC
>NC_046660.1:129539749-129552247 GCF_010883055.1 Belonocnema kinseyi | reverse complement strand
CTACGTCAGTAATTCCACCAATATCCAGCCCTTTTCTCCCCCGCCCTTCTCTCCGCAGCCTTTTTCTTTAAAGATACACTGTCGAGTGTTTTCGAAATGTGATAATTGTCGAAATGTTTTCCATTTCACTAAAGTTTTGAAAGAGATTCAACTTCAAACTCAGATTAAATGTAACAGTTTTCATTTGCCTAATAAATTTCAGAACTGTGAATCGAAACGCAAGCATTCATTTGTTTTAAAACAAATCAAAATGTATCAGTCCAAAGAACTTTCGAGATTGACCTTTGTTGAACTAGTATCGCGTGGTTTTGGCGGACTTAAAAAGTAAAAGTATAATTAATAATTAAAAATTAAAAAGGATAATTTTCACAATTCTTAAAAACTACTGGGAATAACACTAAAAAACGCGCTTTATTTTTCTTACTGAACTAGGAAGGGTGAGGGAAAGTTGGGTTGGAGATTGCTTGAGAGGGTGTAATAGAAGAGGATAGATCCGCAGTCCGTGCAGTGGAATGGGACATTCGCCCCCTTCAGCCGATGCTTACCTATGAAACTCAGGAGCGAAAAGCATACTACCCATATAACTATATTAATTTTAAATTTTACATAAGTGAGTCATAATAAAAAATTTTTTGAACGTTTTAGTTATAATAATATTTTATTTATTTTTATATCTGCAAATTATAAAGCTTAATAATATCATGTCATATATGCTATTAATTTTTTATAATACTATATTTATATATTATACTTTAAAATTATGTACAAAATAAAAAGTAAACATAATTTTAATAAATTTTTAATTGGTTTATTCAATGTTACAGGAATAATTATTTAAAGTTTATCTTAAAATTTCATTGTTTAAATTAATATAAACGATTATTAAATGAATAGATATATTGCGAAATTATTAAGTTTAATAATATTATTATATAAATTATAATTAAAATTTTGATTAAAACATAAAGTTATTTTAAGCTAAATTACTATTAAATAAATTTATTATATTAATGTTTAAATTATGTTAATGATTTAATGTTAAAAAACTTGTTATTTATATATTAAAATTAAATAATACCGTATTTTATGTTAACGTTATCTCATCAAAATTTATTAACTATTTAATATTGGAGCTATATTAATTCTAAATTGTACATAATTGAGACATTAACAAAAAAATTTTTTCACGTTTTAGTTATAATAATAATATTTTCATGATTTATACATTTGCAAATTATAAAGCTTAATAATATTATGTTATACATGCCTATAATGTTTACAATAATATTATATTCATAGTTCATATTTTAAAATTATTTACAAATTTAAAATTAAATATAATTTCAATAAATTTTAAATTGGTTTATTCAATGTCACAGGAATAATTTTTTTAATTTTATCTTAAAATCTAATTTTGTTAAATAATATAACAGATTATTAAATTAATAGATGTATTGTGAATTAATTAAGTTTAATAATATTATAACATAAACTAAAATTTAATAATAATAAAATAACGTATCAAAGTACATAAAGATTGGATTTCAATTGTTTAATATCTAGTAATATAAATATGTTATTTCCTTTCAGATTATGTAATTAAATATTAGCTATTACTTACGTAATAAAGGTTTCTTTTTTTGTTTAAAATACTTGTATTACAATTATATAATTTTTTATGTTGCTTCCGATATTGTGAAATGAATATTTAAATTCAATTTTCTAAATTATATGCACACATATTTTCATTTTTTAATTTAGTTAGAAAGCTTATTAATAAATTTAATGTAGAGAAATGCAGTTTCAAATTTCTATGAGAATATAATGTAAACATTATTTGAATGGTTTCATGAAAATGATAGTGTAATGCTTTTTATGCTGTGAAATGATTAATTAATTATCAACTGATTTTATCAAAACTCACATTTTCTGGAATTAGTTTACGAGTTTATTAATAAAGAAAAATTTTAGAAATGAAATTTCAAATTAAAACAAATGTATTACCTAGAAATTATTTACTTGTAGGTTATATAATGGAACATTGAATATGATATGCATAATATAAATCAATTTATTTTTAAAGTACCTCTATTTCAGTTAAGTAATTTTTCGAAATTATGCTGGTGTTCTGAGATTAATATTTTCATTCAATTTTCAAAAGTATGTGTACAAATCTTTTAATTTTTTCCCTCAAATTATTATTACGTCACTAAAAAATAAAACTTTTGTAAATAAAATTTAGAAACAGTAAAACAAATTATTTGAGGGTTTTTGTGTTGTGAACCATTTAATTCATTATTAGCTGATGATTTTCTTCACACTTTCTTCATATTGGTTTTAATTAGTGACAAAGGTTAATAATAAATTAGACTATAGAAATACTGTTTCAAAATTTAAAGGAGAATATACACATAATGTAAAAATTATTTGAATGTTTCGATGAAAATGATTTTTCCATGTTTTTTATTTTGTGAAATGATTAATTCATTATCAACTGATTCTACTAAAAGTGATATTTTCTGGAATTAGTTTAAAAGTTTAAGATTAAATACAAATTATATAAATAAAAGTTCTAATTAAAAAATATATAGAAAGTTAAAGTTATTTGAATGTTTTATAACGGAATTAGATTTTAATGGTTTTTCTTTTGTAAAATGGTCAATTAATTACACAGGCCCACAAAAAAATTAACTTGTCTGCACGAGACAAGTGATTAGGCTACCCTTATGGATTCTGAGTCGCTGAATCTGAATATGACCTCCGAATGTGCCCTACACGTCTCAGTTTCACCCCAGATGCAAAAAGTAGGGGAAAGCCTAGGGATTTTTTAGTCACACAGGCCATACAAAAAATGTTCTGCACGAGACAGGTGACTAGGTTACTCTGATGTATTTTGAGTTGCTGAATCTGAATATGGCCTCATAATTTGTGGGAAATTATAGGCATTTCTCACATTATATAGATTTACACGGGGAAAAAACCTAATATCCTTTACAATTTTAAGTGCGAAATCAGTCACATGTCCCGTGCAACTTATTTTTGGTGGGTCTGTGTGACCAGAAATTCCCTAAGATTTTCTTTTCATTTTGTATCTAAAGAGAAAATGGAACAAGCCCGAAAAATTTGGAGTTTACTTTAGATTTAGCACGCAAATCTGCAAAAGATATGACATTTTTTCCCCCTATGCAAATCTAAATAATATGAGAAAGATCTTCAATTTCCATAGAATTACCCAAGCTAGGGGAAACAGAAGACAAACTAGAGAATTTATGTGTACAAATTAAGGCTCTATAAGTCGCGACACTTAAAAATATAACATCCATGTCTCTATTTTCGCGTATACTAGTATTATCAAAATAATGTCCAGAATATTCCTAGGTTTTTGCCGATTTTCTGCATCTAGGAGAAACC
Source organism: Belonocnema kinseyi (assembly GCF_010883055.1). Classification (NCBI taxonomy): domain Eukaryota; kingdom Metazoa; phylum Arthropoda; class Insecta; order Hymenoptera; family Cynipidae; genus Belonocnema; species Belonocnema kinseyi. The sequence goes on along the minus strand of NC_046660.1, from coordinate 129,548,836 downwards.
TGAGACTTGTACGAGAAATTCTGAGGCTAGATTTGGATTCAGCAGCTCGAAATCTATAAGGTTAGCCTAGTCACTTGTTTCTTGCAGGCAAATTTTCTTATGGCCTGTGTGAACAGAAAATCTCTAGGCTGTTCCCTATGGTAAAAACTCGAAAAATTTAGTGATAAAATTTAGATTGAGAGCGCAAAATTGCAGAGGAAATAGCATTTTTCTTTTTTTTTTGCTTTATAAGCCAGTACAACATGCGCAAGATCTTGGATTTCCATAGAATTATCCTAGCTAGAGGAGACGGTAAGCACACCAGGGAATTTTCGTGGAAGAATTTGATCTTTACGAGTCCCAACACTTAAGAATATGACACCATTACGTATATTCTTTCGTATACTGGTATTATCAAAATAATATCCAGAATATCCCTACATTTGCCCCTATTTTCTGAATCTAGGGTAAAACTGAGACGTGTAGGAGAAATTCTAAGGCCAGAGTTGGATTCAGCGGCCCGAAATCCATAAGGGTAGTCCAGTCACTTGTCTCGTGCAGACAACTTTTTTTGTGGGCCTGTATTATTAGCTAAAAGTAAATAAAGATTAAAACTTAGTTCCTGAAATTGAAGTAACATAACTTAATTATTGACTTAAAGCTTCTATAATGGAATGTTGAATATAATTTAAATATTAAAAGTTAATTCATGTTTGCAATTATATTATTTCAATTAGATAATTTTTCAAATGATTTTGATGTACTGAAATGTGTATTTGCATTCGATTTTTCAAATCATAAGGAAATATGTTTGATTTTTTTCTTAAATTAGTATCAAAACTTACCACTAAAACTAATTTGCAAAAATAAATGTGATATTAAAAGAAAATATGGAGTACAAATTATTTCTATGTTTGAATGCAAATGATTATTTAATGCTTTTATGTTGTCCTTTATGAAAAAATCAGTTAATTGTTAGATGACTATTTTTTTCACAACAGCGAACTAGATAAAGATTCAATTATAACTTTTTCTTAAATTAAGCATTTTATGTTGTGCAATAATTTTTCCTTAATATTTTGCTACAATATTAAAATTTCTGAGTTTTTGAGAAGAAAAAAATGTTTTCTTTTTTTACATCTAGGTAATCTGTTTTTTCAATTTTTAAAGAGATAAGTAAAATAAAATCATTGAAAAATTTTTTAAGTTTTCAAAATTGTTTTAAAAAAATATATGGAAGATTTTCAGACAATTATTTCCATTTCCCGGATTTAATTTTAATTTAGGTAAACTTAATATTTTAGGGCGTCAAGATAAGGAAAAATATATAGTTTAGATTCATGGAAAATTGCAAACAATTTTTTAATAATGAGTTCGCAGAGATAAACAATTATAAAAACGTTTCAAATTATTTAATAAAATTAAAAAATAGGGTTTAAAAGTTTTTAAAGCAACATCGTGCCATAATATATAATTTTAGAACAAGTTTTAGTAAATTTAAGAGATATGTAGAAGTTTTGAAACGATTAAAAAACAATGAAAATTTATAAGATTTTTAGGACTTTTTTAAAAATGCAGGTAAATGACATAAGTTCTTTAGGTTCCCAAAACAATTTATTTCGATTTTTTAATTTAAAAAATGAGCTTTAGGAAAAAATTCAAAAAGATTTTAAAACATCAAATATTTTCTTGAATTTCGAAAAAGAGTAGAAGATTTTAGAGAAAAATCTTTGAATTTCTTAACATTAAAAATAAAAAATAAAATAAGCCATAGAATTCTATAAATATAGCGAAAATTAAAGCAGAATAAAGAAGTGTTTTAAACTGCAGAAGATATTAAAAAATGCAGATTTATGTGAAAATTGTTAAACAAAAAGAAAGCTAGACTTTAAAAACGCAAACGTCTGGACACTAATGTTTTTTTCCAAATTAAAAATCGTAAACAAAATGTGTGAAAAAGTGAAAACCTATATGGTAAAGTATCACATACCCTTAATTAAAATAACTTCGAATAATCTAAAGTGAAGAAATAAATGTTATTCAAGTTCCTAGGAAAATTGGGAATGTTTTGAGGCAGCGTTTTACATTTGAAATTACTTTTTAAAATTTCCAGTGAGATAAAAATATTTTTAAGAATTTAAGAGGCATTGTATTTCTATTTATTTTAAAAGGGCTCAAACTTTTCCTATTATTTTGTAAAATCCCGTAAAATATTTTTTTTAATCTAGATTTTTTGTTGCCGAATCTGAAATATTCAAAAATCTTTTATAATTTTCTTCAAATTTGTAAGAAATTTCTGAATATATTGAGCTTTTTTTACATTTTAAATGATTATTCAAAATTTCAAGAAAAATTGGAGTCGTTTAAAAATATTTTTAGGAGTTCAAGAGGCTTTGTATAGATTTCAAAGAGTTTAAACCTTGGAAGCATTTCCGAAAATTTATGGAATATTTATCATTTCTTCTAAATCATAAAAGCCCTAAATATCGCTTGAAAAGGCTAAAATTATTCTAATAATTTGTAAAATCCTGTAAAATAAAATATATATATATTTTAAATCTTCCACATTCTTTTTTGACATATCTAAAATATTTAAAAATGTTTCCTAATTGTCTCATGAAAATTATAAAATTTATATAATTCTAAAAAAAAAAACTGCTGATACTTCTTTCCTTGTAAATAATTTGTAAACGTGTGAAACTAAAAAAATATCTAAAAAGCATTATTGTGTTACGTCAAAATATTATTTAATGTATTTCTATACCGCAATTTATCCTAAATATCTATTTTTATTTACAAATCGTCTATTAAGTTTTTTAAACTAATACGAAAAAATGTTACGTAACTGCATTTATGGTGTGGGACGGTAAAAGGGTTTAAAATAACGTTACGTAATATGTGAACAAGAATAAAAGTGTTCAGAAAATTTTAACAAATAAATTGTTATTAGAAAATTAGGTAAATGATAAAAATGAGTATAAAAGTGAGCACGCGAGTGCGCGCGCACATAATAATCTAGTATAACACAAATCGATAAACATAAGACTCTGAAATATTACATAGAATTCTATATTCTGTAGTATTGTGATCCTCGATACATTTTTTTACTATTTACTGCAATGAAAATTTGAAAAGCGAACTCGGCAAACATGATCCACATCAAGAAAAATAGATTATTTAAGGTAATTTTCGAAATTGGCGCATGCGCACTGAAAGTTTCTATTTGGACGTAATATACGTCAAATCACGTAGAAAACAAGAGAACTGATATACGTGCTAATATACGTGTAGAAAAACACGTATGATACGCAGAGTATTATACGTTACCAACCCTGCCTACAATGCAAAAAAGCAGGGAATGGGCTGGAATCTTTTCACGTGAAAACGTTTCATGTCAAAGTTTCATATGTTTCAGGAAACATAGGGATGAGAAGAAAAATTATTTTACGCATGCACAGATCGGTTTGGCCTCTAAGGTCAGATTAGGATTTTATCTTATCAGTTTTTACTTTCCCGTCGCTATATTTGAAACATTACAAGGTTTCACGAAACCCCCAATGTTTAATCAAACTTTTCATCAGGCTAAAGTTTCATGAAACTTTACATCCCTACTCATCGTGAAAAACAAATTTCTGTTTTTATTTTACAATTTTATTTACCTTATTTTTCAGGTATGGCACTTGCAACTGCAAGATTAGATAACGTTAAACTTTCGCAAAAAATCTAGTGGAAATTTGTTGGAACGCCCAGGCATCAATTTCGATGCAGACAGTCACGACTTAGTGTTTACTTCCCGGCTTTGGTGGTTTGAATGTCATGTAGGTTTTCACTAACCTAAGATTTGGATATTATATTACGCAAGTACAATTTTTATTCCAAGACACTGATAGTCACCGGTAAATGTAAGGAAATAAAAAGTTAGGTAGATCTATTTTATCCAAATAACACCCGTCAAAATCATCTTGACAGGTGACTGGCAGTTTGTAGACGACACGTCACGTTGCTCTAGATGACAAAAAACAGTGTCTTAATTATGCTTCTCCCCTAGATTCTCCGAATGAACCTATGTGGCTCAAATTTGTTGCAACTTACTTGAACACCGAGTTCGGTGTACATTGGAGGATCGGCGATTTTCTGTGCAGCTAACCAGAATCCAATTTCGTCGCAACTACACCCACGTCACCTACAACTACTAATACACATATAGTATACACATTAATAAACCTAACACTACACATATAGACTACGCGGAGAGGTAAAATTTGGAACTTTCTTATACACTAACTGGAGGAACTGATTCAGCACTAATGAGCAACATATGTCAGGGGCGAATGAATAATTGTGTAGTGCAGCGATTAAAAATTGCCTATTCAATTTACATTCGGGAAAAATTTCAATTATAAGAATGAGGAGAGTGATCATGATAATAATAATAATCATAATAATAATAATAATAATAATAATAATAATAATAATAAACAATGAAAGAGGAATTGGTGCGTCTCTATTATGAAAGTGCGAAGTTTTAAAGAAACAAGGAAAAAGGATACAATTTAAAAACAAAATTTGCTGCAAAGTATCCTAATATAAAAAAGTTCGCACTAAGAGATCTTATCGCTAAGGTGAAAGACATCAGGATTAATCTACATGTTACAGAAGACCGAGCAATGGAGATTAAACAACAGGTTGATTTGGCGTGGAAAAACGACGGCAATGAACATCAGTTAGAGAAAGCCGCGACAAACGGTCAAGCAGGAGCAATTGATGTTCTTCCTCAACCTATTGATGATCCCACACCACCAAATCCTCCAGAGGTGGATGACCTTATACAAACAGAGGCAGAAGCAGAGGTTCAGCAACCAAAAAATCGACGAAAATGGACATACCATATGAACAGAGATGTTATGCGCCTTTATTTTTTGGCAGAGAAATGTGGGGAAAGTGTAAGGAGAGAACATCATAGACTCTTTTTACTTAAATACCCAGAGCTAGCCACAAAAAATAATGAGCAGAATCTAGTAGATCAAAAACGCTCAATATTTGTAAACAGACTGCTTTCGGCTGTTGAAATAGCTGCTATCAAAATGGAAGTGGAACGGCAGCTTCCTATTGATGAGCTCGCCTTGGAAGATGTAGATAACGAAGACTTGATTGACGCTGAAGATATAGGTGCTAGGGATAATGAACATCATGCACCGGATCTATTAGAACCACATCCGGATATTACTAACGATGATGTAGATAGGGAAATCTCAGAAGAACTACAGCACCTGGAAAGGAATTTTGATCATGCTTTACTAGAGTTCAGATATGTGGAACCAACACTGAGGCATTCTCTGCCCAAAATGAACATTAAAAATCATCTACGTACACTAATAGCACATCTCGACAGTTAGGTTTTACCTACGTATTTAAACGTAGCACAAAATGCGTTAGAGGTGCAAACTCTTGTATACTGTGCAGCTGTAGCAACCGTTAGAACGTTGGGCCGAAAAACTAGGCCTGCAATTGGAAGATATGACTAACTACTGGTCGGGCGTTTGGGGAAAAATGAACAGATGCAATTTGGGCACTGCGTGGTTCAAACTGGAGGAAGCAAGGGCAAGCAATAGCCCAGAAATGCATCTGACAAACATCACAGCTTTAGATGTTTCAGTTGTCTTGAAGAGGGCAAGTAATTGGAAAGCTCCAGGTCCGGGCATGGTGCACAACTTCTGGTACAAGTACCTGACGAATGTGCATCTTGCTTTGGCAAGGTGATTCCAGAAGATCATTGAGCACCCAGATTTGATGCCAAGTTTTATGCTCCAAGGTACTACGTATATGATACCAAAAAAACCAGCCGCTCAAAAACCATCTGACTTTCGACCAATAGCCTGTCTTCCAACAATTTATAAATGTCTTACAGCTATCATTGCAGATAAGGTATATTCTCATTGTGACAAGAATGACGTTCTTACAGAAAGACAAAAAGGATGTTGTAAAAACTCGCGAGGCTGTAAAGATCTAGTCACTATAGACGCTGTTGCCATGACTCAAGCTCGTAAGCATCAAAGGAACTTACACATGGCATACATTGACTACAAGCAAGCGTTTGCTTCCGTTCCACATGACTATTTGCTTTAAGTCTTTAAACTTTACAAAATATGTCCACGCATTATTGACTTTCTAAGCCATGCGATGAGGCTCTGGGGTATAAGAATCAAGTATTTTGATCATGGACAACCAAGGATAACTGGATCAATACGCTTTACGACTGGTATATTTCAAGGAGACTCCTTCAGCGCACTATGGTTCTGTTTAGCATTGAATCCATTGATGAATCCAGTCTCATGGATTCAGAATTCATGATAATGAGGATGGTCATCAAGTGACCCATCTTCTTTACATGGATGACCTGAAGCTGTACGCTAGTTCAGGCCAGAAACTGCAGCAAGTGATTGATGTCACAAAGCAGTTTTCCAATGATATCCACATGGAATTCGGACTAGATAAATGCAGAAAAGTGCATTTAATCAGAGGGGAATTAGGGACCGCAGAGTTAGAGAACGAGTTCGAAAATGACATCGAGGCAATGGCTGCAGGCGAATCATATAAATATCTGGGTATTCTTGAATCTAAGGGTATTCAACATACGATAGTTATGACAAGTCTAATGACTGCCTTTACTACGAGACTCAGATTAATTATGAAGAGTTTTCACAACTCGGCAAACAAAATCGGGGCGATCAACACATATGCCATCCCTGTCCTCACGTACTCCTTCAGGCTCATAAAATGCTCTAACACTGACCTTGAAAAGTTAAACAGAATTGTTCGCGTAGAAATGACGAAGCACCGAATGCACCACAGAAATTTTGCGATTGAAAGGGTAGTTCTACCACGACATTTAGGGGTAGGGGCGTTGTAGATGTCAAAAAACTGTCTGAGTCAGAAGTTATACAGTTACGAGGCTATTTTAACAGCAAACGAAATGCTGCGCTTTACAGAACCATCTGTCAAGCGGATCTTGAATACACGCCCTTAAATTCGTCCTCAGATGGGGCCTTGAATATCAGGACAGAAACCATAGAGGAATTAGAAATACAATGAAGTCAGAAAGCCATCCATGGCGAGCACCCCAACACGTTAGATCAAAGTGAAGTGGATAGTGAGGCATCTAATATTTGGCTAAGAAAGGGAGCTCTGTATCCAGAAACGGAAGGATTCGTCATTTCAATACAGGACAAGGTTGTCAGTACCAGGAATTATCGCAAACACGTGTTACATCAAGACGTGGTTGACCGGTGCCGATTATGTGGAAATACCAACGAATCCATCGAGCACATTATTGATGGCTGTCGCGTAATGGCTCAGAGAGAATATACGCACAGACATAATGATATAGCGGGCATTATACATCAACAACTTGCCCTAAACCTAAGACTCTTAAAAGAATGGGTGCCCTTTCATAGATACATTCCAATGCCCGTTTTAGAAAGCAAAAATTACATCTTATATTGGGATGTTACTATCCAAACGGATCATTACATCCGGGCCAATCGACCTGACATGGTCATGCGAGAAAAAAAAAGGTGGAAGAGTCTACATCATCGACATTGCTTGTCCGCTTAACCGAAATTTGCAGTCAACCTATGCAACCCAGATCCACAAGTATAGCGAGTTAAAGCATGAAGCAAAGACCATATGGAGGAATGTGAATCATGCATCCATTCATCCCATTGTGATTTCGGCTACAGGTAATGTGCACGCAAGATGCACTGAACATCTTGAACATTTAGGAGTCAGTAGGGTATTGGCAGCAGCTCAGAAGGCGGTTTTATTATACACCTGTCGCATTGTAAGAAACTTTCTTGATCCTCAGGAAGCGAGCGACTAAAAACCCGTGGAGTGGCAGATGGTAGCTCTAAGAAAGCATCCAGAGATGACTGTTGTCACCTCCAAAGCTCGTGACCGCTCGTAATTGTATACCCACAACATCATCGCAGGAGGTTTCAACCATCGTATTAAATTATTTGAATTAAGTTATAACATTCTAACCTCATCAGTCACTTGACTTAGTCCGTGGCTATGATGTATCACCGGGTTTACCCGAGTAAAAGTTTAATCAAAACACACAATAATAATAATAATACAATAATGATAATGATCATAATAAGGTTATATAAGAAAAACATTAAAAAAGAAAAAAAAGTTTTATAAGATTTAAAATTTTAAGAAGACGTATTTTGCAATTGCCACTTTAGGTATAAGTCATTTCTCACTTTTTCTTTAAATAATAACTTGTGGCTAATATTATTTTAGTGTTATATTTATATCAAAGCACAATTTTATAAAAGTTTAGAAATTTCGAAATATTTTAAATTCACACATGTTACTTATATTGTGTTAAAAAAGATAAAAATAAAGAGCAGAGTTCAATATTTTGGAGAGAAGGATTTTCAAACTCACTTTCAAGTTTGTCCCACAGGTTTTTTGTGTAATAGTATGTTGCATTACAAGGGATGAAACACAGAATTCAAACAAGTGTGAAGTCTGCTGCCTGTGCGAAGCAAGGGCTGCATTCACACGAATTGCGATCGTTGGGTTGCATTCCTAGTAATGCCTATTATTTTCCATAGCAAATCTATTGAAAATTCAAGTTGATGTACCTGTGGACCAGTGGTCGGCATGCTCCTGGCCCAGTTAGGCTACCCTGACCGGGCTGACCAACGACCTACTTTCTGGTCAGGTACCTGCGAGCTACTTTCAATATGCTAGCTGAAAAATTAAAAGTTTTTAAGCTTCCTTACTTTGACATGTCTGAAGACAAAAGATCCCTGCTGGAGTAAGCTCACTCGTACTGAGGTCCACGAATATACCGAAAAGTAGTAGAAAAAATTAAGTCGAGGCGGGCCTGACTATACCTGAAAACTGAGCAAAAAGTTGGCCGACCACTGCTAAAGACCAGTGGTCGGCACGCTCTTGCCCTGGGCAGGGTAGCCTGCCCTGGCTGCCCTGTGACCCACTCTCAGGGCAGTACCTGCGAGCTTGGCCAGACCACCCCTTTCCTCAGGGGTCCTTTGTTAGAAAATGGGACAAAAATGTGAGATTAAAAAATTCGTAATT
>NC_046660.1:129537329-129539649 GCF_010883055.1 Belonocnema kinseyi | reverse complement strand
CACTGCTCCGACCCAGGTTGCTGATCAATCTCTCTAGCAATCACCCCAAGCGAAGAACCTCACGAAGTCATTATGTAAGGTTCCCCACTTGGGTCCATTAATGGCCAAGGTCTTTTGTTTCAAGCGTCATTCACTCTACTGACACTCTTTTTATGAACAATTTGCCGCCATACTTTCTTGTCCTGGCATACTTCTCTAGCTTCTTTTATGCCCATGCATTTTTTCATGCAGGCTCTACATAATTATTATTTTCAAGTACTTTAACGAATTATACAGAATTATTAATAATTATTATATTCAAAAATGAGGTTATGTACTTGTTAAAACTGATGACACTGATTTGCAAGTCGGCCATCTTGAAAACGTAACTTACAGGACTCTTCTACAGTTTTCGACGGTTTTCTACTGTTTTCCACGTATATTACGCTGTAGGTGGTAGAGGTAAAGCGCAGACTTGTAATGTCGACTTTCAATTGCGATTCCATTATTATTCCCAACAGTGATCCAAAAATACTTGCGCATGCTTGAACTGAACGGCGCTCATTGGCTCTAGTTCGTGTACGTATTTAATATTCAAGTACAGACACGCACCGTAGCCAATGAACGTCACTAAAACCCAAGCATGCGCAGATCAAGGCAACTCTGTTGGGACCATTGACCTTACGAAAATTCGTGTAACGTTCAATTACTTTCCAGCACGCTGATGTCTCGTGTCACAAGCGTGTAGCTCTTAAAGAAGGAACAATCGTGACTTTTTCCCTTGCTGTGTAACCCATTGAAGCATCGTGTACACGCATATAGCAATCGAAAGTGAATATCGTGACAATCGAACTCGACAATACCATTTAGAGGTTTTATATTAAGCATAAACATATTCTTTGAAATCGAATAATTTAAATTTAAAAATATCAATAAATGCTAATAAAAAAACACTGACACAACTTAACAGAAGATTATTGAAAATTGTAACTCTTCGAAATCTAATGATTTTTGTGAAAAATCTTAATATTTCATGAAACTGTAAAACAATTGCAAATCCTATTTGAACTATAAAGAATTTTGTTTTAAAATACCAGTTTTGTGTGGAAAACATTAACCTAACCTAAAATAAACGTTGAAAATTAAAAATCTTTATGATTTTTCTTTAAAAATGCTAACTTCCAATTAAAAAAAAAACTAAGTCAACCCAACATTTTAAATCAATTTAATGTCTTCCTCGAAACTTTCTGATTTTATAAACAAAATTAATCTAGCAAAAAGCACTCATAAAAAATGCGCAAGACTTTTAATAATTTGTTAGAAAATCCAAAAGTTTCAATATAACTGCTATAGAGTAGATAATGATTATTTAAAAGCACACTTCGCTTTAGTTAAAAGTTGTATAATTTCCACCTAATTTCAATTAACAAGTACTGATTCTGCTCCATGAGTGGTTCTTAACAGTTCTATTAATCACATTTTCATAAAATATTATTTAGTGTATTGTTTTATTCAAAATATAAATAAATAAAAATGATTTCACATATTATTCCTAAATAAAATAATTCCAATAAAAACGTTGTGAATATTATTGTAATGAAACTTTGAAGGAATGAAAAGAGCTTTAGTGATTAAAATTGTTCTAGAAACGCGTTGAATTGGCTTTAGAATTCTCTGAAATTCTACCGGAAATTATGGTCATTTTTGAAAATTTTTTGTCTTTTGAGAAATTTGGCCCGATTGACAAGTACATGCTTTTGTCGCAACAACCTTCATTTGTGTATTTTTGATTAGATTTTAAAATATAGAGATGTTCATTTGACAGAAAAGTTTAGTACATTTTACAGATAATATCCGTAAATTTATAAAATAACTGAAAATTTCTGTACCAAAATTTGTTAATCTTTACAAAAAATCTATGTTGTCCCTATTTTAACTCAAAATCCTGCAAGTTTAGCAGGATTTTTTTCTGAGTGTATGAAAATATAAAATTGTGAAATCAAGAAATGTATTTGTGATGGTATATAAATTTTTCATGGCGCCTCTATTGAAACCTCGAGTTTCGATACCTGTAGAGCGGGTTGAAACACGGTGTTTGCATCAATAGGGTTGAAATATTTTGTTTCAGCTCCAGGATACACAGGTAGGTGGGTAGAAAGGTAGGGTCTATAGCAGTGGTCGGCAAACTTTTTGCTTAATTTTCAGGTATGGTCAGGCTCCACTCGACTTAATTTTTGCTACTACTTTTCGGTCTATTCATGTACCTTAGCGCGAGTTAGCTTACTCCAGCAAGGGTCTTTTGTCCACAGGAATGTCAAAGTAAGGAAATTTTAAAACTTTT
>NC_046660.1:129533232-129537229 GCF_010883055.1 Belonocnema kinseyi | reverse complement strand
TTAAAATTCGAAAATTTTTTCTAAAGCCTCCAGGGGACTTCGTTTTCGCACGAAAAAATTTTATGTGCCCTTATTGCATCCGGACCCACAATTCTGGATCAAACTGAAAATTGTCTATCCCTTCCATACACTACTCCTTTCCCCTACCGAGTGAGTCACGCCTACCCCGAAAGGGAAATGGCTTAATGGTGTATATATGTCTGGAATAAGAAGAAACACCCAACATCATTATGTAATCCCATGGAAGGATTTGCTGTTCGAGTGGACGAAAGGACAGGAAACTTTCGCATTGTCCTTTGATTCTTTCGATAAAAATTATTATGGATAATACGTAATTACGTAATATTATATTTGTAATTATTCAGCGTCTCCCTAATTATAACTTTAAAATTTTTTAAACATCTATTCAAATTTTAAGAATTTTTAAATATTAGTGTCGATGCATCTATACGGACCGTTTTGGAAAAGAATGAATAAAATGGGAAATTTTTAAATCTGATATTTTAAAGAGGAAAGAAAAGAAAATCAAAAATCCTATGTCCGAATGTGGGTCGAATCCGACCAAAATTTAACCTTAAATAGAAAAAGCTAGTGAAAATGGAAAAATAAAAATATTATTATTTAAAATTGAACTTTTGTAGTCGGTAGAGTAGAATCCCATGCATTCGTTTCAGATGGCAGAAGGATCTTAGTTCCTCATATTTACGTCACTTTACAGAGCCAACTTCACGTAATAATATTGAATAGCTTATCCCTAATTTTTTTCGCCATATTGTATCCGCCATTTTGAATTTCAAATATCGGAATTGATTATCGTAATCAGCGACATCGAAATCGTAAGTATACCGAGTTTCAAAAATATTGAATAGCTTTTTCAAAAAAAATTTCCGCCACATTGGATCAACCATATTGAATTTAGAAAATATGAATTGATTATCGTAATCAGCGATCACAAAAACGTCGACATACCAAAAATTATGGAATTCCGATAACACCTTCATATTTTGGCCAGCTTTTTGGATTTTCCGACCACTGTAAGACGTGAAAACCCGATACATCCAGATAATCAAAAATTGTGATCTAAAAGATGAATATCTCAGCGAGAATGTCAGTGCAGTACCGTTGATCACTGTTCTGAATTTATTGTGATTCTTTATTCAATGCCGCAGTTCTTAAGCTTTATATTATTTAAAAGCATATAAAATATTGGAAGCTTATACGTTTTATAAAGCTGTTTTTGTGGCAAAGGTGAATTTCAAGGAGTTAAATGATACTCTTCTGCTTCTGAGTAAGGTTACATAGTATGACATTAGTATATTTTTCATTATGAGTTAGTGTTTAAGTTATTATTTGATATTAATATGAACATTAAAATTAGGTTATATTGCTTTGAAACATGGAATTTGTTGCAATTTTTATTATAACATTCCATTTGCTGATGTAAAATGTGAAGTCAACTGTTGGAGACAAACTCCTGTTAAAAAACAAGAATCCAACGACCAAATTTGGACCACAACGAACAAACAAAAAAAGCTTATCGTAATCTAAAAAAAAATAATTTTCGGACAAAAATAAAAAAGAGGAAAGACAAATGTGGAGCCAACCTGCCACATCCATTTCCTTCGTTTTTTCCTTTCTTTATATATTTTTTATTTTTATTACTATCAAATTACATTTAAAATAAAAAAAAATGCATTACTAACGTTTCGGTACTCATACAGTACCCTCATCAAGGCAAGAAAAATGTAAATAGGTAGAAATTGACAACACCAAAGTGTACCTGTTCTTCGGTGCTGTCAATGTGGTTGGTTGGCTTCTAATTTTCCTTTTCTCATTCTTATTTTCGTTCGAAATTTTTTGTTTTTGAATGTGTTCAGATAACTATAGGAGCTTTTTTGTGTTCCTTGTGGTCCAAATTTGGCCGTTGGATTCTTACCTTTTTAACAGGAGTTTGCATCTATTTGATTATTAGACGTTAAATAGGATTTTTAATTTGGATTTTTATCTAATTTAAATTTCGTAAATTGTAACTTCTTGAGATTTTGAAACCAGGAATAAATTTAAGAATAAAAGAGCGAACTGCTAGTCACAGAATTATACAATTCATGCAATATCAGGCGATACCATAAAAATGTGGCAGGATTGCATTCTTTTTTGTCACTTTAATGTAAATAATCCGTATGTCTACAAACATCTATAAAAAATATTTTTTGTTATGAAAAGTTATAAAAATTTACTACAAGAACTTTAAGATAGTTAAGCTTTTTCTTATTTTTGATATTGCGAAAAAAACATTTCGTTTAAAATACACTGAAAATTAGTGAAATTTGCCATACAGATTTCACAAAAATTGCATGCAAATTTGCAAAATTGATTGTGGAAAAACATAAACTATTTTAATCAGGACAGAAATGAAAAATAGATATTTATGTTTTCATCCTACTTATTTTTTATACATTTTTTACTATGAGCAGTTCGCTCTTGAATTGTAAAATTTAATTCTAATCTCAAAATCTCAATAAGTTGCTATCGCATTTTATATCACAAATGGAATTTTATAACTAATTCCATGCTCAAAAAAATATTACTTAATGTTAATATTTATATCGATCGAAAATGATAACTTAAACTTATAGTTAAAAATACACCAATGCTATATTACTCAGTAGCAGAAAATTACCTAATCTACAAGCACATTTATTGTCAAGTCGACCTATGCAACGGTGTGCACGGTATCGAGACTCAAGGGCACAATTTAAATTTTATATAGTAGATAACCCAGCTGATTTTATATGGTTTAAAAACTGTGACCCCCACCCCCCGCTCCATCTTCCTCCAATATTCTTACGAGCTCTCCGGGAGCCTAAAGAATATGAGTGAAAAATTTTATGCCGATTAGTCAAAAACTGCGGCTGCCCCGCCCACCTGTTTCACTAATTTTTATGCCCGACCATCTCTTAAGATCTATTTTGGAATCCAAAGAATATGTGTACCACATTTGGTGACGAATGGTCTAAAACTGTGGATTTGCAAAAGCATCATCCATTTTAGGCCACTTTATTACACCATTAAGCCATTTCCCTTTCGGGGTAGGCGTGACTCACTCGGCAGGGGAAAGGAGTATTGTGTGGAAGGGATAGAGATTTTTCAGTTTGATCCAGAATTCTCGTGCTATTTAAGTAAATAACACGTTCGTTCCGCAACACTGCTCCGACCCAGGTTGCTGATCAATCTCTCTAGCAATCACCCCAAGCGAAGAACCTCACGAAGTCGTTATGTAAGGTTCCCCACTTGGGTCCATTAATAGCCAAGGTCTTTGTTTCAGGCGTCATTCACTCTACTGACACTCTTTTTATTAACTATTTGCCACCATACTTTCCTGTCCTGGCATACTTCTCTAGCTTCTTTTATGCCGATGCATTTTTTCATGCAGGCTCTCTTGTTTCTGTAACTTCTTATGTCTCTTCTAACTAGGGTCTCATTCACACATTCTAACCATTCTTTCCGCGGTCTCCCTCTGGGCACGCTGCCATTTACTTTACCTTGATACACTTGTGTCGTTAGTCGTTCATTTGGCATTCTCTCAACATGTCCGAACCATCTTAACCGATTTCTTTCCAATGTGTCAACTAGCGTCTCTTCTGCACCACATTCTTTTAGAATTATCTCGTTACTTACTTTGTCCATTAGCGTTTTCCCGCTTATTATGCGCATGAATCTCATGTCAATTGCGTTAATTTTACTCTTATCTTTTTCTTGATAAGTCTATGTCTCGCTACCGTATAGTACAGTCGGTACAAATATAGAATTATGTATTGCCATTTTAGCTTTATTTGATATATTTTTACTTCTGATAAGGGGACCTGCTCTAACAATAACCTTCTTACCTCCATTAATTCGTCTATCTAATTCCTCATCTATCTTCCCGTCCCTAGTAAATAAGCTACCAAGGTATACGAACTTATCAACTTGTTCAATTTTCTCATCATTTAATAAA
>NC_046660.1:129527986-129533132 GCF_010883055.1 Belonocnema kinseyi | reverse complement strand
GAGACTCTTCCAGAGTGCGAGGCGGGAATCGAACCCGCAAGCCGAAGGAGTGGGTCCAAAGCCTACGCTTTAGCCCCCACGACCATCGTCCCACTCTGACTAATTTTTATGTGAATTAAGATTTTTTTCTCGTAAAAATATCATCTATTGTAATTTTCGTTTAACATTAATTTTTTTGGTTGGTATTTTTACTATTCCAGTTTTGATTTAAAATTAATCTTTTTAAGGTTAAAATTTCAATACTTGATAAAATGTGTAACTGATTTAAAAAAACTTGATATTGTGTGGTTGAAGATTCATAATTTTAGTTGAAAATTAAATGATTTTGTTGAAAATTCCTTCTTTCTTTGGTTGGAAATTAATCTTGTTGATAAAACATTTCGCTAATTAGTTAAAGATTAATTATTTTAGATAAAAACTTATCTCTGCGGTTGCAAATTAAAAAATTTGCTTGAAAATTATTTTTTTATTCAATTCAGCTGTTATTGTTTTAAAATAATAATATTTTTAGTTGAAACATAAACTATTACATTTTTCGTCTATTTGTATCTTTTTTGGTTGAAAATTTATCTACTTGATTAAAAGTTTAACCATTTTGTTAAAAATGAATGCATTTGGATGAAAATATCAATATTTAGTTGAAAACTCGCTAATTTTTTAAACTGAAAATTAAACTTTTTGATTCTCAGTGTAAACAGTTTTTATCGAAAATTTGTCTTTTTAATAAATGATTCGCATTTACAACCAAATAGTTTAACTGTTAACCAATTCTAAAAATAATATTTTTTATGGAATCAGAGGCTCTATCCAAACTGCAAAATTCTTTTTACAAATATTTTGTTCAAAAGTCACACTTACGTGCTACACCTACTTATTTCTTATTTTTCATTAAAAAAGCAATCAGAAACAAATAGAAGACTTAAAACTTTTAACTGTTTAAATAAGTTTTAAAAATTAAACAAATTGAAGTTCAAAGCCTTTAAAAATGAAAATTTTTAATTTAGGCAATGCATAGTGAACATTAATAAATTAAAAAATTGGGGTAAATTTTAAAATCGAAAAAATATTATACTTTCGAGAGAAAGTTTTTCATCTTCATTATAATTTAAAGGTGACCACCATCGAGGGTTAGTATGTTACGCTTGGTTCTTAGAAATGAACGAAAATTATCCAGACTTCATAAAAAAAAAATATTTTTTGGGCAGACGAATCCACCTTCACTCGGCTGGGCATATTTAATCAACACAGCGTACACTTTTACGAGTTAAAAAATCTAGAGAAAACCAGAAACCGTGGATTTCAGCGTTGGAGCAAAGTAAACGTCTGATCCGGTATAGTGGGAGATTAAGCGGTTGGCCGTTATTTGCTTTCGGTTACTTTAAACGTAAGTATGCATTATGTTTTTTTTTTCATTACCAATGAAATAAAATTATAATCATACATACTAAACTGAAGTCAATGTTATTTACGTAATACTTTTTACTTTGCATGGAGAATATTATGAAGTCTTTTGCAAGAATTTTCGCTAGAAATATTGGAAAATATTCCATTGAATATAAGGCAAAATATGACCTTTCAGCACGACGGTTGCCTGGCACATAGCACAATTCCCGTTACTGAGTTGTTAAACAAGCAGTATCCTGGATGAATCGGGAAAAACAACCGCAACAATCCAGTCCAGTGGCCTCCAAGGTAGAGAAGAATTTCATTAAAATTTCTTTAACTTTCGATTATATTTAACGTGTATATTGTACTTAAACGATCTTATTATTACTAACTTTCAAGTAACATCAACACTATGTTTTTTTGCATTCACATTCTCCTACAATTTCTTTACAGATCGCCTGAGTTCACACCAATGGATTCTTTCTTATCTTCTTTATTCATAATGTGTCCCCTAAGGGTTTACATGACTATCATTTCTTACAACTGCTTAGATATATTTTTTTTAAATCTTATCCTTACTATATACATTTATTTACAACTATTTACATACAGTCTTATATCTAGTTCCTTATCTCTATTTCCTGTGATAGCGCCATTTAGGACTTATTAGCAACCGTCTGCTTATACCATTACATAAACATTACTTACAATCTTGACGCTTCGAATCTAAGCGACTTCCGTTTCCTTTTTTCTTTCACTTTTTTTATACCACAATTTTCCATTATTTTAACATGCATTCTTGCACTCTCTCTTATTCTCTCATGTAGCACCCTCCACCCCCTTCATCCATTCTTCTCATAATCCATCCTCCCCTAGAACCTTAACCACATTCTCTTGCCAGCTTTCTTTATCTTCCATTCCTCTCCTACATTCTTCCCATACATGCTCCCATGTTTCCTCCTCCCATTCACATATAGTTTACTCTAGTCCTGTCTTCTATTTCTCTATCATTAAAGAACTCCCTCCTTTCTTCTTCCCATTCCGTTAATTCGATCGCTCTCCCTCTTCTCTCTTCTACCTCCATCAAACATTTTCTCGCCGACTCTCCTCCCTTTCCCTCCCACAGTATGGTCTCGAATTTCTATGTTCTCTTTCCCGCTCTAATATTTAACTTATCCCTTTGCGCTTTTTCTTTCACTATATATCTTGGTGTTCTCAAGTCTGCCCCTAGTGTCCACCTTATATGCCTTTCCTGTAAACTCTCAGTATATTTCCTTTCTTTCCACCCCCATATCTCTGCTCCATAACGTAATACCGGCCATACCAGCGCTATACTACCCCTGCTGCTTTTTAAATCATTTCCCTTATATGAGCTCTATGATCTCCATTCAGTTCCAAGATATATCCTAAATATTTAAACTCTTTTACTTCTTCTAACTTTATTCCCTTTCATCTGCTCGTCCATTCTTTCTTCCTTCCCTCTGCTTTTCTAAACCTCATTATCTTTATCTTTTCTACATTTAAATTCAACTTTTTTACATCTAAGTATTTCTCTAATCCTGTAATTAAGCCCGCCATTCCTTCATCATCCTCTGCCATCAACACTATGTCGTCTGCGTATGCCAGTGTACCATATATATCTTTTCTTTTCCCATCATAACTCCTCCCTAAAACTTTTCTCCTCATTTTTTCTTCCAAGTCTGATATTAATATGTTAAATAAGTTAAAGTATCTCCTAATTGGACTCCAACTTTTACTCTGCTTTTTGTCTCCCTAAAAATTTCCGATACTCTCTTTATTAATCCCTCCCTTATTCCCCTTTTCACCATAACTTTTTCTATTTTGCCTCGGTCTAATGAGTCCAATGCCGCCTTTATTTCCACAAAAATTGCTATCATCGCCCCTTTTACCCTTTTAATTCTCTTATTCACTAGATAGTTCAGAACATATATGTTGTCCCTCACCCCCATTCCTTTTCTAAACGCTGTCTGAATCGGTGGCTCTATCTTTTTTTCCTAAACTTCTTCCTTCAATTTCTCCGACAAAACTGTTACATATACTTTATACAGTGTTGGCATCAGGGTCACACCCCTATAATCTTTAACCTCCTCTCCTTTGCCTTTCTTCAGTATAGGTATCACTACTCCTTCCTTTCATAACTCTGGCCATCCCTCTCCTCTCCATACTCGATTACACATTATCCATGCCCATTCCTTTAGTTCCTTCCCTCCATATTTCCATACTGCATTTGGGATCTCATCTACACCAGGTGCCTTTCCTTCCTTTATTATTCCTAAAACCTTAAGTATTTATTCCCTTGTTATGTCCCCTTCCTCATCTCTTTCTCTACGATATTAGGCGAATACACGAAATAATTTTTTTTTTAATTTTGGAATTAACGGTTTATAAATCTAATATTTGGAATATACAAGTTTTCACGATTCTAGTTTTATGCTTAAAGTCGCAGATTTAAAATTATAGCACTTTTTTGGATGAACAATTTTTGTCTCGTTTTTTTCGTAGCTTATATCGAAAAGTGATTCATTATAAATTTGTAGTTCTTTCCAGGGCGCGCAATTTGAGCTTTTTCATTTTTTTCGTATATTGCATAGTTTGACCAAAAAATGGAATTTTTGGATTTTTCTTTATTTTTGGTACGATCGAATTTGGAATGTTCAACTTTTCGATCAAATTAGAAAAGTTGTTATCGTAGTCCTGTAGGGCTTTCAAAAATAAAAGTTTTTCTTCTCCTGACTTTTTTTTATATCATTCGTTGTTTGTCTTAAAATGTTCATTTTAGTTTATTTTTTTGGATTTTGGAAATGCTCTAACTCTGATAATTTTCTTTTTATAGAAAAAAGTCATGAGGATAAATTGTTTGAGTTCCTGAGTACTATGAACAACTGTACATAGAATTTATAAAACTTAAAAAAATGTGGCTTCAAAAATTTTTGGTACGTTCAAATTTGGAATTTTCAACTTTTCGACCAAATTATAAAAATAGTTCTTGCTACGAGCCAAGTATTCTGCTGACCTTAAGAACTTTTCAATTTAATAATCAGAAATATGTCTTGAATATTACGGGTAGGGAATTCTAGTTTCACATTCCTTTTCATTTATGGGTTCGTTTCTCACTTTTTCGTATTGAAAAATGTGGTACCTTATCAGGAAAAGGATTGCAAATTACTGGTAGATATCACGTTTCATTTCAATATTTAAACTACGGAGCTTTTAATTTAGATAAAATATTTATTTCACGACAATAGGAACGCTCTGATCAATTTAGCGAAATACACGTTGGTCTGACCTATTCACGCTTGCTTAGCACACACACTTTTACATGGAACAGGTGTCATAATTAAAATTTAATCGATACATTTTTAACCTTACCTTGTATATGTAATTCTAATCCTACTTCTACGATTAAGGAAGAGCAGCGGTTCGTAGAAACAATTTTTCAATTAATTTTCTGCTCTTCTTAATAGGGCTGAATTTGACGTGTACAGTCCACCGTTGCTTGATGGAGCAACTCGAGTCTATTTCTTCACAATACTTGTGTATATTACTCCTTTGTGTAAAAACTCACAACACCGTATTTTTCCGGAATTATCACACTGAGATACGACGACGAACTGCTTCTAACCAAAAGGGGAGGAGTGCATATAATTCTAACCCTTCATTCGTTGCATATCAATTTATTAAAATTTTACGATAAAAAAGAAATTTTAAACCTACAAACTACAAATAACGCTGAGATTTT
>NC_046660.1:129482273-129527886 GCF_010883055.1 Belonocnema kinseyi | reverse complement strand
CTCTTCTTAATATTTTGACACCAAAATCATGTCGATACACCTTACCGACTGCGAGTAAAGCCACCCACGCTTTAACTTGACAGACTGTATATATATATATACATGTTGATTCATTTAAATAATTTATACACTAAATTATTTATCTGTACACTTATTTGAAAACTCAAAATTCGAACTGTTTTATTGATGAAAAGTTTGGCTATGTATTGAAAACCACGGAAAATTTGTATCTAATTGAGCTCCTCAGACAGTGTATTTTAAAAAGTTTCAACGGTTTTGAAAGGACTTTAAAGAAGATGATCTTAACGGCTGTCGGATATGACGTAGTGGTAAGTCGATGCTCACGTTCTCTTGTGTCATATATAGCAGTTCCGTGATAACTCTAAACGAGGCCGGGCATGTTTCTTCGGGTGGGGAAAAAGCCAAATAGAAAATTATAAATTTTGAATACATGCAATTTCTTAAAACTGCTTCGATATGCAGTTACTAGGAAATCCGGAAACTTTCTTAAAGATAAGTAATTCATATCAATTTATTATAATTTCACAATAAAAAAGAAATTTCAAACCTACAAACTACAAATAACGCTGAGATTTTGAACGAGGGGGGGGGGCTCTCTCGTTTCCAGTTCTACCTCCCCCCTCTCCCAAACCTCCCTTATTAACTGACGTTTTTGGTGGGACTCACGTTATAACTACAATCTCCACCATATGACAATTTGATACTTAACTTTGATATTATTTCAACTCAGAAAATAAACTTATTGCAAAAAGGTGATAGTTGGGCGTATAATATAAACAATGAATAATACAAACTACAAAATAGCCTCGGAATAGACTGGAACTGTTAATGAGAAAAGGCATGCGCACGGAAAATCTAAAGGTCTTGTTTCAGGCGACGAATGGAGAATGGGTGTTTGGAATGCTAGGGGAGTAAATGATCTCAAGGTTGAAGAATTGCGTGAAACTATGGACGTGAGGAAACTAGATATTTTATGTGTGCCTGAAACAAAGAAAAAGGGATGAAAAACCAGAGACATAAAAAACGGCATGTTAAAAAGCGGATTTGAAATATGGTGAGGAGTAGACAGTGAATCACATGGTAAACAAGGAGTAGGTCTGATTTTGAATGAAAGAGCGAAGCAGCATCTCGGAGACCATTGTTTCCTATCTCCCAGACTGCTGTGGGATCCAAGAACCAACTATAACGGAGATAAATTAGTTGGTCTATGCTTGGAAAGGAGTCTGTTTATTACAAATACTTGGTCTAGGCATAAAATGATCCACATGTACACCTGGTCTAAAGGAAATAGCCGCAGTATAATTGACTTTATTGTTGCGGATGAAAGACTAAGAGAGTTATTGAAAGCTACAAGGGGCATGAGGGATCCTCAATGCATTACTGATCATTACCTTCTGATCTCAAAAATTAACTTAGGTCGGGGATGGAGAAAAAAGATAACCAAAAAAGCAAAACGAACGCAAATCAAAATTGAGAACCTACAGAAACCGGATGTGCGAATAGATTTCCAAAATAAGATAATCGAAAGCATAGATAGGGCAACATTAAAGGACTCTATAAAAAACAAAGATATAGAGGGCGCCTGGACAATGTTACGGGATATCCTTGTTAGTTGTACGATCGAAGTGTGTGATACCGCAGTTGTAGGAAGAATGTCTTGTGATGTGTGGTGAAATGATGAAATTCAGGCTGCCCAAAAAGCAAAGAGTGAAGCATACAAGAGATTTTTCAACATCGCAGGTCTTAGAAATGAGGAAAGAAATAGACGTAGAAATGATTATAGACACGAAAACAGGATATTCAAGCAATTAGTTAAGGAACGAAAAGATACAATTAGAGCAGAAAAAGAGATGAAAATACAATATGACTTTGAAGAAAGCAAGAAACTACTTTACAAAGAAATGAAAGGAAACAAACGTACAGAATTTGTCAACATGAGAAATAATAAGCAGGAAATGATATATGATGCAGACGGAATACTAGAGGCGTTCAGGGACTCAATTGTGAAAGTCTGTGTCACTGAGGTTAGGGATATAATTAAGAACTTGAAAAACGGTAATGCTGCCGGGGTAGACGGTATTAACGCTGAAATGTTTAAACACGGTGACGAGTGCATACCACATAGACTATGCGAATCAATAAATTTATGTTTCGAGATGAGAGACATCCCAGGCGATTGGAAAAAAGCTATTATCGTACCAAAATACAAGAGACAGGGAGATAAAAGCTACTGCAATACTTACAGAGGAATTATCTTATTAAGTACCGTAAGTAAAATATACTCAAAAATACCTATTCGTAGGGTATTGTAAATAACAGAAGCAAAGATTTGGGAAGTCCAAAGTGGGTTTATACCAGGAAGGTCATGTACGGATCAAATATTTAGCTTTTTACAAGGTAGATAGAAGTAAACTTTAGGAAGTGCTGAAAGAGTATGGAGTCAATGGATTGCTCCTACAACCTATAAAAACAATATATACTGGTAGTAAAGCGAGTGTAAGAGTGAATGGGAAATTGAGTGGCTGTTTCGATATTATTCAAGGACTTAGGCAAGGATGCGTTATGTCTTCATGGTTATTTATATTATTTATGGACAAGTGTCTAAGGATGGCTCTCTTCGACGAAGATGGTGTGGATCTCGAAACAGTAAGGGTACGTGGGTTAGCGTTCGCAGATGATAAGGTTGTTATGGCAGAGTCTATCGAAGACTTACAAAGAATGTTGAATAAACTAGATGCAAGCATGAAGAGCACGGGCCTCAAAATTAACGCACATAAAACAAAAACTATGGTGTTCGAAGGAAAGTGTGAAAAAACACTATGCAATATTTTATTAAATGATGAGAGAATTGACCAAGTTGATAAGTTCGTATACCTTGGTAGCTTATTTACCAGGGACGGGAAAATAGATGAGGAATTAGATAGACGCATAAGCGAAGGTAAGAAGGTTATTGGTAGAGCAGGTCCCCTTATTAGAGGTGAAAATATATTAAATAAAGCTAAAATGGCAATACATAATTCTATATTTGTACCGACTGTACTATACGCTAGCGAGATATGGACTTATCCAAAAAAAGATAAGAGTAAAATTAACGCAATTTACATGAGATTCATGCGCATAATATGCGGGAAAATTCTGATGGACAAAGTACGGAACGAGATAATTCTAAAAGAATGTGGTGCAGAAGAGACGCTAGTAGACACATGGGAAAGCAATCGGTTAAGATGGTTCGGGCATGTTGAGAAAATGCTAAATGGACGACTCACGAAACAAATGTATCAAGGTAAAGTAAATGGCAGCGAGCCCAGAGGTTGACCGCGGAAAGAATGGTTAGAATGTGTGAATGAGACCCTAGTTAGAAAAGACATAAGACGTCACAGAAACGCGAGAGCCTGCATGAAAAAATGCAGGGACATAAAAAAAGCTAGAGAAGTATGCCAGGATAGGAAATTATGGCGGCAAATAGTTAATAAAAAGAGTGTCAGTAGAGTGAATGACGCCTGAAACAAAAGAGCTTGGCCAGTAGTGGACCCAAGTGGGGAACCTTACATAACGACTTCGTGAGGATCTTCGCTTGGGGTGATTGCTAAAGAGATTGATCAGCAACCTGGGTCGGAGCAGTGTTGCGGAACGAACGTGTTCTTTACAAAAATAACACGAGAATTCTGGATTTCGATTTTGAAAACTAATTCTCCTCCGCTTAAATACCCGTCGTTAACAATTTTTCTCTGGCCTCGTTTTAAACACACACACACACACACGCACGAATGGAACAAAGAGGAAGCAGAAGTATGCTTAAATTTCCCGTCTACGTTTTTCCGATTCGATTTACCCCGTCGGAGAGGAATTTATTCACGTCCGCCCAATTGATATTTTTACGCTCCCACGACAAAATCTCTTTACACTACCCCGGGAAAAGCTAGTAGATCTTAGGCTGCATTTAATACTCTAAATTCTTACTCTTGTTTGATTCCGGGACTTCGACTTGAAGGATTCCCGGACTGATCTTAATCCAATTAAGATCCCCGTTAAACTGCATAATTTATTTCTAGTCGATGTTCCTCGATGGTGCATCGCATGGTGAAAATGGTGGGAAGGAATTTTAGGTGGACAACTTTGATTGGTCAGGGAAATGGTATGAATTCGATGGTGACTGTTACCTTGCCAATTTACTTGCAATGACAGCAAAATTCAAGTGGTCTAAATCGGGTCAGTCACCTTCATTCTTGCAATTGTTGCGACAATGATGGTGACAAAAATTTCTTGATTTGTTTTTTTAGAATCGGGCAGGATTTTGCCAATAGTTTGGAATTTTGCTGAGTTGCTTCAGGTTTAGAACATTCGTAATTTATTTCTTCATTTTGAATGTAATTTCATTTTAACGAATTCCCATTCTTAAATAAATTACAGGTCAAGTGTTTCATCCCTATTGGGAATATATTAAACTTAACGCTTTTGTCATATCTGGAATTTAGTCTGCTGTTCCCAGTTTTAGTATAATTAAAATTAGCCTATTCTCTCTCATTCTATCTCATTCAAGATCTGCTCTTTTAGTACTTAATGCTACTTAAGCTAGACTCATAGATTAAAACTAGGTTTACCTGAAATCATGAATTTTTTATTAAGCTGGAAATGTGAGACTTAATTTATTATCTCAAATTTAGTTGTTGAAAGTTTGTTAAATATTCTATAATAGTACGACTACACTTGTAGGCACGCGAGCGAGTTGAATCGCATGTATTTTTGCCATGTCAGCAAGTTTCTGTCCTTCGAAGATAGGATTACACTTACGGCACTCACGAAAACTTCATACATTATATTTTCTATAGTGTATGGAGTTTTTATAGAAAGAGATTGTTGAACCACTTGGTATAAGGATAACTTTTTGAAAGTTATCCTTATGTGACAGTGACGTATGTCACAGTTATCATAATCTTATAGGATTTTCAAAAAGCAAAGTTTTTCTTCACCCGACTTTTTTTCATACCATGCGTTGTTTGGCTTAAAAAGTTCATTTTAGTTTGTTTTTTTGGATTTTGAAAATACTCTAACTCTGATCATTTTATTTTTATAGAAAAAAGTTGGAAGGATTAATTGTTTAAGTTTTAAAGTTCTCTGAATAACCGTGCATAGAATTTTCACATTTTGAAACCAATGTGTTTTCAAAAATGTTGTGTAGGATAAAATTTTGAATTTTCAAATTTTTGACAAAATTGAAAAAGTTGTTATAATAATCTTGTAGGGCTTTCAAAAAACAACGTTTTTCTTCTCTAGAATTTTTTTCGTATCATGCCTTATTTGGCTTTAATTGTTCATTTTAGTTTGTATTTTTAGATTTTGCAAATGCTAAAACTCCAGTCATTTTTAATTTTTCGAAAAAAGTCAGTGGGATAAACTGTTAAAAAATTTTAATACTATGAATAACCTTACAGAGAATTTTTGATTTTTGAAAAAAGTGGTCTCAAAAATATTCAAAACGTGCCCACTTTTTGAATTTTCATCAAAAATGGCTTATTGAGAAACTAGACCTTTAGTTTAGGACACTAAACAAGTGTACCAAAGGCCAATCTAATAGATTAATTTTTTAAAAAGTTAGTGTTCACAGACAGACAGACATGCAGACATATAGAAAGACAAGCAGACAGACATATATACAGAGAGACAAACTCGTGAAAACCTGTTTTTTGTATTCAGGGGGTCTCAGAACGTAGAAATTTGACAAAAACTGGGGGTGATCAAGTTTTATATCAATCTAATACCTTCTCTGATGAGAATGTAAAAACATAAGTTGTGATGAAAATGTGCCACGCAGCGGGCTGATTCTTTATTGTTAATATCATGCGCTATTTGGTTTAAAATCTTGATTTGATTTTTATTTTTAATTTTGTAAAAGCTATAACTGTGGTAAATTTTGGTTTTTAAAAAAAGTTATTAGGACAAATTGTTCGTCTCATTAAATGCTATAAATATCTGTGGACAATTTTTGAATTTTAAAAAAAGTGAACTCAAAAATTTTCAAAATCTGCAGACACGCACACACACACAGAAAGACA
Organism: Belonocnema kinseyi; assembly: GCF_010883055.1. Taxonomy (NCBI): domain Eukaryota; kingdom Metazoa; phylum Arthropoda; class Insecta; order Hymenoptera; family Cynipidae; genus Belonocnema; species Belonocnema kinseyi. The sequence goes on along the minus strand of NC_046660.1, from coordinate 129,521,812 downwards.
CATTCGTAAAAACCTGTTTTTCGTATTCAGGGGGTCCCAAAACGTGGACATTTGACAAAAACGGGGGTGTGAAATATTACACAAATCTCATACCTTCTCTTGATGAGAATGTAAAAATATGTCAAAGTAATATAATTACATTAACTAATTATTTTTGCCATGCCCCCGAAGTTACTATAATTTCAAAAAGGGAAATTCGTGCTTTCAGAGTGGACAAGTAAAAGGAAATATATTAAATAACAAAAACTACCATAAAACCATTTATTTATCATGAGCATTATGTCAACACTTTAAAAAATACAAGGAAATACTTAGTTCTCGGCAAAACTCTCGCATTCAATGAATACAGGTGCACAGTGATCGTCACACATTCTGAGCATGCAGTTCGGGCACCTCATGAAGAATTTGAAAACATTTTATCTGTCGGCAAATCAGAATAAAAGTTAAATTAATACATATTTTGAGAGTTTTTCATAGAAACTTTGTGATCATATGTTTCATGTATTTTACAAAAATATTTATCTTACCATAAATAATATTGCAATTTTTCCAACTTTTTTGTTACAATTTCCAGTTTTTATAATGTGATAATTTTTTTTAAGATTCATGTTTATAAGCTGCTGTGACACGGTGGAAAAATAGCTTCAAAATGAGCACACGAAAATTGAGAAATATTGATTAGTTCGAAAGTTATTGAACATTTCATAAAAATTGAAATTTATTCTATTTTTGCAATAACTACTTACAAAATAGACAAAATGGCTTCATCTTAGGCTCACATTATACAGAATTTGGAGAGCAATCAACCCCATTAAGATCAATTTTTTAGCTCTGGCATAAATGAAATTAAGAGAACTTAATCAGTCATGAAAAAATAGGTAGTAGCAATTAACTTGAAAATTTTGTTGCTGGTGATTTACGTCAGTGTACGTCGAGAGGGTTCAAAACATGCACAAAAATATTTTTCGGAACGCTGCATTGTTTTTATTCATCCAAATATTGTTTAGAAGGTTCTCCTATTACACAGTAATACAAGATGATGAATTTTAGATACAGATGAATTTCATTTTTGCATTAAATTAAGTAAGTCACTTCATTTCAACCAGAAATGGAATTTAAGTGCAGTGTCTCGTATCTGATATACAAGTTATATGATAATTAACTGACAGGTATGTTGAGTTTGGGATGATTTCATTCGCGTGCTCTGAAATTCAATTTGTGCTGGCAGAAAGGCGTGCGCGAAATGCGATGCAGCGATGCGCAAACGCATTAACGGATTTCGGCGATTTTAGAAAAAGACCCAAGAAATCAGCTGAGTAGCCAATATGGCGTCGATAGCGCTGGATAGTAGCGATCAACACTGAGCTCATGCTAATTGTTTCGTCAATGATTCCTATTTTGATATATGTACTCAGATCTATAACGGATTTTGAGTAGAAATAGAATAATGGTACATATGTAATAAAAAGATATGAAAAAGGATTAAAGATTGGCGTTCTGTATCTGGTAGCTTGAAATGGATATAAGTGCCTTGTTTAGTGCCATTGAGTTCTTTTTTCCTTCTACTAATCTGATCGACTTAGAGGATAAAACAACTTGATTTATTAGGCATAGCTGAATAATTCATTCAGTGCTCACATTTAAAAGAAAAAATTATTTTCTAAAATAATTCAATTTAAAATTTTATATTAATTTCATGTTCCTAAGAACTGAACGATAGCGTATACATTTTATGAATTTCAACAATCAGCTGACTTAAATTAACCTATTAGTTTCATTTCACATGCACGCGTTGACGGAAAGTCAACAATCTTTCTGTCTTAAATTAACCTATAAAGTACATTTTACGTACATAAAGTAGCTGACTTTCAACCAAGCGCGTTACTTAAAGTCATGTTATCATCATCAGTTGACTTTCACCTGGCGAATGATCCTTTTGGTTACATCTGAAAGTCAACCGCTTTTTTCTACTGAAATTCAGATTCTTGTATTACTGTGTAGGTAATGAAGGAAACGCATTCTATCAGATTTATGCGGATTAAACTATTTTTGAGGCCGGGAAAAATTTTTTTCCTTAAAATTTCAGCATTACAAAAGAAGACTATAAATGATATTAGAAAGAAAAAGAACGCAAGAAATGTCTCAATTAGGTAAACAGTTAAAATAGTTAAAGAAAAAAAACGGATTTTTATATAACAAAGCACAAACTTCAAATACGACTATCTTCTTAAATACATTTTTTTTTCAAATCCGGGAAACACAGATCGCCAAATTTCCTTTACAAAAAACAAAATATTATTTAGATTCCGAGTGATTTTACGAATTGAAGTGTAAAATCTACTTGGTTTGGAATGAATTTCGTCAACAATATATTGCAATAGTAATAGCTTATCCAATTTAAAAAATTTTTAGGCCTATTACAAAGGTCAGGAATATTAAGTCTGCCACATTTCGATTATATTGTTTAGAAACGACAAACTGAAAAATTTCAAAATTTTTAGAATTTATAACTAAGGCCTCCTGCAGGACAAAAAACCCGTGGCGTGACTAAGGTTCAGTAACAAAATCTAGAACATTTTTTTTTGATTTCGTAAAAAAAAAATTGTCGAAAAAAAATGTATTGAATAACAAATTCAAAAAAGTTTGAAAAAAATGGTTATAAAAAAAAATTGTTGAAAATTTTTTTTTTAATTTAAATAAAATAATTATTAATTATAATTACTTAGAAGATTATTATTATTATTAATTAGTTTAAATTGTCAATAATTATAAATTTATTACTAATTATTTCTTAAATAAGTAAATAAAGTATTTAACTATTACTACTACATTGGGATTTTTGTTATTACTAGCATCCACAATCATTCTATGAGAGCTTTAATTTATTTTCCCTTCCCAGACGGTCGAAAAATATCTATATCTGTTGGATGAAACTCAAGTCCCCAAGACAAGAACTTGAGTTTCCAAGGCCTTGCAATTTGGCCGCCTTGCTTTGCCTCGAAACGCGAGGCCTCGAGCTATCCCTCATTATGTTCTTCGACCTATTCTAATATATTAGTAGTGAAATTAAGAGTTTCAACTTTCATCAATTTATCTTTAACCGTCTTGAACCGTCTTGAACTAAGGCTGATTATGAGAACTAAAAAATGGACTTTGTAGCCTTGGTATAGCCTGCTCAGTTCGAAAAGAAGAGCTTGAATATTTCGCCCGTTTTTCTTTCTCCTTTGCCGTGATCTTACTGTCACCTGGCGCCGAGAATTCAATCACGTAAATTATCTAGGTCTTCAGATCTTGGAGGACAATATCAGCATTTGTAACCCTGATACATTGAGTGGCGAAGAACGAGAAATTCAAGTAGATCTTACACTGATCATTCTCCACAACGCACTCGAATTCCCCCTGGGCGTAGATCATAGCAACAACATTGAAATGCCGAAGATGTTTATATAACACTCCCACAGACAAATTGTGCCCCTCTATATACCCTATTCATTATGCAATCGCGGTAAATTTAAGTATCTATACTGCCGTCTTGAGAGGCTAATATAAATCCGTCAGCCTCCGATCTCAATCTAGCAGATTTGAGAAACATGTTGGACAAACACATCGATACATTAATGAAGGACCATGTTAGTATGTTCTCTTAGTAGAAGTGAATGTTCTGCTTCATGTACATAGATTTTGAGCACTAAAGGTTTCAGTCATGCTAGGCCACCCTGGAAAGCCCGTTTCTAAGGATCCAACATTCATGCCGGAGAACCCATTTATAGGAATCCAGACATTCACCTGAAGTGCCCTATAGGGAACCAACATTCATACTGGAGTGCCCATTTATAAGGATCTATCTTTGTTACAAACGATAATTCCAATGCCAACAACTGAGATCAACGAGTCAAAATATTCATTTTATTATCATTAAACGGCGAGAGACAAATACAACTTCACAGACACACATGAAAATACACATACACATACACAAAAAAGTCAACAATTAAAAATGTGATTATTACAATCACATTCTCTGAACGCGGAATGGTCATATAAGGTGATTTTAGCCGCAATCATTGTTTTCGCCCTGAAAATTCCTGAAGATGCGGCACGTTTTCAGCAATTTTGTAATAAGTCGGAGCCTTATTCCATTGTTAAAGAGTATACTTATTCTATTATTCTCACGAGTTAAGCACGTTTATCTAATCGGAGGACATCTGGACGATTGTGCCTGACTAGATGGTCAGTCAGATTTGTCCTGTCCCGGTAAAGGAGATGATCTTCCTTCTCTACTACTTTAACTGAGCTCTATTTAAGGTAAGGCTTAAAGCTTTCTAGTAAACCAGTATTCAGCGCAATTTCTGGTGCATGATCCCAACAAAATTATTATGTCTGCGCATGTATTTTTGCGAGGCAAGCATTGCACAGCCATGTAATGTGTTCGATATTCTCATTGAGATCTCCACAAAGGCGGCATCTGTCAATAACTGCTGCCATATTAAAGATGTCATTTTGGTCATTCCTCGTCTTGATTATCCTGTCCTGGATGTAAATGACAAACACTTCCGTCTCCGGAAAGAGTTTTCCCTGTCTTAAACAAGTTTTAAATGGGTATACAGGTTAACTCTACAGAAGTAGCCAGAGTGAGACGTGAACCCCGTTTTGGAAATATTCGCGCAATTGCGTAACCTGGGAGTCACACAATCGACGAACATCCAAGATCCCTTTTTTTCCTATCTTGCAAAGAAGAACGATTCTCTTTATAGCTAGCTAGACAAAGTCAAAAATGTTAGCCATGAGATACTTTCATAGAGTGATCTGGGTTCTCTTAGATTTTTTGAAGGGCACCTGCAAGGGCGGGAAGCAGAACCTCGGAGTATTTGTACCAAAAGCTGTGCACCCCATCCACACCCGGCGCTTTCCACTGTCGAGTTGACTTGAAATGTAAGTACCCCAGATTCATGAACAATATCTGGCTATTTCTTCGGCAAGTTCTATCTGCAAGTCCGCAATAGAAAGAAACGTTTTTCTTCTGCAAAAAAGTCCTATTGTCATTCATTCTTGCGATTGCTCTCTAAGTCATGGCAGTCGCGCTGACAGGATAATAAACCTGAGTTTGGGATAGTCAATTACTTCGTCCAGGTTCGCAGAAGTTCTTGAACTGATGATATGTGGGCGAAAGATTGGTATAACGTTCCCAGTTTTGCTCTTATTTTTTTAATCTCGTCTTGAAGTCGAAACTACCATGGAGGATCTTATATCTTTCTGGAGGCATAGTTTTTAGTATGCTGGCCTCTGAGTTTTATGCTCAACATCCTCGTACACGCAATCTCAACGCAATATTCAGGAGTCTGCAGCTAGTAGTGATGCAATATCGATATAGAAATATCGGAAGTATCCTATTCTTTCACCCAATATTTCGATATTTCATATCGATATCTCTGTTCTGATATATCGATATCTGATATCGATATTTTTTCTTAAAAACGATATTTTCGGATCACGCCACGTGTAACGGGGGAAAAAAATCAAAATTCTTTCACCAAACTTTTACCTACATGAATACCTGGATAAACAGCTCAGTTTTATTATTTTTATTTGTTATAATATATACAGAAGATTTTCAACATTTTAAATAAATGTGTTCAAGCTCTATAACCTCAAAATTGAATTGCCTTACTTAACGCAGTGAATACTAGCATCAATTGTTTTTAAATAATAAACGGTTCTCAGTTTTTAAATAAAAGTGTTGATACACAGGGAAAAACTCTTTTCTTTAATAATTTTTACCTGAAAGAACTTTTTGAATATTTAGGTTAGTTGAGGCAAACATTCCAAAATTTTATTTTATTCCAAAATTACCGAATTAAACAGCTTTCCTTTTGCATACGCACTTTTATTCAAAGAATGAGTACTGCTTAGAATCTTAAAAATATGTAATTGCAGTATTTATACAGTCAAAGCACGTGACTACATTTTGAGGTGGGAGCGTGAATCAAACAGCTTCAATATATTTTAATATTTTTTTGAATTTAATTCTCAAATATGGAAAACTTTCACGTTTATTAAATAATAATAATAAATCGTTGACAGTGTCATATTTTCTATTGTTCGTGTTTTTTTTTATTTTGTACTTGTTCTTACAAATAAAAAGAGATTGAGAATGATAAAATCCAAAAACAATCTATATTTAATAGCCTACATTATTACATTAAATTAATTGAATAACTAAATTAACTTTTTTAATACTAAAATTAAAATATCGATATTTTATGGATATATCGGTAATCTTAACTGATATACAAGTCGTATCGATATTTTTACGTCAGATATATCAATATTGTAAATATCAATATTTTCCTTTCGATATTGCATCACTAGCAGCTAGAGCAATCTCATATTGTGCTGCAAGAACAGAGGTAGTATCTTGGTGTTTAAGGCCATGTGACGAAAGGGTCACCTGACCAAACCTGGTCTTCAAACTTTTTACCAACTTTCGTCTAAACGAAATGAGGTATCGCTCTGAAAGTTTAGGAAATGAAAGAGGAGGTAATAAAGTTCATGTGTCTGCTTTGTTCCGGTGGAAATTTTGAGAAAAATTTTTTTTTTTTGAAGAAAATACCAGTGGAAGTTTTCATTACCAACTTATGTCCACACGAAATGAGATATCGTGTTAAAAATTTGGCACGATAAATAAAATGCATGCAAGAATTTGTCTCTGGTCCTTAATAATTATAATAGTGAAAAAAGTTTTTTTTAATTACTATTTTGGAGAAATATCGACCGTGCTGTCGTCAAACCCTGCAAGCAATTTGCAATGTTGTCAATGGGCTAGTTATGAGGGTTATATAGATCAAAGTGGGGCAAAACAACAAAAATAGCTCACGAACATTATGCACAAACAATGGAAAAACTAATGTTTGCACTGATAATGTTTGCCTGACATACGTATCAGTCTGGCACCAGCTGTGTCATAGCAGCACTAGCGCAGCGAGTAGACAACTTCGAACTTCTAGGGGTCTGTGGGTAAAACAGATTGCATGATTACCGCCAGAGAAAGTTAAAAGTCAAACTTCTGCTGTGAAACCTAAATGTGTCCGTCGATAATCATTATTTGTATAAATAAACTTTTTTCTTCCTCCAACTCTTTGCAAGGCCACAAAGGATCCTTTAATATTTATTAACACTTCTCGAAAAAAATACTGCGTTATTTAAACTTTTATTTTTCAATATGGGTGAAAAAATATTGATCTTAGTGCTGACTTCATCAGCTATTATACTCATCACATGGCCTTAGGCTACCAACTAATCGGAAAAGGTCCTTATTGACTCTAAATTTCAGTAGACAGTTTCTCATTGATGGTTCCTGGTCTGCGGACTCAAGGATGGCATCAGTGAAGCACCTGATTAGACACAGGCTTTCTTCATCAAGCTCTTTAATAAGTTTAGCAGCAGCATGGGCGGGCTCCGGCTTCTGCAAGTCTAACGAATTTTGAACATGAGACATCGTCCTGCTACATCTCCCAGATCCGGCCGCGCTCATCCATAGTGTCTTGTTTCACGGGTGCATGGGCTGCTAGTTTTTTTGCACCTATTTTTTTATGTAACTTATTTCGACCTCGAATATAAGGTGGCGCCGCCCAGTGAATTTTAATTGATCAGCAAGATGTTGTTCTGTTACTCTTTGGGCCAGTTCGGGCTGAAAACCCACGAAGAGACGATATTGTGCGCCACTGACATATCCTCCCCGTGCCTTTGTACGAATGTAAGATCTGATTTGTTTTAATTCTTTATATCTAACTTAATATTTTAAAAGTGCTTTGAATATTAAATTAATTTATGAATATTACTGAAAAGTAGTTGGAAACATTCGTGAAGAAAAACTCTTTTTTATAAATATTCTCCCCGCCCCTTTTCTTTATCGTTGGACTCTTAAGAAAAAGCTATTTCTAAATGTGTTAATAAAAATGATTTATTATTAATATGTGTGGCAAAAATCGATTGTTTATAAATTAGAAATGTAATAAAAGTTAAAAAATACAACATAAAAAGATATGCAAGGCATACACATACAAAAGAACCTAAAGAACTTTGCGTCTTCTTTGCCTTGTAAAAGAGACCGAGTCCTGAGCGAATTTGCAATCGAAACAAATCGCTAGTCCTTACGGATGTTTTAGACTTGTTTTAGACTTGTGAAATAGCTCGGACTCTGATTGGAAATCCAAGGGAAATAAGTCTCTGCTATATTCGGCTATACATTAACGAATCAATTCGTGACAATCGCTGAACACTGCTGTTGTATTTTGAGGCGGTGCTCGAGATCTTCGACAAAGGCTTCGTTTGCAAGTAAATTTGTGTTCTGTTTGCCTTTTATTTTATACTTTCTGTCGCTAAAAAAAAATTGCAACTCCTTTTTCAAATAGAAATTGTTTTAAAAATCAATTTTGTAATGAAAAATATGAAGGAACATATTATTTTTACCCAAATAGTGTATTTAAATTATTCAAAATTTTATTCGATATTAGAGTTCTTTAGGCAAACAGTCTTTCTCCGTTTTCTCAGTTCGAGTGAGATTGGACTTATGTGTCTTTTTAGTTTGCACAGCAGAGTGTATCTTTGACTCGTATTTTAAAATTCTCACACACAAACTAAAAAGATGCATAAGTCTAATTTGACTCGAAGTGAGAAAATCGAGAAAAACTGTTTTTTTTTTTCATATCATCCGTTATTTGGCTTAAAAGGATCATTTTCGAGTGTTTTTTGGAATTTGGTAAACTTTTTATCCAAAATGGGTGGCTAACGAACTTGACCCTTAGGTTAGGACACTAAAAGAGTGTACCGAAGGCCAATCTAATAGCATGATTTTTTCAAAAGTTATCGTGCTAACAGGCAGACATAGATTCAGACAGACCGACAGACAGATATTCGTAAAAACCTGTTTTTCGGATTTAGGGGGTTTCAAAACGTGGGCATTTGATAAAAACTGGGGGGAGGGGGGGATCAAATTTTACACAAATCTAATACCTTTTCTGATGAGAATGTAAAAGAAACCATTAACAAAAATTTCTTTGCTCTACTCTCGGTGAAAAAATGTTATCTATTTACTTTTTCTTAGCTTGTGTCGTGTGTCGACAAATTTAGTTTTTGTAAATATTCATTTTATATTTATAATGTAATTTGTAGATATTTTGTGGGTGCACAATGTGTGTCTTATCATTTTATTCCTAGCTTTCATAGTTTGACAGCAAAATGCAAATTTGGAATTTTGATTCTTTTTTTCCGCGGTCAAAATTTGAATTTTCAATTTTTCAGAAAAATTCAAAAAGTTGTTATGATAATCTTGTAGGGCTGTCGAAAAATAATTTTTTTCTTTTTAAGTAGGATGAATTTGGCACATAGCTTAGGACAATAAAAGGCTTTACCAAAGGCCAATCTAATAGACTAATTTTTTCAAAAGTTATCGTGTTTATAGACAGACATAAAGACAGACAGACATACAGACAGACATACACATTCGTAAAAACTTGTTTTCGGATTCAGGGGGTCTACAAGCCTAGACCTTTTAACGAAAACTGGGGGGAGGGTCAAATTCTACAAAAATCGAATACCTTCTCTGAAGAGAATGTAAAAATGATTTTTTTTTCACGGATAATTTTTTGATAGTTCTGCTTTTGGTTTTAATCGTAAAAAAGAGCATTAAAAACATAAAAAATTTTAATTTGTTAAAACCACACACACGAGAAGAAAAATAAATTAAAAGACAAAAGTTTTGATGAAAATGGACCCATGCAGCGGGCAATTTTTTTTACTGTTAATGATGTTTGTCATGATTAAAGCCAAATCTACGCAACCTATCAAAAAGTGATTTATAACAATTTTTTTATCTTTTTCAAATGCACAATTTTAGTTTACTCACCTTTTACCGTATTTTGCATAGATTTGCCGAAAAATAAAATTTTTGGATTTTTCATTATTTTGTATGCTGTCAAAAATTTAATTTGGGATTTTTTAAACAAATTAAAAAAGTTGTTATGGCAATCATGTACGGCATTCAAAAAGCAACATTTTTCTTATATTGACTTTTTGCCAAATCTTGTGTTATTTAGCTTAAAATGTTCATTTTCTTGTGTTTTTTGGAATTTTGTGAATGCTATAAGTCTGCTAATTTTTCGTTTTAGACAAAAGTCATTAGGATACATGGTTTGACTTTTTGAATACTATCAAAAACTACCCAGAGAATTTCTCAATTTTTAAAAGAATTGGTCTCGAAAATATTTGAAATGTGCCTACTTTTTGAATTTTTATCCAAAATGGGTAGCTAACGAACTTGACCTTTAGTTTAGAACACTAAACGAGTGTACCAAAGACCAATCTAATCGATTACTTTCTTTAAAAGTTTTTGTGGAAATAGATAGACAGACCGTCATACAGAGAAAAAAAACAATTTTGTCATTTAATATTTCATTGCGCCTTTTGTTCCTTTTTAAAAACTAAATTTGTTTATTTTTAATATTATTTTTTACGATAAAAACAAAAACTAGGCGTTATCCACATTCGTAGCTCTTTTTTGCATGTGCTACTTTTGTCGGAAGATTCATCGTGGCTCAGATGGTGTAAATTCTTCTTGGTCCGTTTTTTTATCATAAAGAAATTATAAAAATGTTATTTTTGGGAAAAATATTTTTTCGGAATCAATTTGATTTTAATAAGATTATAACTAAATATAATTTTAGAGAATATCTCCAGGAATAAAATAAGGCCCATATTATTATAAAATTAAACGAGAATTTTAATAAGAATTTAGTCCTTTATTCAAATAAACTGCATGCAAGTGAAATCTTGGGAAGCAATAATCTAAAAGAAGAGAGATTAAAAATCTAACGTCTGACGTCTATCAAAAAATTGTACAAAATTTCTGAATCTCGCATGCACATTTTATATACGAATTAAAAATGCACACATAATCTTATCATTTCTTTTGGCAAAAGTTAGCTTATTTTTGTATGTTTAGGTCAATCATTATTTCTTAAAGAAAATTTACTCAAATAAATTTTTTTGAATTATAATAATTATTTTTAAAAATTTATTTCATCAAATTTTCCTTGCAGAAATAATGTTATAGAGGATTTATAGAATGAAGTTTTCCAAAATATTGATTTTAATATTGATTTTTATGCAATATATGTCGAGCATTCAGCAATGGTTGTTCATAAAAATAACGTTGATATTCTTCTAAATGCTTTTACAGCACAAACTCAAGATCACTATTTACTGTTGAAATATAAATTGGAGGAAAATTAAATTTTCTTGATATGATATTAATTAAAACTGATGAAGGATAGATTATCACAGAATAGCATGAAAAAACTATTTGCTCAGGAAGAACACTCAGTTTTCTTTAATTAATCTATTCAAAACAAGATAGTAGTTATAAAAAATTTTATTGGTACTCGCTAAATCTGAATTAGTTAAAATTTAACTAATGCAATCAGTGCACTCAATTTTGACTGAAAAATCAGTTACTTTCAAGGTGTTGTCTAATGAATTAGTCAACGGGCCACTGCTGGTACCTTGTGAATTGAATTGGTACAAAAAATAACTAATTTTTATTAGTCATATCTAAGAACTACCAATTCATTAGTGAATTTCTCAACATAACCACTGTCAATTCGTTGAGGCAGAAAAAGAGAAGATTATTTTGTTACTCAAACAAACTTTCAAGAAACGGAGAGAGTGGATTTCAAAGAAGACAATGGCTATTACGGAAATTCACGAGAAGTACCCCGGACTTTTCGATTAAAACGGAAAAAAGTGAGTTTATAATAAATATATATGAGAAACTCGCTTCAGCTTTTTATATTGCAACAGGGATTACAGGGATTTACCAGCTCAATTTGAGGGGAAATAGGGGAGTTTTGCTTTTAAAAAAAGGTCTCTCGTGTGTACTTTTCTTACTTAATTAATAGTTATGTTCTTCGCTGCTTTAAGTGCCACGTATTAAAAATAAATCTCATCCTGCAATTTAAAAAACGATTTAAAGTGATGTCTTCGAAATAAACATTTTCGTTACGGACATGCGCGTCTCTCCGAAAGCCTCTTATCTTTGACTAATCAATTAGTAAATTTTGCCTAACCAATTGGTAAATTTTTGACTAACGAATTAGTAGTTTTGCCACCGTCTGCCATGGCGACCGGTGGTGCGCCACGTCTAGAGTTTACCAATTGAATTGGAAAGACTAAAGTAACCAATTCAATTAGTTATTTTTGACCAATTATCAGTTACTGAGTTCTTGCTTCTACAGACAGTGTACGAACCATTGTCTTGCATGCGCAGTATAAAGATGGCCCACTTTATCCACTGTTGAAGAAGTTGCGCATGTGCACTTTAAAGATTAATTACTTCAGACACTAGCATAAGTAACTTTAAACACTTGTGTTGATATCTTCACGCTTTTGTCAGTTTGCATATTTTATATTGTGGATTAGACTTTATACTCGCAACATCTGAAGGGCAGTGTGAATACAACTTTGTTAATTGGGAGCTAAAAAAACAAAAGTAAAACAGACTTTTATCATTTTTATATGGGAAGAGCTATTTGCTAATGCGACCTAGTATAGAAATTTCCAACCATTCCTGCAGATTGGGTATTTCGGGTTAGGTGGGGAAAATCCAAGACCTCTTCATGCCGAGGGGCAAACAATAATACCAGTCGCATTGGTAGAAACATGTTTTTTTTATTGATTGGAAAAAGAATGGTTTTTTACCATAAGTGTATTTTTATATTGATTTTAATTCTTCAAAAGCTAGTTAATACTTAGTCTATTTAATTTATTTATTTAGTAAATTTTTTTAGGTTAGGTATTTAGCTATTTAATTCATTAATGAAATTGATACTTTTGTTGTTGTAACGAATTTATTAATTAATGCAATAGAATTTTACAAATAAATTATAATATACAAATACACTTATGCTGAAAACTTATTTTTTCCTAGTTATTACAAAAATAAACTTTTGAACAATGCAATTGATATTATTGCTTGACCCGCCACGTGCTAACATCTGGCGAATATATATGTGGCATTATTTCTGAACTGTTCCAACTTTAAAAGTCATGTCTTCCGATTACCTTCAAATGTGCAAAGTTTGTTTTCCTATATGATGGTAGCAATTTGTTTTCAATTTTTTAAATTTTGACAAACAAATTGCCATTTAAAATGCTTATTTAACATTTTCTACTTTTCGGGTAGTTTTTATTTTATTTTTATGTATTTTTAAACGAAAGCTTGACTTTTTTCCGATTAAAAAGCTGTTTGAAATTTTGGAACTGAAAATAGTTATGTAGTTATGCGAAGATATCCGAGCGAAACCCTTCCTCGCGCGCTCGTACAGGTCGGCCAGTCCAGCCGATGCACCGACCGACGTTGTTTCACAAGAATGTACACAAGTATGTTTTAAGAGAGCGTTTAACCCTTGCCTCTCCATAATTTTTTTTTTTAGGTTTTGTTTTATATGTTCATCATCACCCTCATATAAAACAGACTTGTGAAAGGCTTAAATCAATTAGCAATAGTTTAAAGTATTCATATAAAAAAATTACACAGGATTTGTCCTTTCTTTGGCTGGATTAAACTTGGTCTCGTGTAGAGCCAAGGAACAAAAGGCAATCATATAGACTGTCATTTATTTCTTAGCCTCAAGCAAAACGTTGCACTGCATTACTCTACTCTGACTTCAGTCTCCTCAGAGGTAAAAGCATCCAACGTGTGGTGTTTAGCATTTTTCTGTGTTGTTTTCTCTGGTTTCTTGTGTTTCGTTTATTTTTCTTAGTTGTATACATTTATCAATTGTTTACACTTCTTTTCTGTTGTTTTGCTCGTTTAGTTCAGGTTATAAGTTCGTTTTCAAGTCTCTTTCAGAATCGCTGCTTTCGAAGCAAAGTGAGATCCCTAAACACCTTTCATGATCATCTAGCGCTGACCACGTCTTCGATGCAAAGTTTTTGCAGCAGATGTGCAAGTCCTTTCCGTAAGGAGAATTATGTAAGAGGAATTGATCTGAGCTTTCTAACGGAAATCAGCAAATAATATTGCCTGTTTTGCCGAAAGGCAGTAAAACATGTGGTGCTTGTAGAAAAGCATGTAGAACTCTTAATTTACAACCATCCAGTATTATAGAAGAGGCTGGTATTAATATAGAGAAAGAGATAAACGAGGACACAGATTTTTGCTTGCCAATAAGAAATGAAAAAGCAGGATGTATTGATGAAAATCAATACATCTGAACGTGTAGACAGAAAAGCGAAAGTGTTAGTTGCCAAAAGTAGAGTTTTGAATTTTCCGGAAGCCAAGCGAGGACACGAGTTGGCAGAAGAAACTGAAAATTTGGTAATAAACTGTTACGAATATGACGAGAATAGTCAACAGATTCCAGGTAAGAAATATTTCATATCTGTTAAAAAACTAGACGGTATTCGTGAGCGAGTACAGAAGAGACTAATTCTGTACAATCTTTCAGAATTATATGCCAGATTTGTAGCTCTACATGAAAATTTGAAGATTGGATTTTCAAAATTCGCCCAACTAAGGCCAAAGCACTCCATGCTTATCCCACGCCTTTCCACCACTTCACACTCCTCCAATTAGTGCTCCACCTTTGCATCCCCCTTCCGGCACAATTCACACATTCTCTTCTCTCTAGAAAGTCAGAACCTATTATAATCCGGCATTCATCAGCACCTCATCCTCGCTATAAGATCCTGACTTCCTTGCTTTACTTTCTCACACAAATATTGCGCTCTCTCCCTTGGCATAATCCACGCATAGTTCCCGTTAAACCTTGACTCTCTTATTTTCTCATCCCCTTCTGCCTTCCCTCTCTCTCTCTACATGCAATTCTTTTTAACTATCTTATACACCCTTCTTCATTGTGCATCCTTCTCACTTCATCCGTCTTCAACTCATTGGTTCTAAAACACCTTTCCATCTCCATCTTCTCACCCCTGCGTCTATTCTCCTTCTCCTACCAATACTCCCTAATCAGATTACTTCCTCCCTTTTCCAAAAACATCTCCTCATATTTACACGCTCGACTTCCCCTTATGATCCCTAAACTTTACACACCGCTCCTGTGTCCAATTTACCTCCTCACTTGCCTCCTATCCCACAACGCCACTCCATAAAATAAGACACTCATCACCAGCGAATCGAACAATTTTATTCTGTTTACAAAATTATGTGCGAACAAACTCTTTACCAGTCCCAACACCTGCCTCAACGCCTCATTTACCCTTCCCCCTCTCTCTATTGTACGACCACCCACTCCCCTATTCCTCCGAAACAGGAAGCCCAGGTACACAAACTCTTTCACCTCCTGTAGCGCTTTTCCCTATCATTTCCACTCCCCTCCCTTATCTATCTCACGTCCTTTCTTGAACACCACAACCTTGGACTTTAGCGCATTTAACTCTAACTTATTTTTATCCAAGGATCTTCTCAACATTTTCATCATCTCCTTTGAAGCCTCTTCGCTCTTTGCTGTCAGCGCTATATCATCTTCATATGCGAGTGACCATATCTTGACTCATCCTACCCCACCTCCTCCTACCACTTCGGCCACTAGTTTACTTTAAACTTTACATATCCGCGATTAAAATAGCAAAAAGCGTTGGGCTAAGCGGGCACCTTTGCCTCAACTACCTATCCATCCAGAAACCCTCAGTGATTCCCTCTCCTCATCTCACCCTATTTTTCGTCTCCTTATATACCTCCCTTACCCTCTTGCTTAGACCTCTCTCCACTACCCTCTCTTCCATTGCCTGCCACAGCCTCCCTTATCCGCCGAAGGGAACGCGCCTTTAAGATCTAAAAAACGCGTACGCTTTCGCACCCTTTTTAGCTAATTCACTATCCACCACTTGCTGCAACACATTAATATTTTCGATAGTACTCCTTCCCTTCCTAAAGCCAGTCTGTGTCTCCAGCAGTATTCCTTTCCCCTCAATATCCTTCCGCAGCCTATCTGCCAACACCATCGCGTATATTTTGTACGCCTTATTCATTAGCGTAATTCCTCTATATTTTCCCTGCCTCTCCCTATCTCCTTTTTATACACTGTTACGATCAACTCCTTGCTCTACCCTCTTGCTAATCCCTCCTCCCTTCATACCTTTTCACTAACCCCTTCAGTGTCTCACTTACATCTTGTGTGCCAAACAGCCAAGCTACGTTCTCCACCCCGTCCAAACCTGCTGTCTTAGACGTTTTCAACTTCCTTATCTTCTGCTCTATCTCCTCGTCATACAGCTCCCCTCCATCTACCTCCTCGTTCTTCTGATTCCCTACTCTCTCTTTCGTGTGTCAGTGTAGCAGTGGGTAAGAAGTCGTACATAAATTACGTAACCTCCTTTGGGTGCATCTTCCCGAAAGGAATTTACGTTATTTATGCAAGGTCAAAGATTTTTCTTTTGTCTTACATGAGGGGTGCATTGTCGAAAAAATTTCTCAAGTAAGATTTTTTCAAGCTACTTATAGCAAAAAATTAAAAGTAAAACAGACTTTTATTATTTTTGTATGGGAACAGCTGTTTGTCAATGTGAAAATGTATTGATGGCGTATTTTGATGGACTGGCAGAAACAATTAAACCTTCGACTCTTTGGTCTGAGTATGCAATGTTAAAATCAACATTACGCACCCACCAGAAAAAAAGAAAGAATTTATACGGATTGAGACAAAGTCACATTTTCGAATGCGCATGATCCCGATGTCTGATTCGTTTAAAATAATTTATAAGTATTTAGATGAATTGAGACAGGGCGAATTAAATGCGCTTTTATTCATATGAATGCTCAGTCCACAGTGTTCCATTTACATGAAATTCTATATGCCCCGACGTTGGTTTTGCTGTTACGGATTAAATTATATAGAACAGCACTGGCCGAAATTCGCCGGGACGAATTGGGACGCAGCCGAGTATATATTTTACAAGCATTGAAAAACTGGTCCAATGCGTCATTGTCGCAAAGCGGGGTTCGAGGGGTCTCTTAATCTTTCGAATTCAATTCATATAAATACTTTCTTTTTTGCTGGATTGTGATGACGTAAAACTGGAAACCGATTCATTAGACTTAAATCTAGAAAATAAAAAATCTTGCCAAATGATATTGAAAAATTTCTAAATGAAGGCCCACACCGCGATTATTTGGAAGTTAAGGTTTAAAATACCCTGAATATAAAAACTTTTTTACCGTTTTTTTAAGTTATGTAAAATCTATTGAGTTGAATACAGCTACGTGTGAGAAAGGTTCGCACAATGAATCAGAATCATATAATTTGAAGAAAATGAAGATTGGCCCTTCAATTTCAACAGCAGGATAGCAAAGAATAGTCGCAACATTCTAACCAACAAAATCTTGTCCTGAATATCGGCAATTTTTCAAATTTGACGCTTAACATTTTCAAAAATCCACAATTTATAATTTCGGTTTTGGGGCAACAGGGGCTGGAAGGGGGGTCTTAACTCCACCTCTATCCAACATAAAATTAGTATTTAGCGCTAACTCCTACTAATATACTTTTTTCGGACGGGCGTTGCAAAAATAGCGCGTGATACACTTGCGTATAGGTGATTGCTAACTCATGTGATTGTTTTATTTGCTACAATATTCACACTATCACACATTCACCTATTTTGCACATTTGTATCACAAATAACTATTTTCTTAACCATTGATCCTTTGATTTTATTGAGAAACGTGTGCATAACAGAATAAACTATGTAAAACAATAAAAGCAATGATCAAAATAAAATAAATAGCGTTGAACAAAGAAAAATATTTTCAGATTTCAGCGTAAAAGTAAAGATTATTCTATTATTTTAAATGCGCGATTTTTCTATGTATCTAAAATGTCATTATAAGAATAGGATATCTCAGTAACTAATTTATTTCTATTTTCGTAGTGGCTGCCGCATAGGTTCCTCTTCCCCAAAAGAGAACGCATTTTCAATGTATTTAATTCCTGGTAATTGTACCGACATATAACCTCACAGAGATGTCTTCTATTCCCCAAAAGTGTTCATGTTTTGAGATTATTTATTTCCTTGCAATAAGTTCACAAAATATGTGTAATAAATTGTTTTAATTCCTTCATGGGGAATATAAGTTTTCAAAATTTAATTTTAATCAATTCAAGTCCGCCTCTCTGGACTTAAAATTATTTTGATTCACATATTTAAAAAGATTTCTTTGATGCATTTTTTTAAACGTTTAAATAAATTATAAAAATATAAATAAATATAAATTTAAATATTTTTCGAATTTATAAGTTATAAAAATATTTAATAGTGAAAAATAGGTTGAATAAATGCTTTCTTTAAATTTTATTAAGTCGATTAAGAGGAATAGGATTTGCACTTTTTCTGTGCACAGATCCTAATGAAAGTCAATACAAATTGTAAATTTAAAATAAACAAAAAATCTATAACCCTATACAGAAAATCATTCACGGCGAATCAAAATGAAAAATTAATACACTTTTTATTACCCGGTCATTTTTCACTTAATGTAAATATTTTTGAACTTATTTAATTACCTTCATATTTATCCAATTTCCATTTACTACATTAAAAACAACTATTGAGTTTTATTTTAAATGACATTTACTATCGGCGAGAAAATTCGAGTCATCTGGCTTTGTCGTTGAATAAGTATGTGAAGAAAAAATGGTAGGTTAATGAAAGAGGTATTATTTTAAAGGTGCAAATGTTATACGTTAATGAGCCGAAAAGTAATATTCCACAAAATTATTTGTAGCTTACAGATCTGAAAATACGATGAAAAGTGAGGAAATTTGATATCTTTTAAAAACAGTAAACTTTGAAGCATAGTTTTTTATTGAAAAAATAATAGGACAAATTTGAAAAAATTCATGGTGGTACATTAAACATTTCTGAACAGATTGCCGTCGAAAAATTTGCAAAATATAAATAATTGTTCGTTTTTTGTGAATAAATATGCGACCACGCTATCTTCAGTTCCAATGAAGATAATAAAGTGATTTAAATTGTAGGTAGTTAGTTGAACTATCTGTAATAATTTACAATTTGAAGGAAGTATGTGTTTCTTGTTGTCTTCGTACAAATTGCGATATTTGAAGTCAGTTCTTTATATCGGAAAGCAAGTGCGAAAGCCCAGCGTGGTGCCGTTTTTTCAGGGGATCGTCCTCAGTTTTCCTCAGCCCGACCGACCCAACTTGTGCCTCCGAGTCTCACTCTGGCCTTCAAACCCGTTCCCTGTGTTAAGGAAAACCGAGGTTGATCCCCTGAAAAAACGGCACCACGCTGGGCTCTCGCACTTGCTTTCCTATATAAAAAACTGACTTCAAATATAGCAATTTATACGAAGACAACAAGAAGCACGTACTTCCTTCAAATTTTAAACTATTACAGATAGTTCAACTAACTACCTCCAATTTAAATCACTTAATTATCTTCATTAGAACAGAGGATAGTGCGCTTGCATATTTATTCACAAAAAACGAACAATTATTTATATTTTGCACATTTTTCGACGGCAATCTGTTCAGAAATGTTTAATGTACCACCATGAATTTTTTCAGGTTTTTCCTATTATTTTTTCTATAAAAAACTATGCTTGAAAGTTCAATGTTTTTAAAAGCTATATCAAATTTAATTACTTTTCATCAGATGTTCAGATCTGTAAGCTAAAAATAATTTTTTGGAATATTAATCTTCGACTCATTATGTACAACATTGACACCTTTAAAATGAGACATTTTTCATTAACCTACCATTTTTTCTTCAAATACTTATTCAACGTCAAAGCCAGAGGACTCGAATTTTCTCGCCGATAGTAGGTGAATCGAGATTTAGTTCCATTGTATAGCAAACATCTTTGGACAGAGACATCCGTGAGTCATCGAATCAAAATTTAAGGTCGAAAATACGAATCACCGCTTCTCCTTTACCACCACCGTACCACCGGTACCGCCGCAATACAGGGCCTCTGCTTGTCATTTATGATCAAATTCTTATTACAATTTAAGCCTCTCTGCTTGTTATTTATGATCGTATTTTTATTTCAATTTCGAAAAGGACATTTTAAACCCTTCAAAACATTTAAACGAGCTATCTGGGCCATTAAATATATCTACCTGTGTGCCTGCGGAGATTTTCCCCAAGCTTCTCAGAGCCTTGAGAATCTTTAGCATATACACTGAGATTTCTATCGGTAGGTTTACTATATTTTTAATTACAAGTTAATGTTTAAGTTATTATTTTTTATTAATATAAACATTAACATTAAATAATATTCCTTTGAAGCGTGGAATTTGTAATAATTTTTGTTATCGAAGTCCATTGCTGGTGTAAAATGCGATAAAAACTTTTTGAGGTTTTGAGGTTAGGAATTAATTTTAGAATACTAGAGCAAACTGCTGGTCGCAGAATTAAATAATTTTTGCCACTTTAATGTAAATAATCTGTATATCTACAAAAGTGTGTAAAATATTATTTTTTGCTACGAAAAGTTACGAAAATGTACTACAAAGACTTTACGAAAGTTAAGCTTTCACTCGATTTTCTTAATATTAAAAAAATACTGCGTATTTGAAATACATTGAAAATTAGTTAAATTTTTTATACAACTTTCATAAAAATTTCATTCAAATTTGTAATATTTGGTAAAAAACAGAAACTACTTTAATCAGGATTAAAATAAAAAATAGATTTTTATGTATTTATCCTACATCTTTTTGATAAATTTTTATACTGCAAGAAGTTTGCTCTTGAATTGCAAAATGTAATATTAACCTCAAAATCTTGATAAGTTGCTACCGCATTTTATATCAGCAATGAAATTTTATAACAAATTCCATGCTTCACAG
Organism: Belonocnema kinseyi; assembly: GCF_010883055.1. Classification (NCBI taxonomy): domain Eukaryota; kingdom Metazoa; phylum Arthropoda; class Insecta; order Hymenoptera; family Cynipidae; genus Belonocnema; species Belonocnema kinseyi. The sequence goes on along the minus strand of NC_046660.1, from coordinate 129,500,921 downwards.
GAATAATACTTAATGTTAACGTTTATATTGAATACAAATAATAACTAAAACATTAACTTATAACTAAAAATACACCAATGTTACACTAATGTTACTCAATATCAAAAAAGTACCATTAAACTCATTGCACTTCACGTTCACCACAAAATAGCTGCATAAAATAGGCTTCCAATGTTTTATATGCTTTTAAATAATATATGGTTTAACGAATGCGGGATTGAATGAATTATGTTCAGTTTTATGGATGTATCGGATCTTCATATCTGCCGACAATTTTGCCAATGACTCAATCTTTATTTTATAAAAACACAATTTTGAAAACCAACAACAGATACACACTATAGGGATGTACGGGCACTTTCATTATCACGCAATGGTCGGCAAGAAATTAGTTTTTGACCAGCTAAAAAGGAAGTTACAACAAAAGAGTTGAATTCTCAATCAAAAAGATGAAATTTCAAGGGAGAAGTTTTATATTTCTAACAAAAAACACAAATTTTCAACAAAATACGGGAATTGTCAAACAAATAATTCCATTTTTAACTAAAAAAGATCAAGTATCAATAAAAAATATCAAATTTTAAACAAAAATAGAATAATGCAGTTTTTCGTTTATGAAAGTTAATATTCAATCAAAAAAATGAAATTTTCAGCAGATTATTTCAAATTTTAATTAAAACAGATGAACATGACACCAAATAGTAAAATTTTAACAAAAAAGATGAATTCTCAATCAGAAAGACAAATTTTTCATTAAAATTTTTTTTCTTTTTAAATAATATAATTTTCAACTAAATTATAAATATTATTTAAAACAAAATAGAATTCACTTAAAATCAGTCTGGTTCTCTACATCATTAAGCAGAATCTCTCAGCGATTAAAATTGTTTTATAGTAAATTATGTAAGACGTTTTTTTCTGATCTAAGACAAAAAAGAACGAATTTGGACATCTATGTTAAGAGTAATTAAAAACAGATTAATTTTTTATCCATAATATTCATTCTCTACAAAAACCTAGTAGTTTTTAACCAACAATAATATAATAAAAATTTCCCTTAGAGATTTTAATTTTTAACAAACAAACAAAAATTAAGAAAATAATTGAATCCTCAATAAACAAGATAAGATTTTAACAAAGAAAAATAATTTTATGCCAAAAAGACGAATTTTAAAATGAAAAAATTAATTTTTAATAACAAAATATAATTTTTCATCCTGAAAATGTACAGTTGGATGTTTAATCAATTTTTAACAAAATAGTTGAACCCTAATCAAAAAGATCAGTTTTCAAAAAAATAGTGAAGTTTTCAATTTAAAAAGATAATGTTTTAATTCAAAATATAAATATATAAAACCAGAAATAGGAGAATTCCTATTTAGTTAAAAGAATTCATATTTAACAACAAACAATTGAATTTCAACAAATTATTAGAAATTTTACTAAAATACGAGTAGATGCATTTGATGATACACAGTTGAGCTTTCAGGCAAACAGATGTATTTTTCAACCAATAAGATTAATTTTATATAAAAATAGACGATGTTTGAAACAAATAATTGAATTTTCAACACAAAAATATCAATTTTTAATTCCAAATTTCAGTGTTCCACCAAAAATGGGATAGTTAAATTTTCAGTTAAATAATTTAATTTTTAACAAACAAAAAAAACGGAATGTGCAACTTAATAGTTTTATTCTTTATCACAAAGATGAATTTTCAGACAAGAAGACTAATTTCTTATCCAAATAACGAATTTTTGTCGAAATATGTGCATTTTCAAACAAATGGTCGAATTTTCAACTACAAACAAACAATCTTTAACTTTAAATATAAATTCTCTACAAAAAATGGTTTAATCCAATTTTATTTCACATAAATTAATTTTGGACAAACTATAAAGGAAATTTTAACAAAATAGTTGAATTATCAATCAAAAAGATGAATTTTCAAGGAAGTAGTTTTATATTTCTAACAAAAAACACAAATTTTCAACAAAATACATAAATTTTCAAACCAATAATTCCATTTTTAACTGAAAAGATGAAGGTTCAATAAGAAATATCAAATCTTAAACAAAAATAGAATAATGCCGTTTTTAGTTAATAAAAGTTAATATTTAATCAAAAAAATGAAGTTTGCTACAGATTATTAAAATTTTTAACTAAAACAGATGGATTTGACACCAAAAGTATAAGTTTTAACAAACAAAATTAATCTCAATTACAAAGGTTAATTTTGTATTAAGGAAATTTTTAAAATAAATAACAGAATTTTGTAGAAGTTCTTGATGTAAGTTGTTGGCTTTAAGGTTAGGTGTATTGAAACTAATTAAGTTGTTTTAAACATTTCGGCACACAATGGTGGCCTTCATCAGTGAGTTTGATTAAATCTGTGTAAAGTACACCATATCTTGTAGGTACGCAGTTTTACAATTGGAAGCATTTGTTTTTTATTAATATCTTAGTTGTGAAATAATAAAAAATTTAAATTATTTATTTTCAAATTTTTATTTTTTTAAAATTTTATTAAGAACTATTGATAAATCTTGCCGTACTCTTAAAACATTATTTTATCTTAAAGAATTACAATTGATGAGAAAACAATATCAATGTAGTCGAACAAGTTTTGTCATCAACTTTTTATTTAATGAAACAATTTTCAATTGAAAAAGCTGTTTACAAATTATTTTTTTAGCGACGTATCTGTAATTATATTAAATTTTTTATTATTTTATTCCTTTTTTATTATTTTGCAAATAATCTGTTTGTACAAAAATTATTATTATAAATTGTAAGAAACCTTATACAGATGTAATTTGCTTTCAACTAAATTAATTTTCAATCCTAGAACAATATAATAAAAATTATTTAGAATAAGATAGAATTCACTTAAAATTAAGCAGGTTCTATACATTATTTAGCAGCATCTCTCATCGATAAAATTTTTTTATAGTAAATAATGTAAGACATTGTTTTCCAATATAAGACAATAAAAACTCGAATTTGGACATCTATGTTAAAAATAATAAAAAACAAATTAATTTTTTACCCATAAAATTAATTCCCTACAAAAAACGATTAGTTTTCAACCAACAATGATATGATTCAAATTTTCCTTAAACACATTAATTTTTAATAAACAAAAAAAATCAAGAAAATAGTTGAATCCTCAATAAACAAGATAAGATTTTAACAGAGAAAATTAATTTTCAAACAAAAAGACGAATTGTCAACTGAAAAAAAAATTTTTAATGGTAAATATAATTTTTCATCCTAAAATGGTGCAGTTAAATTTTTAATAAAATAGTTAAATCTTGAATCAAAAAGATCAATTTTCAAACAAATATTGGAGTTTTCTACTAAAAAAGATAAATGTTCAATTTAAAATATAAATATATAAAATATATAGAATTTTCAAATTCAGAAAAAAGTGGTCCCAAAAATTTTCAAAATGCGCTCACTTTTTGAATTTTGATCAAAAGTGACTGGTTAACGAACTCTTCCTTTATTTTAGGACCTTAAAAGAGTGTGCCAAAGATGGATTTGATCCGTTCATTTTTTCGGGAGTTATCGTGTTCATGGACGGACGGTCGGACGGACAGACAGACAGACGCCACCGTAAAAACCTCATGTACGGATCCATGGGGTCTCGAAACTTGGAGATCCGTTGAAAAACTGTGATGTCAAATTTCCGACAATTCTAATACTTTCTTAATCATAAATGATGAGAATGTAAAAAGACGATGTTTGAAACAAATAACTGAATTTTCAACACAAAAATGTCAATTTTTAATTAAAAATTTCAATGTCTCACCGAAAGTGGGATAGTTAAATTTTTAGTTGAAGAATTTAATTTTTAGCAAGAAAAAAGGAATGTGCAACTTAATAGTTTTGTTCTTAACCACAAAGATCAATTTTCAACCAAGAACTAATTTCCTACCAAAAACACGAATAGACTACGAAATATGTGCATTTTCAAACAAATGGTTTAATTTTTAACTAAAAAAGATCAATTTTTAATTTCAAATATCAATTTTATACCAAAAATAATATAATCCAATTTTATTTTACATAAATTAATTTTTGACTAGCTATGAAGGAATTTTCAAAAAAATAATTGAACCCTCAATGAAGAAGATGAATTTTCAACCGCGAAGATTAATTTCCTACCTTAAAAAGACGGTTTTAAAAAAATTACATTTTTGAAAAAAAAATTTTTTTAATATCATTTTTTTATCATAAATAGTATAATCGACTCTTTTCTTAAATAAATATATTTTTCACCAAAAAAGGAATTTTTAACAAAATAATAGAATTCTCGAAAAGAAGATGAAATTTCAATTAAGAACTTTACTTTTCTAACAAAAAATGACGAACTTTCAACACAATTCTGAATTTCTAAATAATGTATCAAAACAGATGAATTTGTTTCCAAATAGATCAATCTTTAACAAAAAAAATTGATTTAAAACCAAAAGGATTAATTTTCTACCAAAACAGAAAAATTAAAAAATGTAATTATTAAGCATAACACCTTTACCCTCCATCTACCACCATAAACCGCATTTTTCACAAGACCTTCAACCCACATGATAAGTTTTCAAGTATTTATTTGTTGAAAGTGTTATTTTTAATACAAAATTTCATTAATTTCAATGTAATTTAAAATATAATAATTATTTATTTAATTTTAAAGAAAATATTTATGTTTACCGTTAAATTTTTTTCCAACTTTGTAATGATTTATCTACTCTTGTGATCGAAACTCGTACAGTAATCATATATCGCGTTATTCCTTACAAAGCAGTGTAATAACTTTGTATAAGTCGGAATGATGAAATAGTTATTACTAAAAATATTATGACATTAAACGCGTGAATTAATATTGGGGAAACTTAACCAAGATTTTCAGGGAAGAGTTTACCAAGTGGCAACAAGCTTATAACATGTGTTTTGCTGCCTATAAGGTCATTGATTTTTATAATGCGCGTTCAAAAATTTTGCTAAATTGATTTATAAAAATTGTAGTGTAAAAATGCAAAGTTCATTATTTAAAGAATATGATTATCTTCAACGTGAGTTACAAAATTGTAATAAATGCTCTTTATCAATATTAGGTGCAAATTAATTTTTAATAAAAAAGCTGACTTTTTTTTATTTAAACAATTTTTTATTTATCTGCTATATCATCAGAGATTGTACCTTACCGACAGTAGATCAACCCTCCAAACCATGAAGGCAGAAAATCTACAGAATATCTATCAAGTTAAGAATTTTCAGTAACAGAAAATGCTTGACGTCTTAATAAAACTAGATGGAAAATAATATTTTTTAAATTAAAATTATTTCTTGAAAAAAGGATATCCTACTCCATCTTCACTCCATTGGGAGTTCACTCCATGTTTCAAGAAATAATTTTAATTTAAAAAATATTATTTTCCATCTAGTCTTATTAAGACGTCAAGCATTTTCTGTTATTGAAGACTCTTAACTTGATCGATATTGTGTAGATTTTCTGCCTTCATGGTTTGGAGGGTTGATCTAATGTAGGTAAGGTACAATCTCTGATGATATAGCAGATAAATTGAATTTTTTTTAAATAATTACTTGTACCATTAACACCTAGCTCAAAATTAGCGTTATGTTCTTCAATTAAGAGTTCTTATTCTGATCCCTTTAATAGCTTCATTGGAAAAGCAACTGACCGGAAATCAGAAGTTTTGTGGTTTGTTTCCCAATGGAGTGAAGATGGAGTAGGATACCCTTTTTTTCAAGAAATAATTTTAATTTAAAAGCTGATTTGGAATAAAATACTTCAATTTCATTTTCTACCAAAAAATATAAAATTGGTTGAAGAAAAGATAGAAAAGTGAGAGGTTGCTTTTGATTGATTTTTTCCTCTTTCTCCTTCTTTTTTGTTTTGTTATGTATTGGTCTCTAAGAAGCAGATAAGAAGGTGATTTTGGAAGTCTAATTTTGAATTTTGAATATTTTTATGCTCTGATTTTCTTTGCATAAAATTTTTTATAGGAAAGTAGATTTCATTTGGATCTTCAGTAAGAAAATTTTAAATAGGGACACGAAACTTATGATTCTTTCTAATCTGCAGGGTTTTCTTCTAAATCTTTTAAGATTTCTTTTAATTTAGTTCCAAATAATTCGTAAGTCAATTTCTTAAAAGAAATCATTCTATTTTTTAAAATAATTTTATAAACAATGTTATGAATACTATCAATTCTTAGAAGTGTATACGACAAGTATTGGATTGATTTCTTTTTGAAAAATACAATAAGCTAAATAGGTTGGTTTAGAATCAATCACATAAATCATTTAATTATCGAGCCTTCTTTATAAGTGCCCGTGCTTCATGTCCACTTACTTTATTTTTATTTATTATTAGAAGTTAAAAATAAATAAATTCACTGTCAAAACTAAAGATTGTTTTACGGTATCCTATTTTGCGAGACCTGTTTTGAATAGGATAACTTGATGTTGTTATTTTCAATATACAAGAAACGACTCTGGGTTCCCACCTGTGCAGTGGTTTCATCTTATACCACTGAAGACTGTTTTTTCTAAGTCTTCTTTTAATACCTGAAATTAGCCCTGTAATAATGTTTTTTGCAGCATACCTAAAATTGCATATAAATATTCTTCCCAAGTTCATTCTACTCCTTTTTCTGCAATGAAAAAAAATCATTTAACGTTTTACAGAGTTGAAAAATTTACACAAACTTTGCAGTAAAATCATTATTTTCATACCAAATATCCAAGTATCAAATTTAGCCAAAAAATTTCAATGAATAAAATGTCTCAAAATGGGTAGTTTTAATTTACTACATAATATAGTTGTTAAATGTTTGCCACGTTTTGGTAGCCTGGGTTTTTGTGTGATTATATTCTTAGAGCTACCCTGTATAATTATGGAAAGACAGGAAGATTCGCTCTTCCCAGGGACGCTTTTTGCAAAATGGTGCCCCTAGGATATTAACCCCTCCCCGACCACCATTATATTGAAACACTAAATTTGTACTTTTATTTTAAATAAAATAGCAATGAATCATACCATATTTCGTAGAGTTTCTAAGCTGGCTTTACTCTTATTTTCAATGCACTCTTTTAACGAAACTTCAATTTCCCAAAAGACGCCCGTCTCGACTGCATGGCGCCCCTGGACAATAACCTACATTAGCCTGTGGGTAAGCCGGCCCTGTCTCTTCCCTGAGTATCACGGTTACAGAACTCAAGCTTCTGAGGGCCCGACGACTTCTATGACTCACGATGATGAGGTCCGACATGGTGGTGGCTGCCAACGTGGGTCCACCTATATCACCCTTTCTTCTTTACGCTTTATCCTCCGATTGTTACCACTTAGTCTTAGCCTTAGTCATCAGAACTACCTTTTCCCCTTTCACTCCATCGTTTCCATCTGGATGGCTGTAGACCAGTTTGTACGTTAAAAACTTTCAATAGAATGTATAAATACATGCTAAGGACTCTCATTAAATAAGTAATAAATTGAGTAATCCAAGAATATATCAAGTCTGGTTAATCAAATGCAAATGACGATACACTGCATGAATATTCCGAATTTTGGAACGTAATAAATGTAAACCCATCTCTGTGGCACACTAATTTTTTTTCAACTTTTTTTCGGTTGAACCCGGTTTTTCTATTATCAACCACGGTCAGTCTCAAATGCCTGTTGAGATAAAGTTGTTAAATTGTATAGCAGTACAGCTTTCAATAGCAATTTATGAAAAAAGCTGTTAGATCAAATAGATATTTGGCATAAAAAGAGTCCCCTGAAATGCTTCAAGTACATGTAAGCATATGATGAATTCCAACAAGTAGTCCAAGCATATTTTAGTCAGTAACTGTATTCGACTTTTAAAACTGAAATTATTGCTTTCAAAAGAAGCTAACTATAATAAAAAATATCAGTTACACCAAAAAGGCATGGAGTTTCCATACACGTAGAAGGTCTTTGTGAATTTTTTGTTGAAAGTGCTCCTCAGTATAGTATTCGTTTACAGAGGGATATGCCCGAATTCATCAGTCGTCGCGTTTAAAGCACCAATATCAATTTAATGTATGAAAATGCTGTGTCCTGCATGGGTCGAGCGAACACAGCCCAGCCGAGTCCACGGATCGAGGACCAGGTTTTTAGGCAGCCCGTTTTAGCAACAAAAGATTATAATCCGAAGACAAGTCGAGCCCGCAGTTAGCTCGGGCGATCGTCTTTACCTTCACGACTACCAGTGCACCGTGCAACGTGTGATGACGTTTTAAGGGGAGTGTAAACTTATTAGACGGTCATTTATCTGACTTGTCCTGTAAAAATAATAATAACTTGATAATCACTTGGGGATTGTATTGTCGCCAAAAGTAAATTTTGTAGAATATTTTGATGTACATTGTTGGCCTAAGGGCCCGGTGAATTGAAAACAATTAATTTATTTCAAACGTTAAATCTGTGAAAAGTACATAATGTCTGGTTGGAACGCAGTTTTGCAATTAGAAGTATTATTCTTTGGTTAATATCTCAGTTGTGAAGTTATACAAATAATTTAACTAAACATTTGAATTTTATTGATAACTCTGATTATAGCGTTTAGTATTCTTAAACAAATATATTTTAACGAAGTAAAATTAATTTAAAAACTTCTAAAATGTAGTAAAAATTTTTAAAACAAATTTATGAAAAATTTTGTTCATGTTTTCAGAAAACATTGCACACGGAGAAAAATGAATGTTCAAACGTAACATCTAGATTCAGGGTTAACATATTTTATGTTTAACCATAGGACAACAATCTGGATGTTCAACGTTAGCATCTGTAGATATTAAAAAGTGAGAGGTTACCCTATGACATACAAAATGTTCAACTGGTATATCAGAGATATTACATGCATGATTATGTCAAATAACGGCTGTAAATATTTGAGGAGTTTACATATTTATGGTCCTTTAAGGAATTGATTTATAACTTATTTGTAAACTTAAAATTAAACTCTAATGTTCATAAACAAACGAAAAACAGATAAAGGGTATGAAATGTCGATCAGGTAATACATTCAGTCAAGTTGAGGTTATGTTCAATATTTTTAATTCCAAATAAAAACGGGGGTAAGTAATCGGAGAACCAATTATCTTTTATCTAAATTTAAAACTCTATCTATTTAAATTACATGAACAAAATTTTTATTTTATATTTATAAACATTTTATCAAATGTGTCAATAAATCTAAAACTTAAGATCATTGTTCCCTTCTATAGGCAGAAAAAAGTCGCTATCCAATTTTTTTTAAGAATATCTAATTTTGATTTCTTGGAAGTGCTCCAAAATTGTGATATTTTATAATTTTATTATTGAAAATATATAGCCGCGAAATAAAGTCGTGAAATTCTAATGCGCGATGCGCTCAGACATTTTTAACAACTGAATGTGTTTCATTTCAACATACAAATGTTTTTACGCCTAACATCTCAAAAGGATAGTATACGTTTGCCATGAATATCTGCATGTTAGGTGCTACAACCTAACCCTTTGAACATCTACATTTAAATATCCATTTTTCTCCGTGCAGTAGATTAACTCTTGCAAAAATATTTTTACTCGACGTATATTCAAATATTCAATTGAGCTTTTTTTTAACCCTTAAGCACAGTTTTTTGCGCATAAGAGAAATAATGTTAAGTAATTAATTTTTTTGATGTGAGGAACTATATATGTGAAATTCTACTTTTGAAAGTGAATAATTATTCAAATATTCTTTTGGAAATATTAATTTCCTTATTGCCGATCAGTTGATGAAAACTTTTTTGCAGTAGTAATCATACAAATTTTCAAAGATCTTTGAATTAAAAAAAAATATGTTCACTTTCTGAAAATTCTTTTAATTTTAATTTTTGAAACTAGAGCCTACTCACTTTTCGGTTACCAATGAAAATTATTTCCGTTAAAGTAGCATAATTTCTAAGGTCACACTTTGGTAAAAAATACATTACAAAAACATTGTACTTGTATAATTATTTAATTCTGTTTTTAAATTTAAACATTGTAGCTAAAGAATTCGTGAAGATATGTTAAAAAATTTTTGTTATCATAAGAAAAATTTTTAAGGGAACAAAATTTCACTTGCAAAAATATAATTCCTCATCATAGAAAAACTCATTACTGACATTATTTCTCTTATACACAAAAAACTATGTTAAAAGGTTTAGGCAAAAAATAATAATTTACTAGTACGTCGCTAAACAATGATTTTAAGAGTTCTTAGAGTGCAATGTTTTCTGACAACTTAAAAAATTTTTTTATTTATTAAAGAAAAATGTTCCAATACATTGTAATTGTTTTTTCTTTTCTTAATTTTTGTTGGTTGGAAGACATTTTTTAAAGGATAATGCAAGTTTTAATGATGGTCATAAATAAAATTAAATAATAATTTGAATTTTAAACTACAGAATTTCTATAATTTCATAACTGAGATACTAACCAAAGAATAACACCTCTAATTTAAAAACTGACCAAATTGAAAACCATTTTAGTTCACTTGACCCTAAAGCCAATAAAGTACATCAAGAATCTCCACAAAATAATAAGTTGTCTAATACGATGGCCCAAAAAACGACATTTAAGACATTTCAACTGGAAGGTTGACTAAATTGTTCTCTTATGCAGATAAATTTACCCATATTATTTATTTGCAAAAAAAATATTGTTAGCCGTTGCTCTTGTCATTTTGATGTATTATGGAGTTTCGCATGTGAAATGTTTCCAGTTTTTGCTTTTTGGATTTTGGTTAGGAAATTATAAGTCAATTTATTTAAACTTTTATATGCTTGGTCAGTTATCAGCGAATATTGAATTTATCCCATTTTTATAACTTAGAAATTTTATGCAAAAGCTTTAGGCATATCAAAAATCGCATAAAATGGCATTATTTGGAGGCTCATTGTCAGCCTCGAATATACGTGTGTCACTTGACATTTTTAAGAGATATTTTTAAAAGTATAGTGAACAAATTTCTAAAAAGAATATAAATAAATAAACGTTCAATTTAATTAAGAAAAGAGTAAAAAAAGCTTATGAAAAATGACACATTTAAGTTGAACACCGGCTGAAGGGACTGCAGGTGGACGGCTGCAAAAAACATTGACCCTAGGTTGGGTCTCTCATTGTGCACCGTATTTACTGCGATCCCAAGCTAGAGTCACTGACAATGAGTTGAATGGCAGAGTAATAATAAGTTTATAAATCTATAACTGCTCTCTGGGTCGAACCTGTAGCTGGTGTTAGGACTTCTCTTCTTAAAATCTGGAAACTTTGAAGCGTCAGATCAACGGATAAAAATATATTTTTTTTGCAAATAAAAAAATATGGGTAAATTTATTCGCCTGAGAGAACGATTTGGCAAACGTGCTCGTTAAAATTTCTCAAATCTCATTTTTAGGGCCACCCTGTAGTTCAAATACTAACTTTTGTTAACTTAAATTAATTACACAAGCCCATAAAAAAAAGTTGTATGAACTGTGTACAAGACTAGTGTATCTTTATGTATTTTGAGCCGCTGAAACCAAATCCGACGTTAGAAATTCCTCTAGGCGTCAGATGTTTCCCCTACACGGTAAAAAAATTAAGCTGTGACAGGAATATTACTCCTTATTGTAGCTAAACATTTAGCTGAAAATGAACGATGGAATTTAGAAAGATCCCTGGATCAGCGAAAATGAATATCCTTGACCATTTTCCATGTACCGGGAATATCATATAGCGAAACCCCTAATTAGTATAGCTATAATAGGGATATTAAGAATAGGTGTCTGAAGCAATTATCGGAAGAGCGCCGGTGCATTATGGGAGCACCGAAATAAAATGGCGACGGCCTAATCGGGAGCCGTGACAGTTCACATTTACTAACAACTAAATTTTTTTTCTAATCTGAAGGTAATACAACTATACATAAGCTGTCGAAAATAATAAACTCTCGAACTTAGCAATTTTGTCCAAATTACTGATTTACGAGAACAATTTACATAAAGTAACTAAATATTCAACTCTTCTAACTAAACGTTTTACCTAATCTAAGCGGATACTTTCTTTGAGTTTAATATATTCTTGATTCGCTCGTTCTCCTCAAGAAATTTTTTTCCGTGTAGCTTATGAGAAAAAATTAAAGTCAAAAGAATTCTGGGAACTGCATATGTAATATTTGTACGATGGCAAAGTTATACGAACCTTTATGTTTATTGAGTAGCTGAATTGAAATTTGACCTCAAAATTAATCTGCAGGGCGTCATGTTTATCCTAGCCTAGGAGAAATAGTAGGAAATTGAGAAAAACTTACACTAAGGTTGATTAAAGTTTGTGAGTAAATATAAATTTTTGATGTATCTTGGGTCGCCTAGTTCTAGTACAAGCGTAGCCTCAAAATGTCTCTACTGAGTTTCTCTTTTCCCCCACATTAAAGGAAAAAGTGGGAAATTAAACAGAAGCTTAGGATTTCACGCCGAATACATCTAGGTACACAAAAGATGATGAATAAATACAAAATATTGTCGTATTATGTGTTGCAGGATTGAAAACTGACATAGATTCACACTTCAGTGCCAAAATTTGTCACTAGCCTACGGGAAGTAGTGGAAAATTGGGAGAAATATCAGGTTATAATTACGCCGGTTATATTTATATACACGGAAGTCTAGAAGTAAGTTCATGTAGTCTGCATAAAACTTAAGGCGACTTTTCGATTTTGCACTTTTCCCTAGACTTGGGGAAAATAAATGCTCTGTAGAGACGTTTTGAGGCTATGCGTGTACTAGGCGACTCGAAATAGATGAATACTTGATATCTACTCACAAACTTTAATCAACCTTAGGATATCTGAACATACTCTGCGTAAAACCGTATGTTTTTTAAATTTCTTACTACACTTCCCGTGTGTAGAAATTTCGTGGCAGTCTTATGTAGAGAGATCGACTGGCTAGACCGAATCTAGACCGTCTACTTAAGACGGTCTGACAGGGTGCTCGCCTGGGCCCTCTTAGACGGAGTCGATTGCAAAAATTTCAAAGATTCATCGAAGCGGTCTGGCTGGACCCCTCTCAGACGGTCTCGGTTGAAAATAGGAAGTGCTATCGTGACAGTGGATGGTGTAATCCTCAGCAGACAGAAATGATTGGGAAAACCTAAAAAAATATTAAAGTTTGCAGGAAAGTATTGTGTTGAAGTCAGATTGACACATGTCTAGGTTTGTATACACACGGTTTTTTTGATAATTTTTGAGCAATATAATATCCATTTATATGAGATAAGATTAATTGATTCTTTCTCAAATTGCAACCTAACCTACAAAAGACCAGAGAGGAAGATTTTATATATGTCTTTACATCGTACTGAATCTATTTCTAGCCACATTTTCAATAAAAACGAAGATGGACAATAATGATTTGAGAAAAAGTTTATATTATGTTGTGTCAATTGTCGCCTATCCCTCTGCGTCCGTAGGATGGCCATACTTATGACCAATGTCGTGAATTGTCTGCTATTTTGTTATCAACACAGCAGTCAAAATATCCTGCTTTGAAATCACCCAACGCAATAAGGAAAGAATCCATGTAATAGTCGCTAAAACTTGATAAAAAATCGATATCGATCAATGATTTTGTAGGTTATGTTAATTGTCGCGTATCACTCGGCGTCCGTAGGACGGCCGTACTTAAGGCTAATATCGTGAATTGCCTGCTATTTTGTGATCATTATTATATAATAGTTGAACTTAAAGTAAACTAAATTAATTTTCAACAAAAAAAACGAATAAATGATCAATCTTGAACTGAAATATTTCAATTTAATCCTTGCTTGCCACGCATCTATAGAATAACATACTTGCCACACCGGGATAAGTTTTTACCCCATTGACGAAAACTGTCATAGAAAATAAACTACTGAATATTTTAACTTGAAATTTTTTTAGAACATATTGAAATTCTGATTTAAAAGGTAGTGTACTATCTAATCTAGTCCATCTCATGGTTTAGGTGTTACACTTCTGGCCAGCGGCGCTATTAGACCGTCTGTCCAGCGTCTGACCAGACACAAGACGGTCTGGCCAGCGCTCCGAAATTTTTCCACACGGGTTGTGGAAAAAATGTAAGGGTCAAACAAATTTTTGGAATTTTTAGTGATTTTTCAGAATGCTGTATCTCAGTGAAAGAATGGTCGTATCAAAGTCTTAAAAAAAGAATGTTAAAGCTAAAGTTCCGAAAATTCTTTTGCTAAAAATTCTATCACTAAAAATTCGACAAATTTGTTTGACCCTTTAATTTTTTCCATTAGTGCATTTCTCTAAGGCTAGGGGAAACACGTCGCCGTGTAGATTGAGTTTACGGTCAAATTTGAATTCAGCTACTGAATAATCATAAAATTTCGTATCACCTTGCCATCATACAAATATGACAATAGCAGGTTTCAGAATTCTTTTGACTTTAGGCTTTTCTCCAGAAAAATACAGGTTCCAGAATTTCCTAGATTTTTCACTTTTTTCCTAGGAGAGGGGGAAATTTTACCGTTAAATTTTAATTCTGTGGTTTTTTCTGGGCCTGTGTCATTATCCCACAATAATTTAAAAGTGGACCAAAAGTAACTAATTTGAGCAAAAACTGCAACTTTCTAGAATTATTTTATAAGAATATTATTATATAAAATAATAAATTGTTTAAAAAATTGTTTCGATTAAATTTAATTGATGATTGTGTCGATATGTTACTGTTGAGTCTTGGCATTACATTCATCTGAAATTTATTAATAAAAGTTAATATATTATATTTATACTATGTTAGATTAGACTTAACCTGATTTTTCAAATTCAAATTCTTTTTTCGGACCTATTCATATTTTAAAAAAAGGAAGAGCAATAAGTTGAAAAACAAAGGGATTATCTCCAGCGGGGACCTAGCATCGAGGGTCCGGAACAATTTCGAATCCATTTAGTGGTAGTATTGCTGCACACAGGAAGGGTACCCAGGCATCTGTGAAGGAAATGATGACTGCTAGTTAACTCAGTCCACCTCAGCATGTCACTGTTCATTTGTTTTGCCGTAGAAATTTAGAGGATTCAGGCATTCAGGCGACTACCTAGCCATTTAGCCGATTGCCTAGGCGTTCAGCCGACTACCGGCGTTCAAAAGAATTTGGGACAAAATCTATGCCTGGCATCTAAGTGCCTTGTTTATTTAGACATTCAAAAGAATACTTAGCGTTCTGGAAGCCTGAGACGTTTTAGTTAACCAAAGCAAAGAAACTTATTTAAAAAGTCTTTTACTTTAAGTTCATATTTTCACAAGTTCCGAAAGTAAATTTTTTTTCATTTACCTTATTATAATTATACTATTAATACAGGGGAACCTCATACACTGTAGCTTTGGACACTGTAACACCTCGGACACTCTCGTCAGCTGTTTCGCGGACACTGTAAGAATCAGGTGACTAGCACAGGGCCGCCGCATCTGATAACATTAGTATGCTATCGAGGCACCTACAAGACATCGTATCGACACGGTCCTGTAACTCGACGCCGCGCGGCAATACTACTTGTGGCTACTAGAGGCTCTTGTGAGCGTTATGATGTTCCAACGGCAGTAACGTTTACTATTTCCGTAAGATCAGACCATGATAATGCAGTGTTGAGCAGTTATTTTAAAGCATTATTTTCGAAATTCCAGGTATTCATGTGGCATTTTTGTGTAAAAATAAGGAGCAAATCAGTTTCCAAATAACAGCAAACAAAGGAAACCGTAAATAATGCCTTATTCATGCGTATTCGACATATATTTAATATCGGCAATTCTCGATGTTGAACTTCGTTACAATCGAGGGACCAAGGCGATAATTCGTATATTTTAATACAATAATCGTAAGCTATGCTCTTTTTATATGAAATTTTCCTATTGATAATACGAATTCTAAGTATTTTTCATAGTAAAATCCTAGGTAGGATAAATTAGTAGAGACATAATTGAGTTATATAAAAAGAGTAGAAGTAATAAGTACCTGAAATAACATAAAAGACTAAATTTGTAAGATATTGTACGAATGTACGAAAAATAAGAGAAAACAATTAAGTAAAGAATGGTTCTCCAATATTATATATGAGAGCACCATTTCGAAAGTATCTTTGAATTTTTAAAAGTATAAAAAAGAATGCTTCTAATATATCTCTTTGCTATATGCCAGCATAAATGAAACAAGTAAAAAAATTCCATATGGAGAAAAAGTAGATCAGAGTGAAATAACTATTTTTTTTTTGCAATTATAGGTGATGCAAGAACGTATCCTGATTAATTTTTTCGATCACAACAAATATATAGTAGAAAAAGATTGATTAATAAATTTGATCTAAACAATTTTTCATAAATCCAATACAAATTTGTCTAACTTATCATCGGGCCAGCCATGTGCTCGAATCCATGCCTAATTTTTCAACCTATAATATTACTTTTAATTATTTTTCGATTTTCAGATCACTTTCGAAGCATTTAAACATTTCTCTTATTTCGATCTCTATATTTTACAATATGATAATAATAAAAATTTAATAATGAATAAACGCTGTTTCCTAATGTTTAAAAACATTGAAAGTTTTTTAAACATTTGTAAAAAGACAATGATTTAATTGAGTAATATTTAAGATATTGTCGATCCATCCTCCCACCACTGAAGGGAATCTTTACCCTCAGTAGAAGTTTATACTCCTCGGGGTTAGTGTCGCTGAGTAGAATCTTAAGTAATTTTTAAATAACTGATAAAAATAAATCATTCAACTCCTAACAATTGGAGTGTTTAATATTGGTGCGAAATAGTATATTAGAGTTTTAATTTTGGATTTTTTGCAATGTAATTTAATCTCTTATGCCTTTCTCTACTGGAGTTGCTAATTCCTTATTGTATAGAAAAATTATTATCAATTATTATTTTTAAATGAATATAGAAAAAATTCCTTTAATTTGATGTTTAAAATTGTTGCGTGCTATTCATGTATTTCAAGAATTTATTTGCTACACAAGTGTCACAGGAAATGAATGTGTTTTCGAGCTCTTCTTTTTTTTGCTAATCACATTGTTTTTTCTCAAACAGAGGGACACAGGGGGTTGGGCACCTGTCTGAAGTAAATCCGACCGACCTGTTTCAAATAGGATTGGCGCCACTGTGTTTGTAGGAATATGAATTATATTATGACACTTTCTATTTTTTGTATTATAGAGTAAGACAAATTCGGAAGATCGCTCTCGAATATTAGTAAGTGACTTACACGGAGTAATAATAAGGAGAACGATCTCCGTACATACGTTCTGACTGCGGTAACTGTACATTTATAGCGTTTAAACACAATTCTCACAAGAAAGGGGACATGCGCACTGTCATTTGCTATCTCCTTTTCTCACGCGATAAGTGTGCGAGTGAGTGCCAGTGCTTGACAACCACAACAACATATTACCCAATAGTATACTGTCACATTATTCAATCTGCACATTTTATATCATTTAATGATTTCAATTAAATCTGTATTACTTACCCATACTTTCCAGGTCACAATTTGTCAACTTAATTCTGTACAAAAACTCAGAAATGAATAAGCACGTATATTGACAAACTCAATTGACAATATTTACAGGAACATAACCTTAGTTTTTAGTTGCCATTCAACACGGCACTCATTCGCACATTTCTTGTGGGAGAAAAGGAAATAGCAAATCACAGTGCGCATATCCCGTTCGTTGGAGCATTGGTTTTAGACGCCTAAGTCTGGCAATAAATGTGCATTTACCGCAGTAAAAACACGAGACGCTTTGTACAGCATGGTCGATCTCCTTATTATTACTCCGTGGTGACTAAGTAACACTGCTGCCAGATCGTGGATGGAAATTACCCCCACCATACCTACCGTTTGGGAGCCGCAAAACAGAAAGTGCATGA
This sequence comes from Belonocnema kinseyi, assembly GCF_010883055.1. NCBI lineage: Eukaryota > Metazoa > Arthropoda > Insecta > Hymenoptera > Cynipidae > Belonocnema > Belonocnema kinseyi. The sequence goes on along the minus strand of NC_046660.1, from coordinate 129,482,941 downwards.
TTACCACTGTGAGTTCGTATGTAAGCCGAAAATGCACGATTCGACCTCGGAGTTCTGCTGTACGATGATTGCCGATCTGAAGGCTTCGGAAGACTTCGGTGGTCTTCTATTTATATCTTGCTCCCCATTTGAAAGAAATTGAAGAAATTGGCGATTTGGATCTTTTGCGTGATTCTTAATTTCATGCATACGTCGATTTTCAGATTATGTTTTCCAGGTGTACATAATATGGATACATATATATATAATAATCAAATACATAACTGAACAAAAAAAAAATTTTTAATTGTTTTCAACATAATAGTAAAATTTTAAATAAAAAAATTACATTTTCATCCAAAAAGCTAAACAAAGATTACTTTTCTACCAAGAAAGAAGAGTATTCAATAAAATACAAAACATTCTAACTAAAAACGATCACTTTTCATTTAAACATAGAATAGTTAAATTTCTGGTTAAAAAAAAAATAATTTTTAACCAAAAAGGAAATAAATTTTCTACAAAATAGTTACATTTTCAGAAAACAAATTTATCCAACTAATTCATGAATCAACAACCAAAAAAAAATGAGAAAAAAATTTTTAAATTCTTTGAAATCGCTCGAAATTATTGAAATTAATTGAAAATTCGTTGGAATGTTTTAAAATATCCTGAAAAATTCTGAATCC
>NC_046660.1:129481002-129482173 GCF_010883055.1 Belonocnema kinseyi | reverse complement strand
TCAGTATGAGATTTTAAAGGATTTGAAAGCTTTTAAGGTATTTTTAAACTTGTAAGGAATTTTCAAGATCTTTCAAAAATTTTAAGCGGTTTTAAAGGATTCCGAATTTTTCAGAATATTTTAAAACATTCCAACGAATTTTCATTTAATTTCAATAATTTCGAGCGATTTCAAAGCATTTTAAAATTTTTTTCTCATATTTTTTTGGTTGTTGATTCATCAATTAGTTGGATAAATTTGCTTTCTGAAAATGTAACTATTTTGTAGAAAATTTATTTCCTTTTTGGTTGAAAATTAATTTTTTTTTAACCAGAAATTTAACTATTCTATGTTTAAATGAAAAGTGATCGTTTTTAGTTAGAATGTTTTGTATTTTATTGAATTCTCTTCTTTCTTGGTAGAAAAGTAATCTTTGTTTAGCTTTTTGGATGAAAATGTAATTTTTTTATTTAAAATTTTACTATCATGTTGAAAACAATAAAAAATTTTTTTTTTGTTCAGTTATGTATTTGATTATTATATATATATCCATATTATGTACACTTGGAAAACATAACCTGAAAATCGACGTATGCACGAAATTAAGAATCACGCAAAAGTTCCAAATCGCCAATTTCTTCAATTTCTTTGAAATGGGGAGCAAGATATAAATAGAAGACCACCGAAGTCTTCCGAAGCCTTCAGATCGGCAATCATCGTACAGCAGAACTCCGAGGTCGAATCGTGCATTTTCGGCTTACATACGAACTCACAGTGGTAATCATGCACTTTCTGTTTTGCGGCTCCCAAACGGTAGGTATGGTGGAGGTAATTTCCATCCACGATCTGGCAGCTGTGCTAAGTAAGCGAGCTTAGCGTTGGACCGAGTGCAGCCGAGCGTAAACGATGTCAGCCGACCAACAATCTACTGAAATTTCTTAAATTTATCAATCACTCAATTTGGTTTGATGCAAAGATCCTTATTACAATAGATTAGGATAGTTCGGAAAGTTACAATTGAAAAAAAAAATTGCCACAGAGAGAAAGAAATTATTTTTAAACCTCGATATTAGGATATTTGATTACGTTAAGATATATTGCGTTGGAGACCCGTGTTCGATTCCAACCAGCTTTATTTTAATCACATTTTTTTTGTTTCAGCTTGTAATATAATATTCCTGGATGTATATAA
>NC_046660.1:129461110-129480902 GCF_010883055.1 Belonocnema kinseyi | reverse complement strand
CTTTACAATTGCAATTTAAATCAATATAATAGCGCGAAAGAATTCAACATCCCATAATAAATAAGTCTGCATTTACGTCGTAGGATCGTGTAAACTTGTAAAGGATACGTGTGTCGTAACCTTCAACGCAACGCGGCGCATATTGGGTTTATTTTTTTCGTCTGCTATTCTTACTGCACCAATTTTTACAAAGTCGCTTACTAAATCAGTGCGCGGGTCTCTCTCGACGTTACTATAGTCCTTTGCAAATATTGCAATCTTCTGTAGATATTAATGCAAGAAATTTGGAATTTTCTCCTACCGAAATTAGTAAGTGGCTATAATAATACGTGGCTTGCTGGTTTACTACAGAGCTTTGTAAATACTTCAAACCTTTCTTGAAATAAATGTAACATTTTTAAATTTTATTCCAATGAATTTTGTAGTTGGGCATGTAGTTACTAGTTATTAATATTATTACACCATTAAGCCATTTCCCTTTCGGGGTAGGCGTGACTCACTCGGTAGGGGAAAGGAGTAGTGTGTGGAAGGGATAGAGATTTTTCAGATTGATCCAGAATTCTCGTGCTATTTAAGTAATTAACACGTTCGTTCCGCAACACTGCTCCGACCCAGGTTGCCGATCAATCTCTCTAGAAATCACCCCAACCGAAGAACCTCACGAAGTCGTTATGTAAGGTTCCCCACTTAAGTCCATTAGTAGCCAAGGTCTTTTGTTTCAGGCGTCAATCACTCTACTGACACTCTTTTTATTAACTATTTGCCGCCATACTTTCCTGTCCTGGCATACTTCTCTAGCTTCTTTTATGTCCATGCATTTTTTCATGCAGGCTCTCGTGTTTCTGTGACTTCTTATGTCTCTTGTAACTAGGGTCTCATTCACACATTCAAACCATTCTTTCCGCGGTGTACCTCTGGGCACGCTGCCATTTACTTTACCTTGATACACTTGTTTCGTTGGTCGTTTATTTGGCATTCTCTCAACATGTCCGAACCATGTTAACCGATTTCTTTCCCATGTGTCTACGAGCGTCTCTTCTGCACCACATTCTTTTAGAATTATCTCGTTACTTACTTTGTCCATCAGGGTTTTCCTGTATATTATGCGCATGAATATAGAATTTTGTATTGCCATTTTAGCTTTATTTAATATATATTTACTTCTGATAAGGGGACCTGCTCTACCAATAACCTTTTTACCTTCGTTTATTCATCTATCTAATTCCTCATCTATCTTCCCGTCCCTAGTAAATAAGCTACCAGGGTATACGAACTTATCAACTTGTTCAATTCTCTCATCATTTAATAAAAAATTGCATAGTGTTTTCTCACTCTTTCCTTCGACCACCATAGTTTTTGTTTTATTTGCGTTAATTTTGAGGCCCATGCTCTTCATGCTTGCATCTAGTTTATTCAACATTCTTTGTAGGTCTTCGATAGACTCTGCCATAACAACCTTATCGTCTGCGAACGCTAACCCACGTACCCTTACTGTTTCGAGATCCACACCCTCTTCGTCGAAGAGAGCAATTCTTAAACACTTGACCATAAATAATATAAATAACCATGAAGACATAACGCATCCTTGTCTAACTCCTTGAATAATATCGAAACTGTCACTCAGTTTCCCATTCACTCTTAAACTCACTTTGCTACATGTATATATTGTTTTCATAGCTTGTAGGATCCATCCATTAACTCCATACTCTTTCAGGACTTCCAAAAGTTTACTTCTATCTACCTTGTCGAAAGCTTTTTCTAGGTCAACAAATGCACAGAAAACTTTTTTTCCTACTCTCAAACTTTTTTCTGTTATTTGCCTTAAGCTAAATATTTGATTCGTACATGACCGTTCTGGCATAAACCCACTTTGGACTTTCTAAATCTTTGCTTCTGTTATTTTTATTACCCTACGAATAAGTATTTTTGAATATATGTTACTTACGGTGCTTAATAAGCTAATCCCTCTGTAATTATTGCACTCGCTATTATCTCCCTTTCTCTTGTTCAATCTCTTGTTCAGTCAATTCGCACAGTCTATGTGGTATGCACGCGCCACCGTTTTTCAGCATTTCAGCGTTAATACCGTCTACCCCGGCAGCCTTACCGTTTTTCAAGTTCTTAATTACATCCCTAACTTCAGTGACACAGACTTTTTCAATTGAGTTTTCCATCGCATCGTGTTCAACATCGCAGTTGTGGTGTCCTATAGCTTCATCTCCGAATTGTCTCCTAAAATAGTCTCTGAAAGCCTCTAGTATTCCGTCTTGATCATATACCATTTCCCCCCTACTATTTCTCATGTTGACATTTTCTGTACTTTTGTTTCCTTTCATTTTTTTATAAAGTAGTTTCCTGCTTCCTTCAACGTCGTACTACTCGGAATAGTAAACATTACAAAATTTCCGCTATGGCCCTCCATTGCAAACTAAAAATAGGAAAATCTATTCTGATTTTTAGCAAATATTGCAGCAAAAGGTTTCTCCGTGTATTTCAATTTGAAAAAAATTGTTCAAAATTAGAAAATGATCTTAGCTAAATTGTAGAAGCAAGCCGTAATTTCCTTTGACTTTAAAAAATGCTTCTTACACTTTAAGCTGTTATAAAACTCATATACCACTAAATTCACAAAAATTTGAAAAATGCAACGTTTCAGAAGGCTTTTTCCAGGTCTATAAGGAAATTATAGCTTGCTTAGGAGAATTTTGATTACTTTGACTTTAAATAAACTTAAATAAAAAATGAACTTTTTAATTAAAATTTGTTATTACTATTTTATACTAATCTCTTTGCTACGTTTTGTGCCTAATTTTTATTTCAAAAAGTCTTTAAGAGTTTTTTAATATCAACTCTTGAAAACTAGCAATTTCGTATATTCGGCTCACCAATCTTTTGGATCACCATACGTAAGTACACATATCTTTTATGAAAATATTAGGTAATTTAATTTTCTAATTCCTTCAAGGCCTTTTCTACTCAATTAAAATTATTTTTTTATTCACTTATAAAGTAAAATTAAATTATTACCAATTTGGATTTCAAATGCACTATAATTTGACGCGACCGAATATATGGTTGCCTGTCGCGCCTCTACAAGTATGTGGAGGAACCAAACGGTACATACCGCGCGTCTACAAGTATCGAAAAACGCGGGAATATTAAAAATGATGTATTATACGGTTGCAATATAACTTCAATATGAATTTTTTTTTAAGTTAGGTATTTCTATCTTTCAATTCAATTTGTTTCAAACAAAAATTAAAAAATGTTTGTTAATACTTATCTGTATGATCATGCATAGTGCTTATTGAATTGAAAGCAGTTAGCGCTTTTCGGTGCATGCGCAGTCGAAAACGTCGACACCCGCCAACGGTCATCTATTGGAACCTTTGCAATTTTCCGTATCCACTATTGCTGCATAATAGAATTCAAAGGGGTAAATAATGATCGGAATCCATTTTCTGAATATTATTCCAACTTTAGTGCATCGAACGCTCCATTTTTTATTTAAATAATTTCTATCATTTATATTTATCATTTGGTTGCGTCTTGAAAAGTAAATTTCTAAATATATTGCTAGAACTCGGTACTTTTTAAGCTTCCAGTGCCCTATGCCAGTTTTGCTGAAAACCGAAGTTTATAAAGTTCATGTAAAAATCCTTTGTAACCAGTTTATCTCTCAAATCACAGTACATATACGTGTGAAACATAGAACAAACATTCTCTATGGCTTGAGGAAATTTTATCTATAAAAAACGGTAGACTTCCTCTTCAGCTTTTTGATATTTATAAAAAATAAAAATTCCAAACATATTATGTGAACATAGTATGTGAAAGTTCGAGTCGATCAGTGTATCATATTTTCACCCTTTATTGGATTCATGGTTTGAAAAAAGTAAACACTGTTGACAAATATTTGTTGATACTGGAGGGTTTATTCAATTGAATACGGGTTTCTGAATATGATTATTGGAATTTATATGAGGTCTTTCCGTAATTAAAGATTTCGGACATGAGTAAGTCTTTTTCAATTCTAACCTCCTTTCTTTGTAAAGATGAATTATGAAATGAAGCATCTTCTTTTCGATTATAATTATCGTTGTATATATAAAAGCAGGGACACTTATATGTATATATATTAAATAAAAATATCAAGTTTTTGTTAATTTCTCATTATTTTAATTTATGATTGCTTAATTGAGAAATGAGAAATACAGAGTTAAAAATTAACTAGAATTACGCATTGGCATTAAATAAATGTATTTTCTTTTACATATACAACGATAATCATGATTAACAATAAACACATTATCAAGCTTATACATTGTTTTTATAAATAATGCTTAATTTCGAGGTAAATAAGAACTTTAATTAATTAAAACAAGAAATTTATTCAAACAAACTCAAACTTTATTTGAGCCAAAAAAATAAGGATAAACAAAAAACTTGATTGAATCGAACAAAAACATTTGCTTGGCCCTATATTAAAGGAATAATTTGATTCAAACGAAATTTGTTTGATTTAAAGAAACATTTTCTCAGTTTATAAATAACACAGGCGGACAAGTTTCAGGACCAGAAATCAGAGTATACTGTCCGAAGGTTTTAAGTGCGCTAAAGACGAATCTGACCTCAGAATTGCTCTATCACGTTCGAGTTTTAAAACATCCGAACCTAAATGTGCGAAAATCGCTTTTTTATCCTATATTTTAGGTTATGTAGCATCGCGATATTACTTTTTTTGAGAAACTACAGCCAGCACCTTAAAGAATAAACCTTGACTTTTCAAATTCACTTTGATTCGCTCAATTACCTTTTTTTTCTTTAAGATATTCAATGTTGAAGTTACATGAACATGTACAAAACTTAAGAAATGCGTATAACTTAAAAATTTCAAAATTAAATATCTCGAAAAAAAAGATATTTGAGCGAACGAAAGTACATTTGAAAGGGCAGAGCTTATACTTTAAGGTACTAGCTGTAATTTTTCGGAACAAAATAATATCGCGATTCTACAGAACCACAAATATAGGCTAAAAAAGCGAATCTCGCACTTTCTGTTTAGGGCATCTCAAAACCCTGACGTAATACAGCAATTCTGAGGCCAGATTCGTGTTCAGCGCACTCAAAACCTTCGGGCAAGTATACTCTGGTTTCTGGTTCTAAAATTTGGTGAAATTTTGTCGGCCGGTGTAATTGTTCACGATGACTCGGTACAGGTAACGTAATTTTAAAATACAAAGCGTGAAGAGCGTAAAATCCACTCCTCGCCATCTCTTCTCCTGTTTATATTTTCTCAGCGTTAAGAGCGAGGATGCTCGATGCGAGCTTCGCGAGAACGGACACTTGAGTATCCAAAAGAGACCATCGGGAAACTCGACGTTGGCATTACGAGCTTCTTCGTGAATGCACGAACGCGGCGAAGCTCGCCGCTCCGGACTGCAGGCAGAAATCATGTCGAATTCATCACTAGCGAGCGCCTACTCGTATCACAGATACGTTATTCGCTATCTGAGCCATTCCCCAGATCCATAGGCTGAATTACAACGAGGAGAAGAGTTTCTTTGTTCGGGGTGCTCATATAGCAGAATCAGGGGCGAACCCAGAAAAATATTTCGAGTTGTTGGGGACGGGTTTCTAAAAACCTCCCCTGGATCCGTCACTAAGCAGAATATACATTTCATTAGATGGCACTGTGTCACACGCTATATAGTTAAATGCGTTACATCATTTGTGCGCTTTACTTGAACTCTACTTTTAAATTTTTATTTTACATATGATCTGTGATTAATCTATTTATATATTTTGTTGAAAATTCATATGCTTTTTTCAAAAATTCATCTCTAGTTAAAATTTCTTTTTTTTCTTCATAAATTTTATTTTTAAGTGATTTATAAATTTAGCCAGTTCAAATTTCATCTCTTTGGTTCGAAATGTTATTACTTTGCATTTAAAAATGAACAGAAATATATTTTTTCATGAATAATTCTATGCTAAATGAGCATGAAAAAGATTCACAATTACAAAACAAGACTTCAAAACTACCTCCCTTTCCAGCTGATTGGACATAAGAAATAATAATTGAAGAAAAGATAGATGAAAAAGTCAACCAAATTCTTTCAAACTCATAGTCTTTTTCTTCTTCAAAATTAAACTATTTAGTTAAAAAAAAAATTCATTATGTCAGTTCAAAATACAACTATTTTATAAAAAAAAAATTAACTATTTTCTTGAAAATATTTGGTTTAAAATTCAATTATTTGGCTTAATATTCGACTTTTTAATTGATATTTGAACAATTTGGCTAAAAAATAATCTATTGTGTTAAAAATTAATTTGTTTGATAACAATTAATTTTTTAAAGTAAAAACTTGTTAAATTCAGCTGATCATTCTTCTTTTTTCTCCAAAAATTTAGTATTTCTTGGAAAACTAACCTTCTTGTGGAAAATGTAATAATATTTTTTCGGAAATTGTTTCTTTAGTATACAATTCACGTCTGGGGTCAAAAGATTAACTAAAAGTTATAAAATTTTCCTTTTTTTCGAGAAACTGTTTTTTGGGATTTAATATTTTTTTAAATAAATCATTAATGATCGATAGTTTGCAGAAAAAAAGACAGAGAGAACGACCCTTTATGAATAAATTTCTCCAATTTTAACAAAATTTCAGTCAATTGAAAACTTTACATCTTTCCTATTAGGTGCCGCAATGATTACATTTGCTACAAGATATTACTTTTTTTAACAAATTTAGTCATTTGTAATTTTTAACATTTAACAAATTAACATTTGTTAATTTTAAGAACCAATTATATACACAAATTCATATTTTCGGCGTTCTCAAGCAAAAATAAATCGTTTTTTCATCTGATCTTGCTCAAATTATATTTAACGAATATAGTCATGCACTAACATTTGTTAATTTTAAGAACAAATTATATAAACGAATGCATATTTTCGGCGTTCTCAAGCTAAAATAAATAGTTTTTTCATCTGATCTTGCTTAAATTATATTTAACAAATTTAGTTATGAATTACCATTTGTTAATTTTAAGAACAAATTATATAAACATAATGACAGTGGAAAAGCTTTGAATTTTAAGCGTTTAAAATGAAAGTTGAACACATTTCTCATTCAGAATTGTTTCATTTAAATGCTAGAGCAATTACACGCACTATACAATAAAAGAAATTTGTATGGATAGAACATTTAAGAGAATGGAACTATTTTAATTTACTTGTGTAGTCTTAAATTAATTTTTAAAACTGAAATTTCAACTATTCCGCTTTTAATTCAAAATTTATCTTTTTCAGTTACATTAAAATACAGATACTAGGTGGGAAATTCATGTTTCCGATCGAAAATTCTGGAGTTTAATTGACAGAAGTTGGGTTGCAAGATGAACTATGTTGCTGAAAACTCGGGTTTTTAGTTGTTTTTTTTAAAATAAGAAATCATTTTTTCCCTGGGAATTAAAGTATCATTTGTTGATAAGAATTCAATTTTTGTAGAAAACAAAGATAAGAAAACAATAATCAGTGAATAATTCTCTCAAAAATAATTCTTATAAATAATATTAATATTGATAAAACATGTAACTTTTTGGTGGAAAACCCGTTCATTTAAGGTAGAAATGTGTTTTATAACTGAAGATTCGAGTATTCAAGTTAAAGAGTCATTATTGAAGGCAAAAGTTAGTTTCTTCATTGGAAATTTCAACTACCTTTTTTTTAGAAATGTACTTTTTGGTTAAAAATTTAACTAGATTCTTGAATACACGTTTTATCGTTTGATAATTAATTTTCTCCAATGAAAAGTTAACAGCAGGTTTCTAGTTGCAAATTTATCTATTTCAGTTTAAAATTTAACTACATAATTGAATGAAAATTAATTTTTTTGTTTGAAAATTGAAACTGTTTTCTTCATGATTTGTGTGTTTGTGTTAAATAATAACGTTTCTAACAACATATTGAACTTTTTAAACTTTCGAATAAACATTCGTTACGAATTTAACTTTATTTTTGATAATTCATATCTTTTATGAAAAATTTGTCTTTTTGGTGTAAAATGAAGTGTCTTGGTTGAAAATTAAATTCCTTGTTTCAAAGTTAAGGTAAATTGTTGTAAGTTCATTTTATTTTTTACAAATTTAACTAATAATTTAAAAAAACTTTCTTCGTGGTTGAAAATGTATTTTATAATTAAAAATGTAATTATTGCAGTTCAAGCTTCATTATTTTATTTGAAAAGTAATTTCTCGAATTACAAATGCAACATTTTTTTGAAGTTCGTTCTTTTTGAAGTAGAAAATTAATTTTTTAATTGAAAATGTAATTGTTTCATTTCTGATAGGAAACTCATCTTCTTGATTGAAAATTTACCTCTTTGTCTAAAAATTCATATATTTGGTGAAAAATGAGTCTTCTTAAGTTCTTATGTATAAAATTAAAGTACTTCATTAAATGTTGTACTACTTGGTTAAAATTTCAGTTGATTGGTTGAGGGGCTTAAATATTTTGTTAAAAACTCTTTTATTAGGTTAAATATTACTTTCTTAAGTCTCAATTTAACCATTCAATTTTTTATTGAAAACTAAACTATTGAAGTTTTTATTAAGAATTTATCCTACATATTTGGTTTGTAAATGCAACTGTAGGAAGGAAAGTATAACTAAATTCCTCAACATACATATAGTTAATAGAAAATTTCACTTTTTTGTTAAAAATTAGTCTTTTGGATTGACAATTTATTAGTTGTGATAGAAAATTCATCTTTCTTGGTTGAAAATTCAAGAGTCTTCCAACAATATCGTCTGTTTGTCAACATTTTTCTTGCTTAGTTCAACTAGTTTTCCAAACATTTGCACTCTGAAATTTTGAAGAACCAGTAGAATGCAATCTATTTACGACAATTCAGCTGTAAATTGTTCATTTAACAATATCTAATTTATATTTGCTGCTTTTAAATAAACAGTGCAATATTGCCACATACTAAAAAATATATTATTTTTCATTAAAAAAATTTCTAAATTGAATGAAGATTGAAAATAGTTTCTATAATCGGTATAATAGCATTTCTATGTTTCAAATTATTCAATTCTAAGCCAAAGTCCAAATCTTCCACTAACTAGGGGAAAAATATGTTTCAGGATTTTCACTCTAGCCATAACCGGTTTAACCATGGTTTGGGAAGTCAGGGGGGAAGGAGGAACGTCAACCCATTGACGAATTTCCCTCTCCGCTAGGTTCAAGTGAGAAGAGCACATCTGCTGAAAGAGAATCAAAAACCCGACCCGATCCCGAGCCGATAGATCGACTTCCCGATCCAAAGTCGAGTCGAGCTAAAACCGACACGATCCAAAACCGATGCCGCAGGCTGGGATTGAGTCGGGATCGTGTGGATGTCGGAAAAGATCGCTCGAGGGCATCACTATTCATGATGAGTTGATAAATGTTAATTATTTTTCTTAAAAAATGCATTTTAGGGCGTCTGTGGACGGAAACATTCTTTTTTTTTCGATGGCAGTGTTTCTAATTGGGAACTTATTGAAATTTTCATTTTCAATCATACTTAGTTGATAAATTGTATGATCTTTTAAACAAATCTTTAACTTAGAGATCCTCAAGAGAAAGTTGAGACACGGGTTACTCAAAATTTGATGGCGCCGCTGTACCGGAACTAGTTAAACTTTTATGAGTTTTGATTGGCATGAGTTGGCGCTATCTTTAAATCACACATTTATTTTTAAGAGGATTTAATACAGAATAGAGACAACAAGGAAAAACAAGAACATTATTAAATATTGGGAAGGTTAGTTAGTAAGATTGGGGGAAAATAATATTCACTTTGAAACACATATACTTAACAATTTTAATAAACAAAAGAATTAATGAAAAACAAAACTGTTCAAACTTCTCGTGATCCATGGAAATGTCAAAATTCCGGTACAGTGGCGACTATTGGAGGGGGAAACGTGTCTCAACTCTCCTTACAGGATCTCTACTTTAACTAATGTTACGCTATGCAACTCAGGCGATTTCAACCATTTTCATGCTACTGACGAGCACCGGGAACGTCAAATAGTAAATATGGCAATTTTCTTCATCATATTAGTTTAATTATAAAATAATTGAAAACCTAATTCAAAAAGAGGCTCAATAACTCTCTTAGAAATCTTAACAGCATTTTTTTAAATTTTTGTTTGTTGAAATCGGTCAATATTTGTGGGCTGTACGTTATTTGAACCCAAAAAGTAATTTTTTTCCAACTTTGAGGCGTTGTCATAGTCGTTATTGTTGCTGTTGTTGTCCTCGTCTATATACCGTACAACTTTCAAAAGACTGGTCGGATTGTATTTTGCTTTGGCACACAGTTTGAGGGACCAAAATGAAAGATCAAGTTCGTTAACCAATAACTTTTTATCAAAATTCAACAAGTTAGAGGTTTGTCAAAATTTTTGATACCACCTTTTTCTAAGATTTGAAAATTCTATCGACAGCTATTTATAGTAAAGAAAAAGCGAAAAATGTATCCCTTTAACTTTTTATTATAGAAGAAAAATTACCTGCTTTAAACTTTTAACTCCTAGAAAATGAAATATTAGAGCCTACTTTGAAGCTGTAGCACCTCTCTGAAGCTACTTTCAATATTTAGAGCCTACATTTTTATAACTCAAGACCCTACTTTGACACTGTTTAACCTCAACTTCAATAATGACCCTACATTGAATCTTTTGAACCTACAATGTTCAAAAGTCAGGAAAATAAAGTAAAAATTATTTATTACTTAGGTTAATTGAACTCATTGGTCATCTTAATTACTAAATGCACACATAATTAAAAAAATATGTAATTTGAGATTTAACCTAATTGTCATTAATTATTTGTATATAAATAAATACTTCGTTGCAATGCTAAAACATGTAACATTTCAATAAATTGATAACATTACAATTAATAATATGCATGGAAATTAAAACATACTGATTCTTATTGCCTTGTTTATACATAGATTCTTTATGTTTGATCTTGTTTTTTACGATTAAAGAAAAATTATGCTTCATGTCAAAAAAAATAAACATACTCGTAAAAAATTTGTAAATACTTGTTCGTTGAATAAATGTTGTCTCATTCATTTTCGTAGCTTGTATTATGTGCACACAATTTAATATTTTGATTCTTAATTTTGTTTTCCACAAAGAAAACAAAAACTACTCATCCTATAAAAAAAGTGATTCATGACAAATTTGTAGATCTCTTTTAGTTAGAAAATTATTGTGGATCTATCTCTTTTCGTATTTTGCTTTATTTTAACTTATTTAGTTGTTATCTAAAATTTTATCAACAACGACCATGCCGGACAGACAAACACCGACGTAAAAACTTGTTTTTCTGACTCAGGGGGCCTCAAAACATCGACATTGGATGAAATTCGCGAGTCATTTTTCGCATAAAACTAATATTTTCTCATTATGGATAAGAATGCAATTCATTTTTTTCGTGATAAAGATGTGAATTTTCGATTTTTTTAAACAAAATTCAAAGAGCTAATAAAAGAATATTGTAGGACCTTGGAAAAATAACGTTTTTCTCTTCTTCACGTTTTTACATAACACACTTTTTTAACTTCAAATGTCCATTTTCGTTTGGTTTGTTGGATTTTGAAAATCCTATAACTTTTGTAATTTTAATTTTATCCAAACAAGCCATAGGGATAATTCTGCATATTTTTGTATGCTATAAATAACTTTCCATAGAATTTTGAATTTTTGAAAAAAGTGGTCTCAAAAATTTTGGAAAAGCTTCATATTTTTGAATTGTTATCAGAAATGGCTGGTTAGCGAACGTGGACATTTGATTAAATTCGCGAAAGTCATTTTTCGCATAAAACTAATACCTTCTCAGTATGAATGAGAATGTAAAAAGAGGATTTTTGACGTTCTTATATTTTTAAATATCGACAATCAAACTTGTAAGTTTAAACATTGTAGGTGTGGTGGTAAGGGTGGTTTTTACGGGTCCTGCCAAACATTCTCACTGACTCCATCATTCGCAGGATAAAAGAAACGGATTTTTTATGTTTGTATATTATCAAATATCGACAATCAAACTGCTCATTGTTGACATTCCAGGCGTGGATATAGTAATGGTGGTTTTTAGGGGTCTTGCTAAACAATCCCACCGACTCCATAATTATTGAGGTTAGAAAAGAGGATTTCGGACATTTTTATTTTATTAAATATCAACAATCAAACTTTAACAAGGTAGGTTTGAATAAAGGGTGATGTGTAAGGGCAGGTAACTGTTTAAAAACATTTGTATACGAGAATCCTTGCCGGAAAATAGTCTTTTTTTGACTTTCGAAGTTGATTTGTTTCTAGAAAATAAATCTTCTTCATAGAATCATCACTTTGCTTGTAAATGCAATTGTTTTGTTGCAAAATTCGCTTTCGTCGCATTAAAATTAACTTTTTTGATCCAAACTCCCGTTACAAAACAAGAATCCAAGGACCAAATTTGGACAACAATGAACAAACAAAAACAAAAAATCCTATTGTAATCTGAAAAAACCAATAAAAAAATTTAAACAAAAATAAAAAAGAGGAAAGATAAATGAGAAGGCAGACAACCACATCCCCTTACTTCTCTTTTTCTTTCTTTCGTCTTTTTTATTTTTATTATCATCAAATAACAATCAAATGACATTCAAAGGAAGAAAAAGAGAAGGAAGGGGATGTGGTTGACTGCCTTCTCATTTTTCTCTCCTCTTTTTTATTTTTGTCCGAATTTTTGTTGTTGTTTTTTTTTCTGATTATAAGAGGATTTCTTGTTTTTGTTTGTTCGTTGCTGTCCAAATTTGGTCCTTGGATTCTTGTTTTTAAAATTTGTTTAACAAGAGTTTGCATCAATTTGATTATTGGACGTTAAATAGGATTTTTAATTTGGATATTAATCTAACTTAAATTTCTTAAATTTTGATTCACATTTGTGTTTGAAATTCATATTTTTAGTTTCAAATTAAACTAATTTGGTAGAAAGTTGAAATGCTTGTTCAGAAGTGAAGCATATATTATTTAAAAATGAAAGGATTTAATAGAAAATTATTAAATTTTGTTTAATGGTGGACGTTCTTCATTATTTCATGTCAGTGCAAAGATACTGGTAACTTGGAATAAAATTATTAAAATAATTATTGTGGAATTTCCTCGGCCAGCGACATAGCCAGGATTTTTTTTCGGGAGGGGCTTCGATTTTTTTCCGAAGGGGGCTCCGGATTTATGTATAGGCAAAGAGTGGGGGAAAAGGTAATTTAACCAGGAAAAGACTCAGTTTCGGGGGCCTAAACTCCGCTCCTGGCTGAACCATTGTTCTCGGCAAGGCTCTCGAAGCTCGCGAAGCTCGCAAGTCTCGCGGCAAGCTTCTTCATGCAGGCGATTCGAGTAGCGTCCATTCTCGCTGCGAATTCTCTCGGCAACGAAAGAAGCGCGCCTTTGAGTTTCGCATTGCGCATTGCAAGGTTTCGAGGTTCACCCTGTTTCCCTTTCCTTCGCGTAAGCAGAGTCGAGCACCACAGCTGGTCACAAGCTGCTCAACCATTCCGATAAGAGACTCCCCAAGATCACTTCTCTTCTCCCCACAACGAAATTCGTGAAACCAAACAAAGATATTATAAACGTAGATGCGGTACGGGGCGTCAGAGTAGTAGGTGCTGCCCTCACCGCACTACGAAGTCAAATTCTTGTTTTCTCATTCTTCGTAAAATATGAAGGTAAAGCAGTAGAAAGATTTTTTGAGGTTAGAAAAGTCTAACATGTATTCATATCACTGCCTTTTTTCAGATCTGAAGCCTGATCCAGGTTTTCGGTACAGACTTTTTTTTAATTGAAATAATCAAATATTTATACCAAAGAAACAACTTTTTAAATGTTTGAAGTGTTTAAAAATTATTGTTTAAATTTAAAATTAAAATAATTAAAACAAAATATACTTCTGGATAAGATATTTTGGTTGAAAATGTATATAGTATTTTTTAATTCACAAAAGTCCTTCCGAAAAATCGAAATGTTGATTAAAAAACACGTGTTTTTTTATATTAACTTGCTGATAAAATTTTCGTATAATTTTAATTTTAAATTGAAATAAATAATTTTTAACACTTTAAATATTAAACAAAAATATATTTGAAACAAATATTTTATTATCGTATTTTTAATAAATAATTAATATTGATTAAGAAACTATTTTATTTGGGGCGTTTTATTATTTGGGAATTTTCAAATTCGTTAATACTATAAACTGTTCAGGAATTTTATTAGTTTTGCAATTTTATTATTCGGGACCCCATAGAATTAGAGAAAATTTGATCTAATTATAATTTCGGCGCTCGATCTTGTTGATTTTTTCCTACAGTATTAATAAAAAAAATGTGTATGGAAAATTTTGATATTAAAATTTAAAGATAATCTCAATTAAAAAATTAAAAATTGGCTGTACATCCAATTTTTATTCTTGGGTCTTGGCTTTTTTTTTCTAATCCATTTCAGCCACTGGTAAACGGGGGTTATTTTCTCTTAGAAAATAAGTGATTAAAATTTGAAAAAATTGGGTAGGCTTTTTGACATCTGGGTATGTAAAAAAGGTTAACTTTCGAAAATTTAAAAACTAATTTAAGAACTATTTATACTTTTTTAAGATGCCAATACAATTTATACAACACTAACTGTAAAATTTGCAAATTTTTAGGCCTTCAGTTTAAGAACTTGAATTTTAACGTTAAATGTGCTTCATTTTCAGAATACATACTTATTGTTTGAATTGTCAGAACTTTCGTTATTCGTTATAGGTTAGGTAAAAAATAACATTGTGGGATTCGAAATTGTTACAACGCGAAAAAGTTTAAATTTAACATTTAAAAATGCGAAAATACACCATTTTCCATGTCCATTTGCAATCTGACGAGCCACTTTCTTCCGCTTCTTTTGAAAGTTCGTCCTCTGCTTTCAGTTTTCTTTTTAAAATATACCTTGAATTCAACGTATTTCAAATTCAATGTTTGCAGCTGCATTTAGATGTTTTTTGTTTTAAATATAAATTAATTTAAACATTTTATTTATTTTTCACGATTGTAATTGATAACTTCTAAAATTGAATAATTGTAGCTCAAACATGAAAAAGCATAGACTAATTTGAATTTTATAGAGGTTCTATCATATATATTGAACTATTAAAACCTCAGACCTTTTTGTAGTTTTTTAAAACTCTTTTAAAAACTTTTTCAACCATTTTCATTGTGATTTCTCAATAAAAGAATAAGTGTTATTTAGTATCCAGAACAGCAATTTTAAAAATATTTAAAGCTATTAATATATGTCATCAGAATTTTTGAATGGAAAGTGTTCGATAATTTTAGATTGAAACATTTCAAACTATTTAGTTACAAATTAAAATCGTACAACTTCAAGTTTTATTAATTTTTTGATCATTTGTCACCCCCACAAATTATTATTATTATTATTATTATTATTATTATTATTTTGTGTCAAGAACATAATACCTGATTTCTGTAAAAATTAACAAATATATATTAATAGTTCACTCAAGGTCATTTTTTCAAAAATCTTGTTCCTGAATAAATTCACTCTTCTTGTTTCCGATTTTGTTCTGTCACTCAGGGATTGTGTTTTTCATAGAAAACATTGAAATGTGATTTTTTCACGTTTATAAATTTCTATGAAAAATTTTGACTTACAAAGAATATTGGTCAAACAATGGAATGGATTTCTTCGCCCGAGATACAAACGTAAATTGTACTATAGTAAAACAGCTGGTAAAATTTAGACGAAAGCCAAATTTGGTAAAGAAAACATACGACTATTTTTTCGAAAGTTATCCGATATAGATATACAGACAACCACAACATCAATAACAACGACGACGTAGACGCCAGAGAGACACACAGATACCGACGTAAAAACTTGTTTTTCTGACTCAAGGAGCCTCAAAACGTCGAAATTTCATGAAATTCGCGAAAATAATTTTTCGCATAAAACTCCTCTCATTATGGATAAGAATGTGATAAAATAATCATGGGGCCTTGAAAAAGTAGCGTTTTTCGCCTCTTGACTTTTTTCCATATCAAGCTTTTTTTTGCTTCAAATGTCCATTTTCGTTTGGTTTTTTGGATTTTGAAAATCCTTTGACTTTGGTCAGTTTGTTTTATCAACAAAAGTTATCAAAGTCAAAATCCAATTCAATCCGACCAGTGTTTCAAAAGTTATCCGGTATACAGACAACAACGACGACGCCGGACAGACAAACAGACCCCGACGTAAAAACGTGTTTTTCTGACTAAAGGGGTCTCAAAACGTCGACATTTGATAAAATCCGAAAAATTCATTTTTCATACAAAACTAATACCTTCTCAAATTTGAATGAGAATGTAAAAATTATCAACAAGATTTGTAGAAAATCTTTCAAAAAATAAAATGATTGTCCCGTAAATTAGAACCGAAAAATTACTATATCAACAAAATGAAAGTTGTTCTAAATATTGAGCTAAACTCGTGACCGGGAAAAATCGAGGAAAGAAAGTAACTTTGAAAAATGAACTGCAGTTCGAGTATTAAAATTTTAACAGTGATTGATTTTACAAGATGATTCTAGAACTGTTCAAAATGATATAATTTACATATTTTAACGTTAAAATTTGAAATAATTTAACTCGAAAGCCTTAGTAGTGACACAAGTGTAAACGTTCGAATTAATGGATCCTTAAATGAACGCCTTTATTCAATTTCAAAATCTTTTTGAAGTATGATTTCAGTATCAAATATTCCATTTTTAATCTATTTAGTTTGGAAATTTAAAAAAAAAAACAATTTTCGATAGTAAACAATTTGAAAAAGAATTGTCACAATTTCAGAGTGACAAATTTAAACTTTGAATGTTACAATAATAATTATTTTATTTTTTATCTGTATTTCCAAGGTAAAAGTATTTCATTTTGATTCTTAAAGAACAGGATTTTACAAAAATGGTAGGAACAATGACAATCAGTCTTAAAGACATTTAAAAATTCGGACATTTTTTTTAATAATTTAAAAAAATTTGAAATAATTTACAAGAGAATTGATACTTTTGATGATTTTAAAATGTTTTGAAATGTTGACTTTTTATTTTGAAAAATTACATTATTTTAAGAGGAGGTATACAAATATGGAAGCACTGAAAAAAATCCCGAAAGGGATGAACGAAAAATCCCAAAAAATGAAATCTCCGGCACCTGAATAATAATTTTATAAAAATTGTATTAAAAAATGCATTAAAAAACACGTGCGCTTTGAAAGAAAAAAATGTTCTGCATAAATTTTCTTCGTACCTACATAAGAACATTTTTGAAACAAACTTTGCAGGATTCAATTCAACAACGATTTATATCAAAATCTATTTTTATTATTTTTTTTATTAATAAAAAATTCGATTTTTCAGAACTTTTAAATAGCTTTTTTCAAATACCATGCACATTTTCAAACAAAATTTTTCATACAGAAATAAATATTCGATTATTGTATTTTCAATAAATAAATAATATTTTGCTTAGGGATTTTTCAAATTCGGTAATATCATATTGTCCGGAATTTTATTTTTCGTGAATTCTCGAATTCGACTTTTATATTCCGAGACTTTTATAATTTAGGGAATTTTATTCTTTGGTTATTTTTCAATTTACGAATTGTACAGTGGAGGGAATTTTATTTTTCGCTATTTTTCAGTCGTTTTTTCCGAAAAATAAAATTCCCACATCACTGTAAATGTTCCCAAATTATAACATTGTCGAAATATAAAATTTCCGAATTGGAAAATTCTCAACAATTTACAATCTTACAGAATTTGAGAAATGCCGACAGAAAATTTCCGAATTATACAATATCCGGGCTAGGCAACTCCCTAATTTGAACAATTAAAAAATAGTTTGTTAACAAATTTTTTTAAATAGAATGATAAAATACTTATACCAAAGAAAAAACTTTTTTAATGTTGAAAGTTTCTAAAAATTATTGTTAGAATTTAAAATAACAATAATTGAACAAATGTATTTTTGAATAGAAAACGTTGTTTGAAAATGTGCATTGTATTTTTGTACAAGACAGAAAACTCTCGCAAAAATAAAATCATTATTTAAAAAAATGGAAATAAAAGTCGCGTTAAATTAGTCTGAATTGAATCCTGTAAAGTTTGATTCAATTAAAGCTCACGTGTTTTTAAATTTATGTTTCTATCACATTTTTATACAATTATTGTTATTTTAAATTGAAACAATAATTTATCAAAATTAAACATTAAACAAAATTTCTATAATAAAAATATTTGATTATTGTATTTGTAATAAATAAATAATATTGACCACAAAACTGTTTTCTCAATTTCTGCAATTCGAGAATTTTCTAGTTTGTATATTTTATCATTAGACAGCATTCGGCGTGGAGTTTTATTATTCGGGAATTTTCAAATTCGATAATATTGTAAACTGTCCAAAATTTCATTATTCTAGAATTTTTAAATTCGGGATTTTCAGGTTTCAGAATTTTATAATTTCGGGAAGTTTACAGTGTCAAAAATATTTCAAACATTTTAAAAGATTTCTAAGATCGTAAAAAAATCTGGAAGATTTTGAGGCATTTTTTTGCAGAATTTTACATAAATTTTACGACAAAATGGGAATCATTATAAATATATTTAAAAGTTCTGAAAACTTAAAAAATAATTGGAATTATATATATTTCGAGTAAGCTGTAGTAATTATAATAATTTAAAGTTTATTTTAAAATATATTTTATGGAACATGATATTCTTTCTGAATATGACAGTGAAATTCTATTCGTCTAATTTTGTTTGCTAATGCGAAACGTAATCTGGCTTGGAACCGCCGTATTAACATCTAAAAACCGAAAGAACAATTTTCATATCATTTGGAATTATAATTATATTTTTATAAAAAATTTTAAAAATCCATAAAAATTGCAGACCACACAAATAAAAAATAAATAATATTAAAGAACTATATATAGACAATATATAGAATGAAAATTATAAGTAATAATTCTAGAAATAGTGGGAAATATATGAAACCGTAATATAAATTATTCATCGACTTTTATTTGTGGTGTTTATTAAAATAACCATGCTTTGCAAAGTTATAAATGTAAAAATGTTTTAATTGGCCATTTACTTTCAATCCAAATGGTTCTTATCCGAGCTAAGTAACCATTAGTGCGCCTCAAGGGGCCTACTGAGAGTTTCTTACAGCGCTCCAAGTGGCTGTTGTGGATTGGTTCTATAGCCGGGGAGCGGTGGATAGAGGAGAACTGACAATTTTCGCCGGACGCGCCATCTATATTTATCGCGGGTAACTAAGCTCGCACCGCATCTACGTTTATAATATCTTTGCACCAAGTTACAGTGATCCCAGATCTGAAATGAAATGTGGTCCAATGCCAGAGCTGCCAGATCGTGGATGAAATTTACCCCCACCATACCCACCGTTTGGGAGCCGCAAAACAGAAAGTGCATGATTACCACTGTGAGTTCGTATGTAAGCCGAAAATGCACGATTCGACCTCGGAGTTCTTCTGTACGATGATTGCCGATCTGAAGGGTTCGGAAGACTTCGGTGGTCTTCTATTTATATCTTGCTCCCCATTTGAAAGAAAATGAAGAAATTGGCGATTTGGATCTTTTGCGTGATTCTTAATTTCATGCATACGTCGATTTTCAGGTTATGTGTTCCAGGTG
>NC_046660.1:129459150-129461010 GCF_010883055.1 Belonocnema kinseyi | reverse complement strand
ACTGTTGATTTTAGGTGGAATATGGTGATGTGAAAAAATGTTCATAATTTTATAGTGCACAAAAAAGGTTCTATCTATTGTGGACCTATTATCAACGGCTGCATTATGAAATTGGATTAGTTGCACAATTCTTTTATTTCTGAACAAATAAAATAAAATCTCAAATATCCTGGAAAAAATGTCGGAAATGTATCAGGTGATTTGTACTGGAGCAAATGCAGGTTCCTGTTAACAAAAAAAAAACGACTAAGTCATTTGCATGACAAACTATCAGTATAAAATGAGCTCAACTTCAGTGTACAATTTGATATGTTTAAGGGGATGCTTTTGAGATGAAACTTCTTGCAAGTGTTCCTCCATTTTCATACAACACATTTTCCAATTTGTAGGTCAGAATAATAATATTTAGGGCCTCTTTTAAAGGTTTAAACAAGTAAATTTCAAAATTTAAGCTATGATATCGGAAGCAGCGGTTACTATGAGTCCTAATGGCAGCAATCGGAGCGTGGGCGAGAACAGTTACCTCTTTCGATGATATTGAACCCTTCGACATTTTTTTGCTCACTTTTCCCGACACTAGATTTGGCCTTCGGGTAGCCGTGACGTCACTGCAACGCAGGTTCTCAATTATTTCGCGGAATTCAACTATTTTTTGAATAAAATTAAAATCCTTTTTAATTAATATATCAAATATCACGGTTTTCGTTAAAAACAGATCTTCTTTGGTTAATAATTCCATTACATAGTTGAAAGTGAAACTACTTTGTTTAAAATTAATTTATTTGGTTAATGACTATTTAAACATTTTCGACTAGATAAACATTTTTTTCAAAATTTAATTACTTTGTTGAAAATTAAGATTTCTAATTGACAGTTGTTTGTTTTAAGTGGAAATTTATTTTTCGACCAGATAAATGATGAGTTGTTAAAAAAAGGAACTCTTGAATTTCCTACAAAACAAATAATTTTTTAACGAAAAATATTACGCTTCTATCAAAGAATAAGGTGACTTTTGCACCAAAATTGGAATAGAACGAGTCAATTTTCAAATAAAATGATTAATTATTAAAAAATTATCATTATTACATGCATTTTTAACTAAAAAGATAAATTTTAAACCAAACATAAAATAGTTAGATTTTCAGTTAGCAAAATAAATTGGTAAATAAAAAAAACATAATAAAGAAATTTTCAGCAATATAGTTTAATTTTCTAGCAAAGAAATTAATTTGTGACCGAAAAGATCAATTTTCAACAATTAAGAGTACGCATCTAACAAAAAAGACGAATTTTCACCTAAAGCAGATAGAGTTTCAACTAAAAATAGAATATTTAAATTTTCAGAAAAAAATGAATTTTTAATCAAATGAAATTGAATTTTCAACGAAATAGTATATTTTTTAACAAAAAAGATTAAATTTATATTTAAAAAAGATCAATTTCCGACAAAAAATTGCGACAGTAACATTTTCAGTTAAAGAAATTAATTGTAAATTAGAAAAAAATAATTTTCACCTAAAAAGATGATTTTTACACAAGATACATGCATTTTCAATAAAATATTTAAATTTTTAAAGCAATTTTAAACTAAAAAATGAATGAGTCACCTAGAAGATTAAATAATCTCCCAGAAAATTCGAATTTTCAATCAAATACAGGAATTTTTAACCAAATATTTAAATTTTCATCTTAAGAAGATAAATTCTGAACCACGTATTTACGACTTAAATTTCCACTTAAAACAATTAATTGTCAACCAGAAATCTTAATTTCCAAGAAAGTAATTAAATGTTGAAAAAAATGTTCATCAACTAAAATGATCAGTCATCAACCAAATAAATTAATTTTAAACAAAGTAGT
>NC_046660.1:129455026-129459050 GCF_010883055.1 Belonocnema kinseyi | reverse complement strand
CATCTGCAAAATGAAATCATTGTTTCCTCTACTTATATTTTTCACGATTCACTGCAGCTTTTGGCAGTATCTACGAACTGTGTTTGTATTTTTTGATTTAAAACCAAATACACTTGAGTTTTATACTTTTTTGCTTCGCCTGACAAATGTTGGTGTTTACGTTTGAGAGTTCTTGACCTTTGGCATGAGGATAACACATTTAAATTGTTGGGTTTCAACTCTAATTTTTGTAATTAATAAAAGAATCGACACTGTCAGCTGTGAAAGACATGTTCTCTTGAGGAGAGATAAAGAAAATCTGCCACACAATGAAACGGACCCAATGGCCCTTGGCCGTGTAAATCTGGCACGAAGCCGCATTCGGTTGCCTTCGAAGATTTCCGGTTGCTTATATCGGTTCCCACGTGGAAGCGGACCTTTATTTCCGATCGCAGGCGGAAAGAGGCGAAGTAAAAAATCCCGGGGGGAAACCCACGAGAGTGACGATCTGTAATTAAGGCCCTGAGAGTTACTAGACGGATTAAACCAGTATAAATCTAAAAAATCATCTTAAGTCTAAGTCGGTCTTGTCACAAATAAAAGTATATAAGGAAATTGTAACGGTTGAAATTTTGCTGTTAATAAACGCCTCATGGAAACATCCTTCTTTGAAATATAATATAAAGAGTAAAAGTTTTCCCGTTCGTATTACATTTTTAGAAATATAAATATTATTTAGGGCTGGGCACAAATTATATGCAATTTTAGCAAAAAAATACCATTATTTTATACAATTGACAAAGAAGGTAGGTGAAAAACTGTATGTTGCATGAGGTTCAAATTAAAGAATTTGCCATGCCTCGTGGGCACATTCTCATCACGCACTTCGCATGGCACTCGCAAGTTTTAGCGCGTCTAGGGAAGGGCTTTTACAATTAAAGGTCAACAAATAGACAAATTTGAGTTAATGATTGTGAATTTTCTTTCGCTGAAGCTCCTTGGGCTTTAGCGAAGACAATTTCATCACGTATCTCGTGCTTCGCTCTGGATTTTGTGTACAATGTAAACTTTTCTACATTATGTGCAACATTATTATATCAAATGTATATTATATTTATTTCTGCACCTAGGGCTGATACTGCTTATTCATATATTGCAAAGATAATGTACAAATTTTATTTTTCATGATTACTTTAATATTTGCTCCTTATTTTGCACTAGTTTTTATTCTCAGCTTACTATGAAAAATGTATCACTTTAATAAATTTATATTATTACATTTATAATATTTATTGGTATTGGAACATTTACTTTCATTATCTTGCTTGTAAAATTGTAAAAAGTGCGCATTCTATAAAAAAATCAATTTGTTGTTAAACTTTCTAATGCAACTTGTGTTGTTTTCCATAAATTTAGCTTGTTTAGTTTCAATGTTACTTTTTATAATTTAAACCAAAATACGCATCCTATCGTAAAGTGACTTAAAGAAAATTTTCAGATATAATTTATGCGAAAAATTTTATTAGTTAAAATGTTATTGTAGCTTGTGTCGTTTTTCTAACAAAAAAATTTCATTTTAAACATATACTTATAATAAAGCTAATTACAAATTTTTAGATCTTTTTTAAATGTATAATTTTTTTATTTATTTGTATTCGCACCTGGCATCATTTTTCCAAAGATTTGATTTTTTTATTGTCAATATTATTTTTCATGATTAAAAGAAAA
Source organism: Belonocnema kinseyi (assembly GCF_010883055.1). Classification (NCBI taxonomy): domain Eukaryota; kingdom Metazoa; phylum Arthropoda; class Insecta; order Hymenoptera; family Cynipidae; genus Belonocnema; species Belonocnema kinseyi. Next base: position 129,457,343 of record NC_046660.1, on the reverse strand, counting down.
ACTATGTGTCCCATCAAAAAATGATTCATAACAAATTTGTAGATCTTTTTTGGGTGAATAAATTTTGCCTGTTTATTTTTTACGTAGCTTGTGTTGTTTGTCTAAAAATTTAATTTTCCGATTTTTAATGATGTTTTTTACGGATAAAACAAAAACTACACGTCCTATCAACACGTGAATAATAACGAATTTGTACATCTTTTTTGATTTGAAAATTCTTATCAATTTATCTTTTTGTTGTATCTTGCATAGTTTGACCGAACAATGTAATTTTTTATTATTTTTTGTCGTCAAAATTTGAATTTTCGAGTTTTTGAAAAAGTTAAAAAAGATGTTATGATAATCTTGTATAGGGCCTTCAAAAAGTAACTTTGCTCTTTTCTTGACTTTTTCATGTCGTGCGTTATTTAGCTAAACATTTTTATTTTCGTTTTTTTTTTAAATCTTTTAAGTGCTATAACTGTAGTAATTTTGTATTATCGAGAAAAGTAATTAGGAGAAAATGTTTATATTTTCAAGTATTACGAATAACCGCACAGAAAATTGTTTAATTTAGAAAAAATCGTGCTGACATGCAGACAGCCATAGACGCAGACAGCCAGACACATTTTTAAAAACCTAGTTTTTGGATTCATACGATCTCAAAACGTGGAAATTTCACAAAAATAAGTAGGGTCAAATTTTACACAAGTTTAATACCTTCTCTGATGAGAATGTAAAAAATTATATTAAATAGATGAATATTGATTTTTTCTGTTGGACATGAAATCCATAAAAATTATTTTCAAAATTTTAGTACGTCTGGTTTGCGTAAATATTGTTATTACGTTTCAAAACTGCTAGTCATGTTTCACAGTAACTATTAAGATTCAAAATATTGTCTCAATTCTTCCTTTTGACCTACATTGCTGAAAGGAACTTTCTACGGTGTTTCAGGTGTACACAGTGCCTGCATAAAAAATTTTACGTCAGGTTATAAAGCTCAAAATTTCCTGGTGCATTAAAGGTGCCTCCATTCTCAGAAAGAGGCTCACAACTCTGAGAAAACCTCGCCGGATTCAGAGAAGCAGTTTCAGAACACTCTTTGTTCACATTCGGGGGCAGATCTCATATAGATACAATACGGGTCTGAGACCAGTTTTCAAGGCCCATCACCCGTTGCCGTTTCCTATGGTACTGCGCAGCCCTTTTCACGAAATCCCAAAAGAGCCCAAAGCCAGATGTGGCAGCTTTGCACGCTCGGTCTCCCATGACCCATACCATAGACACAGGCTATCCGCTATAGGCATAGACATAGGCATAGGAGCATAGGATTCTTCTGCGTTTGTACCTTCTTCAGTCGGACTGCTATAGAACTGTTATCTCCCATGTGTTAGGAGAGTTTGAACGGGCCCGAAAATCACACTTCACACTTGTGAGCGTTGGGATAACTTTACTTGACACAAGTGTTTCTTCTAACGTTTCAGCTCGGGTTTCATGCTAATGGAGAAAACTAGACGGTTATATAGTAGAGTGGTAGAGCCTGGGCATTAGGAACATCTGTTTTGATTGATTAACTAATTTGACTCCCTATAGTTGCACAAAACGCCTATTTTCTTCTTGAAATATGAATCCACGAAAATATTACTATGTCTTCATAATTTTAAACTGGGTTATGGCACTACCTTAAAACATTTTTTTCTAAACTTTCAGACTGAAAAATGTTTTTTATTTATTGCCTGATCCACTAACCTGTATAATCAAAGCTGCGTCTGCGACTACAGATTGAATAGAGCGAAGTAAAATGTTCAAAATTAATCGAAACCTATTTGTTAAAAATTAAAACAAATTTTTCATATGTTCAGTTTCTATTTGTAAACCATAAGAAAAAACTAGAAATTAAAAAAATGTATTCAATTTATAATTTTTTGTAAATGTCCGAACACATTGTTTTTGGAACATTTTAAAGACAACGACAATGTTTTTTGCGTTAAATAAAAATAATAACATGTTACTTTGGTTCAAGCTCAAGCAGGTTCGACTAATATTAATCTCGATATTAACTGATCTCAAAATTTGTTTTTTTACTATTGTCGGATGTCAACAAAGAAATTATTATCTTAAGTCAGGTTGGGTCGAGTTTGCGGGACAAACCGCAAATCCGCATACAACTTATAGTCCAGTCAACGGGGAACAAATATTACTCAAAAAAAAATCTTAAATGTAGCATTTTTTCACAGATACGTTGGCAATGGCTTCATAAAGATATTGTAAAAAGTCCCCAAACATACGTGTACGGCAAAGTTCCGAAATTCTGGAAAGTGTTAAACAATAACAT
>NC_046660.1:129450362-129454926 GCF_010883055.1 Belonocnema kinseyi | reverse complement strand
TTATTTGAGACAAATACATAATATGATCAACTATTGTTTTTATTTAATTTTTAAAAACAGAAAATAACTCGCAATACAGAAAAAAACTGAGGCTCCCATTGAACCATTTTTTGGATCCAAAGGAGCTGCAATAACCCGCTTTTAATAAAGGGAGCCCAAAACGATGAATTCGTTTCAACGTATTTGGACCTCTAAAGTCAACAGGAACCTAACTTGAATAGAGTCTATTTTCAAAGAATTTTTTTGTCGGTTTGCGCACTTCAGAATTTTATCTAGTTAATAAAACAACTTTTACATTAAGAGTGTTGGTTAAATCAGACTTTGAATTTTTTATTGGTACGGTTCTGACTCAATGTATATTTTGTTGGGGAAATAATTATTTTCATGGCAAATGGTATTAATTTTGCGAAATAGGTAAATCACCGAGTACCAAACGACAGCATTCGAACCGTGAGATTCGTTGCTAAAATTTATTTTTTTTTTACTAGAAATTATGACATAGAAGAATTTCCAACAGTCATCATGTTTTCAAAGGGCCACAACTTGATGATGGTCACCCTAAATTTTGCGAAATACATCGCGAAATGGTGAAAATGCCGAACTTATTTATGTTCTTTATTTTATGAGTGAAGTAAGATCAAAAGAATCAGTAAAATAAAAAAATAAAATAAAATACAAAAAAAAACAAATAAATCAATACAATAAATATGTTGAACCGAAAGTAAAAAAATGTAAGGACTCACAACGTTCTACATTATTATACATGTGATCAATTTTACAATTTAGAAAACACAATTTTGACGAACTAGTAAATTTTTAATTTATATTTTAAAATTTTTTGATACATTTATAACTTATAAAGGTATATCAATATTCGCCACTCTTTTATTATTGGAATAATTATCAATATTAAAAATGCGGTAATATCCAATATAATTGTTGGGTGACTTGATAAGCTTGGAATTTATAAATAAATTTGCAGAGGGCCTAATTTTGAAATTTTGAGATTTTCAAATTTGATAATTTTTAAATTTATTCCTGGTTAACTTGATAAATTTGGTCATTTATAAAAAAAAAACAATATTTGCTATTTCTCTAATATTGGAATAATCGTCAATGTGAAAAACTCTGCAATATCCGGAATAATCGTTGGGTGACTTGATAAGCTTGGAATTTATAGACCAATTTGGAGAAGGCCTATTTTCCAATTTTGATCCTTTTGAATTGTATTGCTGGGTAAATGGTCAAATTTATAATCTATAAAGAAAAATGAATACTTGCCAGTTTTGTAACATCGGAATTATCAATGTGGAAAATTGGGTAATATAGAAATTTAAAATGAATTTGCAAAGAGTTGAGTTACAATTTTAAACTGGTTAAATTTGCGAATTTACATATTATCATATATTGGTTTATCTATACAGTTGGTGCATTTAAATTTTTATCTGCAAAAACTGTTTAAATAATTTATAGGCAATTGTATACACTTTTTTTATTTTTTATTTCTTAATTGAATACTGTCTAAAAAAAAGTCCCCTTTCCTATCAAAAGTTTAACTACTTTGTTAAAATTTTTATTTTTTTTATTTGAAGGTTCATCTCTTTCGTTGAAAATAAATTTTTGAAACTGATAATTAATCTATACCATTTTTGGTTAAAAATCATGTATTTTGTTAAAAATTCGTCTTTGTAGAAATTAAATTGTTTATGGAAAATGTATACTTTTTAATTAAAAATTACAATTTTCAGTTGAATTATCAACTGTAAATATTTTTGGGTTTCAAAGTCATTTTGTTGTAAATGCAACTATATTATTAAAAATTAAAATCATAATTTTCAGGTGGAAAATTCGATTATTGACTTAAAGTTGAACTACTTAGTAAAAAAATTAATTCTTTTTTATTAAGGATTCATAATTATAGTTGACAAATCAACTATTTGCCTTTAAATTGGGTTAAAAATTCAGCTTTTTTGTAAATAATACTCTTTTTGACTTTAAAATTAAATAATTTCGTTGAAAGTTCATGTATTTTGTTGGAAATTAACCTTGTTTGGTAGAGATTTAATCTTTTTGGTTGAAGATGTATCATTTTTAATCAAAAATTCAATTGTTTGGTTGAAATATCAACTGTGCATCTTCTTGGGTTTAAAAATCGATTATTTCATTATGATTGTAAAAAAATACAATTTTTTTTAACAAGATTTTTTAATTATGGTTAAAAATGTAACTATTTGATTAAAAGTTTAAGTTTTTGATTGAAAACTTATATTTTTCGCTTAAAAAATTAAACTTTTTGTAGATAATTCGTCTTTTTGACATTAAAATTAAATAATTGCGTTGAAAATTCATGCATTTTGTTTAAATTTTGTCTTTTTTCGTAGATCATTAATTTTCTTGGTCGAAAATTCATCTGATTGGTTTGTTTAAAATTAATTTTTTCTGTTAAAATGATTTATCTTTATCTGAAAATGTAACTATTATAGGACTGATTAAAAATTAATCGTATATATTGGTTAAATTGGAAAATCGTTTTTTTTTATAGAACATCAATATTCTTGGTAAAAAATTCACCTTTTCCCTTGAAAATTTAACAATTTTGTTGAAAATTCGTTTTTTTTTCTTGTCCAATTCAATTTTGTTCACAGTTTTTATTTGGAAATTGAACTATTCCATTTTTGGTTGAATCTTTATCCTGTACTTTGTATTAATAAAAACGCCAATTATTTGATGGAAAATTAATTTTGTTTTCGATTATGAATTTTTTTAATTGAAATAATTTTAAAACAAAATGTTTTAAATTTAATTTAAGTTATTAAAAATTGAAAAATAATTGATTTTACAAGATGATTCTCAATCCGTTCAAAATTAAAGAATTAATAGTTATTAGTTTATAAAAGTATTTTCAATGATGACTTTAAATATTATTTCAGTCTAAAAAAATTTTATTTTTAACCCATTCAATTTGAAATTTTTTAATTAAAAAAAGAAAATTTCGTTGACTATCAGAAATATTTGACCGTTCATTTAAAACAATCTATTACAAACGACTGTTAAAAACTATACAAATTTGAACAGAATGGTTCGAAACAGAAAGCCTTGAATTGTTAAATCTGTAATGAGCTAAATTTTAAGTTTGAACGCTACAATTTTTATTTTTAAAAATATTCAAATTTAATTTAAAACTTAAAATTATTTCAAATAATTTGAAACACGATGTGGATTTTTGCAGATTTAAAAAAATATTAATCTTTTTGAGAATATTAAAATATTTAAAATGAATAGAAAAAATTGTTGTGATTGCTAAGAAAATTGAAAATAATTTTTTATTTTGAAAAATTCATTTTAGGTATTTAAAAAGATTTGAAAAATTAAAAAAAAAAAGAATCAGAACGATTTTATGGCAATTTTTTTATTCTGCAGTTTTTTTAATTTTAGGAAAAAAACCTAATTGACAAAATAAATCAAGTTTCAACCAAAAAGTTTACTTTTTAATAAAATAAATTAATTTTCTATCAAATAATTGGTGTTTTAACTAAAACAATGTACAGGATAAAGTTTCAACCAAAAATGGAATAGTTCAATTTCCATATAAAAACTGTGCTAAAAAATTGAATTGAACAAGAAAAAGAAAACGAATTTTCAACATAATTGTTAAATTTTCAAGGGAAAAGGTAAATTTTTGACCAAGAAGATTGATGTTCTATAAAAAAAAAACGATTTTCCAACTTAACCAATATATACGATTAATTTTTAATCAATCATATAATAGTTAAATTTTCAGATCAAGATAAATAATTTTTAACAGAAAAAAATTAATTTTAAACAATGTTGTTAAATTGTCAACCAATCAGATAAATTTTTGACCAACAAAATTAATTATCTTCAAATAAAAAAAATAATAAAAATTTTAACAAAGTAGGTGAACTTTCAATATAAAAGGGGACTTTTTTACAAAATAGTTACATTTTCAACAAAATAATTAATTCTTCAATCAAATAATTGAGTTATTATCCAAACGAGATGAATTCCATAATCGCCAGTTTCTTCAATTTCTTTCAAATGCGGATCAAGATATAAATAAGACTATTCTAATATAACATAATTATAATATTATTATCAATAATATAGTATATATTTTTATATATAATAGTATTGATAGTTATATAATTTATATTTTATACTTGAAATAATGTAACCTCAAAAGTATACGCGTATAAAGAGGCGCGCGAAGTATTCAAATCATGAGAATCGCCAGCATCGAAATCTGGAAATATTAAAATCCCAATATTTTCATTTTATTTCAAAGCAGATAGAGATATAAATAGAACCGCCGAAGTGTTCCGACCGGCCATCGTGCACCTTCGAGTTTTCAAATTCAGAAGAGGAGAAATGGGTTCCGCGCGCAACTCAGTCATTTACATCGTCCCCTACTATGTTCACGCGGACATAGCCCTGTCATAGCATTGGACAGAGCTGCCAGATCGTGGATGAAATTTACCCCCACCATACCTACCGTTTGGGAGCCGCAAAACAGAAAGTGCATGATTACCACTGTGAGTTCGTA
>NC_046660.1:129448107-129450262 GCF_010883055.1 Belonocnema kinseyi | reverse complement strand
GCAGTACAACAGAAAAAATCGAAATTCAACTGCTTTCCATTTCGCGACATGTTTTGTAGATCTTGATTTTCTTTGAAATTCGGATGGAATTTGGGAGTAGAATATGTTCATGCGTCGGGAAAGTTCATCTCTCTCCCTTGTACCTAATCTAACACTTAAATCACCTGTTAACCAATATTCTAATAACTTTTTCATTATGCCTAAACAACGAAGGTGCATAAAATCGAGCACAAAAAATAAAATCATGTTAACGTAGGGAATTATGCGCTCCAAAGGTGAAGGCCTGTGATGATGCTCAGGTTGTCGGTGACTTCTGAAAGATTCGTCTGTTCTTTCCGGAGCAACCTGTGACGGATAGACAGTCGGTCTCTGATCAGTAACGCCAATAACTTCGCATCTTTCACAAGCGCAAGTTCCACCGTGCTCTGAAGTGCATTTCAGGAATGATCTCGCAGGCGTGTCGCACGTAAAACATTTCAAACGAATGCCAAAAAATCGGTTCGTAATAAGGATACCATTTCTCTGAAGAGCATTCACTTCATTTATAAAATCTTCTAGGAAGGGATCTAAACTTGGCTTTCCTTCTCCACAATATACTGCAATTGGAAATACTTTATATATATCTGGATTGAAATGTACTTTTCCTAAAATCGTCCACATATCTAAGACGCCTGATTTTTTCAATGATATTCCATCGATATTTATCACAATATAAATAACATTTCCTTCATGTAGATCGTTATTTATACATTTCCGAAGAGCATCCTAAATTCCGAAATAAACGAATTCGCCAATTTTACCATTCGCACCAACCATTTCGATTATGTTATATTTGGCGTTTGTCGTTCTCAAAAAAGTTTTTCCACACTTTGGCAGAGTTGGTAATAATCTTTGGCGAAGAATTCTCAATAACGTATCTACTGCATCCAGCTTAATATTTTTTTGCTTGGCCCATTCCTGCAGCTGTGAAATTTCTGGTGATTCAGGTTGATCATCTGCAACTTCCGGCACTTCTCCTTCACCTCCGCCTCTTTCTTCTTCGTCACTTGAATCTTCGTCAGTCAGAATAGCATCCATGATATCGGCATTGTAAACTACATCAAATTCTCTCGGCTCTTGATCATATTCTTCATCGAAGCCGGTCTCTTCCCGGGTTTCATTGTCAGTACCTTCCATAGGAGAAGAAGATACCGGAATCGGTGCCAGGTCCATAGAAAAATCAGACTCTTCATTCTCTTCTGCAAATATTTTCAAATAATTACTTGTCATTACAAATTTTCAGTGACAACTGCAGTTTATAAAAGCGATCTCATCATGATAGACTAAAAATGAAATATCAAACTCCAGGAAATACCAAGATTATATATAGAAGGGTAGGAATCAATTGCATGATTGCAAAAAAGCATCTCATGAAAATAATATTTTATTGATAATAGCCATGTATTATTTTTCTAATGAATATGGTAAATTGAGGGTTAAATTTTTCATAAAAAATTGTTCAGTTTTGATACAAATACGTGCATGAGAATCGAAAATTCTGCCTCGCATTATAGGGTAGTATGAAAAAACTTCAATATTGTTACTGATATGATTCAAAGGAAAAAATTTCAAACTTACCTTCCAAGCTTTCATACCATTCTTCGTCTGACGTAGTTAGCTCTTTTAAGCCTTTTTGGACAAATCGATATTTTTCGCACCTAATTTTATTCAAATTCTTCTCATCCATGTCTTACGTTGTGTTTTTCTATTTATTCACATTAATAAACACCACTGACACCTCAGACTGTCATTCTTATCTGACACCTATCAATTTTTATAGGTTATGAAACAGTTGACCGCAATCCGCTACTCCGCTCCGCGTAATACCTGATCAGTGATCACAGGGGATCAGTCCGTATTCTGATCACTCTAATTCTTCTGAACTATAAGAAATCGCATAAATATCCCAGCCTTTGAAATTTTGTATGTTTTTCACGTGCAAAAAATGCTGAATAATAAAAATGTTTCTACGTTCAACATCTCAAATTAAGATAGAAAAAATCATGATTTTTTTTTCTAGTTTGGTGATCGGACTTGGAATTTTTCGTAATAAAAATGAAGGGGCAAATACATAAACCCTAGCGAGGGCCCAGCTGGGCATTCCCACAGTGGGCTG
>NC_046660.1:129444945-129448007 GCF_010883055.1 Belonocnema kinseyi | reverse complement strand
CTAGCGAGGGCCCAGCTGGGCATTCCCACAGTGGGCTGCCTTTATAGGGCCTCTGGAGGGCCACTAATAAAAAAAGGCTAAGCTGGGCATTTTCCACACGGGATTTGCAAATCTGTGCCCATAAGAGCGCCAAAGAAGGGGCAAAAATCGTATTGGAATACTCTCTACTTTAAAATATTAGCCTCTACAAATATTAGCAATTACAAATAAGATTTCATTAAATTTTTAATTAATATTTTGGCTCGTTCCTTGATATTTCTTTTTAGAATTATATAGCCACACTTTTTATGAGAATAATAAGCAAGACAAATTATGAGCATTTAAAATTTTATTTCACTTTCATTTACATTTTCAAAGGCAATTACATCCTTCTAAATTTAACTGATAATTAAAAATTATGGAAGTTTAGAATTTTATTTTGTTTAACTTGCAGTTAGATTTTTAATCAAATTGTAACTATTATTGCAATCTTAACCAATTGAAAATATGATTTCATCCTGTGCAATTTTTCTATTAAAAACATTAAAATAATAATTATTTATGAAATCTAAAGAAGATTAGATAATTTTAAAAATGTGTTCATCCTTGGCCCATTCATCTTTCAAAAAAATGAAGTCAACTAAGAATATCGTTCCGATGACTTTTTGCTATGATCCTTGGTGCATTGCAAAGAATTATTAATTATTTAAACAATTTTCATAAACAAATTAAGAGCTTAGCCTATTTTCAACGAATAGGAATAACTTTCGATGTCCTTTTTGTATGATTATTTGCAAATTTTGGAGATTAATAAAGTATTTAAACAATTTACATAAACAAATTAAGAGCTTGGCCATATCTCAACGAAAAGGGTTAATTATTTTAATTAATCAAGAAAGAAAGTAATTCCAATAAGTCTGTTCTACGATACTTTGAAAATAAACAATAATTATAAATTATTTTTACAATTTCCATAAACATATTCATATAGTGGCTATATTTCATAGAAAAGGCTATATTTGTTTACGGATCCTAGTAAAAATGCTTTGACTTGCGTTCGACTTGGTTATGTCTTGAGTTCCTCTCCAAGACATCGATGTCTGGCTGCATCTCAAAACTGAGTCGAGACCTTTAAAAATTTTCTTCAAAAATATAAAAATTGTAACTTTCTATAAGGATCTCCTAAGCCATCAGAAATACATTAAAACAAACAACAAAATGAACCTTTTTGTTAGAACAGGTATACACTCGAAGTTATAAACCGCTCCTGTTGGAGTCATAAAAATTTCGACTCATGCGATCAATTTCTGCCTTCAAGGCATAAAAACTTGTCTCCAAGAAATAAAGTGAATTCTGGCTCCGTCTCAAAACTGAGAGATGCTCAAGTCGAACTTTTTGACTTCAGCATGTCTTGATCAGGGGCAATTCAAATCGAACTCAAGTTTTGAGGGTTCGGGGTTGGGGATTGTGGGTTTGGGGTTTTGGGGTTTGTGGGTTGGTCGGTTTGGGGTTTTTGGGTTTGGAGCATAAACTTAAGTCGATATGTTCGACTTGTTTTATATGCGAAAACATTGAAAAACTCCATTCTTAGCACATTTTCTGCAATTACTAAAAATGTTTGACTTACTGGAGGTAAAAGCTCAAGGGATTTGAATTCAGCACCCCAAAATACGCATATGAGACGTACGTTTATGCCCCGCAATTTTTTTCAATTTGTGGTCCTGTATGGACAATTGTTGTTTTTTAAACATAATTTCTATCGTAAGCCAGTGAATGCGGATATTTAATCAATATTTGTAGAGAATAATTAAATTAACAATTGTAATAAACATTTTATCAAATAAATACTTAACTGTAAATATGTTTATTTGAGTAAGTGCTTTTTTACTAAAACTATTGTAATATTTCAGCATTGATATTGCGAGAAAAAATTTTAATGCAAATATAGAAATTATTAGAGTTAATAACAAATTGTATAAATGATTAGCCCAAACGAATGTTTATTCGTAAGAAAATAATTTGTCTCATTAAACTTCAAACTTAGTTAATAATACTTGCTGTACATGTTACATGAAAGTATTCATTTGTATGAAACATTTGTTTCAAATACTCACAAGTTCCACATCGTCACGTGTAAACAAGCAGCTTCTTTTATCGACTTTATTCAAAACTGCCCTAATATTGGAAATAGTAAACGTATCATGCAACACATCTATAGAGTATTAAATATTGTGACAGAATTATGTTTAAATATAGTTAATGTTCTATGTACTTACAGCGAAAATCTACGTTCTAAGACTTTAATTTTCATGATGATTTTTCTGAAAATTGTAATTGTGGCAAAGTTAATATTTTCATATACCTGAAATGTTGATTAAAATTAATATTAACTATAGCATTTAAGAAATTTTCCAAGAAGGTTCAATAGGAAAATGATTTTTTAACACCAAGAAATGTTTATTTCATTCATTTAACTGTAAATAGTTTGATTTGGAGTTGTAAGTAGTTTAATTTCGAGTATAATTTTGACAGAAACATTCAATATTTTTAACAACAATGATTGTAAACAAAATAAAGCAGTTTGAAACTTTACTTTTAATTAGGATTAGTTACCTGAGTTTAGCTGTGGTTTGAACTTTACTTGAAGTAATGCTAAAATTAAAATCTATTCTTCAATTATAATTAAAAATAACTAAATTTCAACAGTTTCTTCCTCTGATATTCACCTACTTCACTTTTTGGGTGAATTCTATTGATGTGTACCTAATAATGCTTAATAAGGCATCTTAATACGTAATATTTCGTATTTATGCGTAATAAGGCATAATAAGACGTAATAGAGGTGACTACGTACAGATTTTGACGAGTGAATTCTTCGGAGTTAGAAGTCCAGTCTTTGAGTACAAAGGAAAAGTTAATATCAAGTTGCGTTAAATTTGTGTAAACCTTAAGATTTTGTAATATTCCTTAAAATTAGTATGTACGAGGGTAGTTCAATAAGTCCTTAGAATGAAGTATAAAAACAATTTTTTTTGGGTAAATTTTTTTGTATTTTTCAACATAATCTCCTTGGAGCTCTATAC
>NC_046660.1:129441592-129444845 GCF_010883055.1 Belonocnema kinseyi | reverse complement strand
CAACAACTGTAGGGCTTATGTAGGCCCTACAGGGGGCTAAGCTGGGCACTACAGAGGGCCGCTTCATTGGCCCTTCGGGGGCAGCCCACGTGGGGCCTTCGACGGTGAGCATGTCGAAACTATGTTGGCCCTTCGTAGTTTTCCAACATAGGGCCAACGTAGTAAAGAGGCAAATCACGTGGGCTCTCGAGAGGGCCAGCTTAACATTTCCACACGGGATCTTCCATTTGGGTCGTCAAAATAGGGGCTTAGTTTTTGTTTTTAATTTAATGCACCACATTCTAACTTCTTGTATAAAATAAAATTATTTGACAAAAAATTAACAAAAGTAGCGCAAGACAAGGCTCGTCTTGAGACCAGTAAACGTCATCTTAGCCAAGACAACGCTCGACTTGAGACAAGTAAACGTCGTCTAACCTGCTGTGGCCATAAAAGTAAGACGAAGGCCTATGTCTCGACTCAGTTTTGATACGTAGCCAGGCATCGATGTCTTGGAGACGAACTTAAGACATAACCAAGTCGAACTCCAGTCGAAGAATTTTTACTCACGTCTCACGACTGTGAGATAGGTGGTTACAGTCTGTAACGGAATCAATACGGCGATCCGGCAAAAGCCTCGTGCACCCTGAGGACACGGAGCGACTCCAGGACGACCGCCTTCTGCATTTTTCCCGCAAGTGCTTTAGCATATTGTTCGCACGCAGGGATGCTTTTCAGGCTACTACTCACTGAAAGCTTGGCACCTCCAAGAGCGTGGATGATAAGGACGATTAGTTTGACAGAATATTCCGGGTACAATCGTCGCAACTCCCTTATGAGGTATCTATACCTCTCTTTCTTTTTATTCTCCTTGGCTATGCTGTTTTTGTCAGCTGGCGCCGAAAATTCGATAATGAACATGGTTCGCTTCTTGAAGTCAAGAAGAACCATGTTAGGTCTCGAGTGTGCAACAGAAACAATAGTCGAGAATATAAAGTTCCAGGATGTACGGTACTTCTCATTCTCGACAATTGATTCGATTTCCCTAGGAGCATTTAGAGGAGCGATATTAAGGTTGATGCCGTAAGAGTGACAGAGATTGTAATACAGCACTCTTAGTGCCGCATTGTGCCTCTGTATGTAGGTTGTTGCCGCATGAGTTAAACAACTAGATGGTATATGTACCAAATGCTCGGGGTGTGCATGGTACGCCCTGCAGCTATCATCGAGAATGTCTTAAGATGCCAAAATGAAACTCTCCGTGCCAGACATCAATCCGGGTGATTCAATGAAAGCAAAAGTTAGATCACACTACATTGACTGATCCTCCACATTTCTGTGGAAGATGCCGTGCGTCCTCTTATCGAGGAGCTGTTCACGGAAGTTTTTCTCTTGTGCTTTCTTAATCCGGGCTTTCAGGAGTGATTACTCGAGATAGATAAGATTTGATGCATTTTGATCACCCCTAATACTGAAGTTAAGTCCGAGTGTTGCAGCAGCCTCCTCCGCTGCTTTGTACAGAAACGCTCCTTTGCCCACTTCTTCGTGCTTCCTGGCCATTTTAAGAAGAGGGTCTCTTCCATTTGCGACTCTATGTGCTGTACCCGAATGATCCTTTTGTGAAGACATTCGAAATTCAATATTCCGCGACCACCTTGACAGCGTGAGATGTAGCGTCGCAGAACAGAAGACTTTAGTGAATGCTTTTGTTCATGTGCATAACCTTTCGTGTCCCGATATCAAGGGGTCTGAGCTCGTTCTTCGTTCATGTTACCACTTCATATGATTAGAGTACTACCGGGACGCCAAGTATGTTCGTTGTAGATACTTTGTTCCTCGCCGACAGATCGGAAGAACAAATATTCCGGATGAGACGTTTGTATCTGCTTTGCAGATTATCATTTATAGATGTCACATCCTGAATGCGGCTCTGTGGTGCGCCCAGGTATGTATAAGTCTCTCCAACGCAAAAGGTGTCGTATGGCGCTTCTATCGACGAGCTCAGGGTCTTCAGGGATGCCGTTAAGTTTTTCTCACTTAAAATAAACCTTGGCGCATTTGTCTAACCCAAATCCCATTCCTGTTTCCTTGGTATATCGTTCGACAATCCCTAGAGCTAGATGAAGTTGCTCTTTGTTTTTAGCACAGATCTTAAGATCGACCATGTAAAATACGTGAGTGACCTTGTACTTTCGATCTACAGGTTTGCCGCAAAAGTACCCGTCGGCATGGCGAAGTACTAGAGAAAGTGGCAATAATGTGAGGCAAAAGAGGAGTGGGCTCATGGCGTCGCCCTGAAAGACACCTCTTTGAAAGGTGACCTCGTTAGTTGTCACACGATTTTTTTCCAGATGAGATAGTAAATCTGGTTTTCCAAAGCGACATCAATCTCTCCATGGACCTCAAGATTTGCGGATGAACCATTAAGCTTTCCAAAAGACAGATGATAAGTCTATGGAAGGTCGAATCGAAAGCTTTCCGGTAATCAATCCCGGCCATCGATAGGTCACGCTGGTAGAATGCTGCATCTTTGCAGACACATCTATCGTTGAGCAGCTGCTCCCGACATCCTGCTACGCCTTTCTTTCAGCCGCGTTGTTCATACATTCCTTGCCACACAGGTTCAATTGTCCGAACAATCCTATCATTTAGGATAGCTGTGAATATCTTATACAGTGTGTTCAGACAAGTGATTGGCCTATAATTCGTCGGCTCAGCTAAGTTGCCTATTTTCGGCAGGAGTATTGTGCGGCCTTTCACCAACCACTCCGGAATTGGTTCTTCCGACTTTAAATATGAAGAGAAAATACAAGCTAATTGCTAATGGGTTGAAGCAAATTTCTTCCACCAGAAGGTCTTGATACTATCTGGACCCGGGCCGGAATAGTTCTTCATCCCTCTTAATACTTTTTTCACCTCCTCGGTACTGATGGGTGGGCATTCTTCATCAGGTGTTATGAGGGCACTACACAGCTCCTTGAAGCTATTTATGTTATCTGAGTCTTCGACCAGTCTATGCTTTGACTTGGTAAGTGTGTTCGCGCGCGAACTTTCGAACCTTGGCGGTAAAATTCCTGCCAAATGTGATGTAGTCAATCACATACTGAATGCGGGACGCGAACTGTCTTGCCCAGCCTATCTTTATAGCAAGTTGATGCATTCGTCTTTTGGTCTTATGAACAAGCGTTGGTTTTGTTTCACGGTTCGTATCGCCCTAAACTCTCGCTGCATTATACACATAACAATTGATAGTCCAGATGTCGGATTCTTCGGA
>NC_046660.1:129425827-129441492 GCF_010883055.1 Belonocnema kinseyi | reverse complement strand
ACGTCCTAACTTTAGACATTTATTTTTTTATCTTTCTTACTTTTTGTCGATTTCTGCAATACGTAATTTATAAACCCTCGTGAAAATTTATATTTGCCAAACTGATCCATTGTCGAACGCACGTTCTAGCAATATAACCATTTTAATTCTGAACCTCTCTGCCGGCAGAAAATTCTTGCTACGTTCATATTGTCTCCAAATTGTATTTACAGCTCAAGTATATGTGCCGAGTCGCGTAACCTCCTTAAACTCTTAATTGTCGGCCTTATTAAAAACTGATCCGCCGCATCGCCTTTAAGAAATTTGTAAAACTCTGGTCTGCAGATGTTCCTAACTTTCAAATTTCTACGTCACAAATTGGGTGTGTCCAAATCTCCTACCTCCAATTTCCTCAGCCAATAGAAGATAAGCAATCCACTGACCTAACATTCCTTCTTCAAATGTGTACTTCGGCAATTTACTATCTTTAAAATTGTCTTCAGATAAAAACCGAATGCCTCCGTGAACAGATCAATCTTTGCATACTCTTGTCTGCTAATTTCCGATTTCGTAGCCCATTTTTGTTTGAATAAACTATCGTTAAGTTTCTTAAAATTTAAGTGTTTTCACTGAACTTAACCAATTGAACATTATCCTATTTTTCTTTGCATGTTTTGCCTCGTCCACGTAACAAAACTAATGATGCTCATTCAAATCCACAGTTTTTGACCAATCCTCACCAAATTAAGCACACATATTCTTTGGGCTCCCAAGCAGGTCGTAAGAGTATGGGAGGAGGGGCATGCGAAGAGTTAAAGCAGGTCAGAAAGGGGAATAGATGCAGTTCTTGACGAATCAGCATCAGATGTTTCTTTCATATTCGTTGGGCTTCCAGATAAATAGTAAGAGTATTAAGGGACGAAAGAGTTGGGGGTGGGGGGTACAATTTTGGTAATATATCAAATCAAGTGGCCTAAAACGTATGATGCTTATGAAAATACACGGTTTTTGACAATTGGTACCAAATTTTTCACACATATTCCGGACATGTCCGGCTTCCGACAGGTCGTCAGAGTATTACGCGTGGATAGGAGGGATGAAAATAGGAGGGAGCATAGTCGCAGTTTTTAACAATTGGCCCCAAGTTTTGCACACATATTCTTTGGGCTTCTAGGCAGGTCGTGAGAACATGGGGGGAGGTCGGAGGGATAAAGATGGGAGGCACAGCCGCAGTTTTTGAACAATCAGCATACAATTTTCGTATATATTCTTTGAGCTCCCGGATAGGCTGTAAGAATATTGGAGGATGAGGCAGTGAGGTAGGGGGGCACAGGTTTTGGTACATATAAAATCGATTGGCCTAAAATGTATAATCTTGATAAAAATTCTGATTTTTATAATTAACACCAAATTTCGCACACATATTCTTTGGGCTACCAGGCAGGCCGTGAGAGTATAGGGGGAGATAGGAGAGGTTAAGATGAGGAAGGGGGGCACCAACGTAGTTTTCACTATTAGGCAGAAAATTTTTCACGCATTTTCTTTGGGCCCCCGGATAGTCTTAAGAGAATTTGGTGGCAAGATTAAATTCGGGGGGGGGGGCAGTTGTTGAAATCTACTATATAAATTTTCTATTTTTAAACTCTTTTTGCGAACTATGTAAGAATTTCACGCCTGATTTCAAAGTTATAAATATGGGATTGAATGACTTGAGTATAATTTTTATGATTAAAAACAATTAACATTTTCTGTATTTAAGCTCGTATTTATTTTTTTCGTTTTCAGAGTCTTTTCAAAGTTTGATTCAAATTTCACTGCAGACTTCATATTTTTCAAAACCTAATTGTGCGACTTCAGTACGAACATTTTTTTGTTTCGCATTTAGAGTTTTCCTTAAGCTGCCTAAAAATTTCACAAGTGATTTGAAATTTTCGAAAACTGAATTGTACAACTTATATAAATTTTTTAAATCAAAATACGAGAAATACAGCTACGATGTTCTGTGTTCAATTTTTCATTTTTATTTTACTTTCTAAGAGTTTTTTTCAAGTTTACTGCAAATTTCACTATCGACTTCACATTTTTCAAACCCAAATTCTACGATAAATATTTAAAATTTTACCTTCCAATTTGAAATGATTAATTATTGATAAAACTTTTCAAATCACAATTTTTAAAAATTGTTATGAAAATTGAAGTTTGAATTTGCATGGGTTTCATGTTAGAAAATAAAAGTCCAGATACGTGAACGCGCGATTTGCAGGCGTGAAATTACTGCTAGGGTGTAATAAAGTACATCTTTTCATTTTTCTTTATCAGACAAAAAAATTTCTTTATCCTGCTTATATGATTCGAAGTCAATTGATTGTTAATTTTTTTTCTAAGCCGGGAGAAATCACAAATATTTACCGGAGGTCCTCATGAGGTCACATGCATTTTATATACTGATGACGCGTTATTAGATAGGCAGGCAGCGTCCTGGGGTCAATTAGTATAGTAGATGGTCAGACTGCGTCCTTGAACATGATTCCTACCTTACCGAAATCGAGAAGCTTCTAACCTATAGTGGTTCATTTTCATGCTAAGCTTCCAAATCATTCTCAGAGGGTCCTGATGACGTCACAGAATAATAATAATATTGCGCAATCGTCTGGGTCGAATTCACGTAAATAGATTCAAGGTTATTGCAAGAAAAAACATGATGATTTATAGCTTACTTCTAGGTAAAGTATTCATTTAATCCTCAAAAGACACAGATGTATAGGTGAAATTTAGTATGGACAGCTATGTATGACACCCTGTTTTGACTAAAAATTGCTATCTTTATTTATATAATGCGCAAAAGGTAGAGGTGACATTTAATATGGACTGCTACAGATAACACCCTGTGTTGGCTGTGTAAATTTGATTTATTACTTCTTTATAAATAATACTTTTAACTAAAAATTCTTGTCTTTATTTAATGCTCAGAAAATGTGTGAAAAACATTTTTTTTACTGTCTAGAAACTTCCAAAAATTAAATATAAAGCGGTAGATATATTAATATTAGAGACTAGGTAGAGCTACCATATCGATATTATACAGCTGTATTGATTCGCATCCGTGCTAAGTTTCTAAAACATTCTTAAGGAGGTCATAAAACCTTACTGCGCAATTTCGGAAAAGAATTTTTTCGTAAACAACTTTAAGATTATTTCAATGACACATTATATTTTGCGATACAAAAAATTTATATCGAGAACGTGCCGATTTTAAAGTAGAATTGATTGAATTCATAGTTCATCTAGTGATAGCCCCACTCCATATTTTTAATAATAATTTTAATAATAAGAATAGGCGCAACTTGACTACTATATAAGAATATACTTCCCCATGTGCTCCTGAATGGAAAATAAGCCTCTATGCAAACAAAAATGTAGATGTAAATTAAACATATAGTAGGCAAATTGATTTGTCGCAACCGACCTTCACAGGCAGCCACCGGCTGAGGGGAGCAAACGTCCCCTTCCACTGCACGGATTACGTCAGTAAGTCCACCAATGTCCAGCCCTTTTCTCCCACGCCCTTCTCTCCGTCGCCCTTTTCTTTAGAGATACACTGGCATGTGTTTTTGAAATGTTGAAATTGTCGAAATGTTTTCAATTTCATTGAAGTTTTGAAAGAGATTCAACTTCTAATCAAGATTAAATGTAACTGTTTCCATTTGCTTAATAAATTTCAGAATTTATATGGACAACATTCTTATTTGAATTACTTCGACATTGTATGGTATTGTATAGTATAGTATTGTATAGTATTGACAGTGGGCCTACTGGGGATACCACTAAAAAAACGCGCCTTATTGTGCTTTACCTCCAGGGTGGTGCAGAAAAAGCATACAAATCTATTTCCAATACAATTTCAGGTATCACTAAACTGGGAAGGGTGAGGGAAAGTAGGGTTGGACATTGCTTCAGAGGGCGTAGTAGAAGAGGATAGATCCGTAGTACGTGCACTGGAAGGAGACGTTCGCTCCCCTCAGCATACTACCCTAAAGCATACTACCCATGTAATATTATCTAGTGACATCTAGCGAAATTTAGTGACATATATTCATATCTTCACTTTATTCTTTAATAACAAATTAGCAATTCACAATGAAAATTAATTCCGAACGAAGCCGATGTGTGGTATTTCAGATGCATCGCCTTCTCGCAAGATAAATGAATGATTAAGGGCATGTGATACTTACAGCTTCCCCGACTTTTTTCCACAAAAATGAAAATTTTAAAAAACTGAATTCGGACATCCTATAAAATATCATAACGGACGTCCCCAAACTCTTTTTTGAGGGATGATGTATAAAAAATTTATTGTGCTAAATAAAAATTTTATGCATATGCATTATTTTGAGGTTACGTCGTTTTTCATCTCTGCCTTTCCGATAATCTTGAATTTATTGATGAAATAAACTTTTTTGATTGCCTGCAAACAAGGCTAGTTCCGGGAGATTAGTTACTGTATTTATTTGTAAGTCCAAAGTTTTCGGCCAAAAATATTGTGTAGTTTGGAAGTAACGCTCGGGAGAATTGTAACACACATAACCTCGAAATATAAAACTCGAAATATACACGCACGTTATTAGCAATTACAAAAATTTTTTGATAAAAAAACACAAAAAAAGTGTGTGGGGACGTCCGTTAGCATGTTCGCTATCATTTCCCAGATTTTGAAGGCAAAATATTTCTTATCCTAAGAAAAAAGCCGGGGGAATCTAACACTGAAAAAATCGATACTATTTCCTAAGCGCTATGCAAATTAATCACATTTTGCTAAATTAAAACTGTTTTGAATTAACCTACAAAAAAAGTGTGTGGGGACGTCCGTTAGCATGTTCGCTATCATTTCCCAAATTCTTAAGACAAAATATTTATTATTCTATAAAAAAGCCGGGTGAACCTAAAACTGGTAAAATAGACAATTTTCTAAGTATCACATGCCCTGAAAAATGTAAATAAGAGCTAATTGTCAAGTACGCATTCAGTTTGTCGCTGCATCAGCACCAATCACCACCGCATCAGTTCAGATCTGCTCGAAGTTTTTATTATGTCTTTTGAGTTATTTAAATTATCATAATACGCGATACCCAAGGATATTTTTCCTATATATTTCTTATCCATACGTTTATAGAATAACAGCAACCAGGCTCCAAAAGCAGGTGTCTTGTGATCAAGTGTCAACATAACATTGAATTTAAAACAATTATAAGGAGGGAAAAATGTGAGAGTAATGAAAATATTTTTTTAGTTTGTGCACTTGTGTGTCTATTATTAAACAAAATGGACCTTGAGCAAAATAAATAAGGGATTTAAATCATTGGGAAGAGAAGCTTTGGTAGATGACGTTTGAGTTGACCCAAATTAAAACATTGTCAAAATTTAATACTGAAAATATTGTTAAACAAAATTTTAATATATGCTAGAAATTTACTTGTAGGAAAAATACCTTTTTAAACTACGATAAGCATTTTGAAAGCATATAATAAAGACATACAACAACTTAAAAAGAAAGGATAAGACATTGCTAATTTAAATAAAAAGAGATATAGGATACAATGGGAACATTTAGACTCAGCTCTTAAGAGCAGAATAACGACAGGTTGTGTAATTAACTTAAAGTATAAAGATCTTACAATTTGTTGGAGGATGCAACGTTCATGATCGTTCAAAGAATAAAAAAGAATTTTTTAAAAGATGGGAATTTAAAAGTAAATGTTGCCTTAACAGAAAAATGTAAAGCATTAATAAGTTTTGAAATGGTTGAGAAAATTAGGTGCATTACTACTGAAAATGGCAAGATCTTATTAACAAATATTGATGCATTGGATAATGAAAAGGTTGTTCACTGTCTGAAAATTTAAATCTTATGATAAATTTCAAAAGATATTTACGAATTAATTCTTGAACATCAACTTTCATTGATTTAACAAAATATATTAAAGATAAAAAATCTATTGTCAATATTCGAAATAACGATCTTTGTTGCTTTTTGTGTTCGGTAATGACCGCTGTACATCCTGCGAAAAATCACATATGTAAGACTCGATCTTACCCGAGAGTCATCAAGCCTGTAATTTAAATTATAAAGACTCACACACTGTACCGGTGATTTTCTACAATTTATCGGGATATGATTTCGATTTCCTAATTAAAGAGGCGACTAAGCAATTTCAAGGTTAAGTTAAAGAATTACCATTGCATAAGGAGAAATACATCTCATGTTCGAAATATGTTGGTGGCAAAAAAGTAAAGCTTCGATTTATAGATTCGTTATGTTGTATATCAAGTAGCCTTGAAAAATTATCTTTTTATCTAAGAAATGACGATGAAAAAACTACCCTTAAAAATTGTAATAATTCCGAGCAATTTCAATCACCAGTCAGAAAAGGAGTATTTTCTTATGACTATATTGTTAATTGGAAAAAGTTAAATGAGTAACAGTTACCACATAAAAGCCCATTTTATTCCAAATTTAATAATGATGAAATTTCCGATGAAAATGGCCAACATTCGGGCAATGTTTGGGAAACGTTTGACATAAAAACTTTGAGAGAATGCTCCGATTTGTACTTGAAAATTGACGTTTCACTTTTGTCCGATATCCCTGGCTGATCGAATGAAGGGAAAGGATACGTTACAGCGTATCCTTATAGTATACATATAGGATCGCTTTTGTATCATGCAACAAAAACTCAACAAACAAAAAAACAGAAAGATGAACCTTTTATTTATTGCAATCCGGATTCCACGTTAAATTTTTCGTGAGAAGGTCACGGAATAGCTGAATGTGACTTCAAGCGCATCTTCTTTCAGTAGCAGCATACTACTTGAGCGAATATGGACGCGCTTAAGTCTCATTCAGCGGAAGTTATGACATTTTAAAAAATTTTTAATACTGCAAAAAATAACTATTGTAATTACTCCGTGACATTATAATGGCAAATTTAACATAGAATCCGAATTGGAACAACTTAAATACCCATCTTGCTGTTTTTTAGTTTTGTTTGCATGATACGGACGGGATACTATGTGGATACTATGAGGGTACGCTGTGGTGTATATTTAAGTTTTTTAAATATAACTATTTTGCAACCTCTAATATAGATCTAATATAGATCTAATATAGATCTAATATACATTTTGCCGCGATGCTCAAATTAACTGGAACTGAGCTTGAACTATCAACAGATCCTGAAATGATTCTTCTCATTAAGAGGGTTATTAGTGGCGTTCTAGTAAAGTGTTCAAACAGATATGCCAAAGCGCATAACCGATTTATGAGATCAGATTTTAATTCAAGCGACCCTAAATCTTATATATCATATTTTTATATTAACAATCAGTACAGTGCAGCAATGAGTGAATATTTACCTGTGGCTGGTTTCGAATGGGTAGTTGATCAAGATATTAATGTACAACATATTCCAGACGATTCAACAATAGGTTACATTTTGGAGTTGGACCTCGAATATCCTGCAGAATTGCATTATTTTCCTAAATATTTGCCTTTATATCCAGAAGATTTAGTACCTCCTAATTCCTCATGTAAACGATCAAAACGAGCTCATTGCCAAAGAAAATATATCGCCGGTGCTTATCAAAAAAACCTGTAAAATAAAGCTATAAAGAAAGACCTTGTTCAAAAATGCCATGAAAAAAAATTGTTTATCAGGCCGCTGTGAAAAAAATATATTGTTTTATAACACCGTGAAGAAGAACACATCTCAGTAAAAGGCTACGAAAAAAAATATATTTCGGGAAATTCTGAGAAAAAACCTTATTCCTATAAGCGCCGTAAAAAGAGACCTTACTCATGAAAAAACCGTGAAAAAAACCATATTTGTGAAAAAGACACGAAAGAGACCATATTCGTTAAAGACTTAAATTAAACTTTTTGATTTCAAGAAAAAAAAACTATAATAATCGTATGCCGTAAAAAAAGTATTATTGGTCGACTGTGCAAAGAACTATAAAAAATATCAGGTTAAAATCGTGTGTTTTACGCTGCCAGATTCTTATTATTTGGGTTTAAGTATTGTTTATATATGTATGTTTAATATAGAGCGTGTGGATCTTTAGATATTCATATAAAACATAGTTCATAATAGAAAAGAGGAGAAAAGTACTGGGCAGATAGCGTTGGGCCAGATATGCTGAGCGGAAATAACGAAAACTCACTGCAATTTTCTAAACTTCTTATATATTTGAACAATCATAAATATTATAAATTATAAATTTTCAATTATAATGAAAGGCGCACTTTTAAACTTTGATTATGCAGTAACAAAAATATTTATCTTATGAATATTATAACTTATCGAGTCTTGCTTCACAGTATTTATCAACTTTACAGTATTTATGAACTTAACAAAATTTAAGAACTTTGGTTTAGTCAAATAATAATTAATATGTAAATTATTAAATTCACTGCTTACTATTGTAATAATCGTGTTTACTAAAATATATTTTTTATTAGGGCCATTCAATGAAGCGGGCTTTTTCACAGTATTTAGAGAAGAAGTGTTTTTTTCACAGTGTTTACCAATATGTATTATTTTACAGAGTTTACTGAGATATATTTTTGTACATCGCATTTTATAGAGATGAGTTTTTTATGGTGTTATGATAAGAAGTGTGTTTTTCACAGCGATGCAGAAGAGCCGCTAGTAAACACATGGGAAAGAAATCGGTTAAGATGGTTCGGACATGTTGAGAGAATGCCAAATGAACGATTAACGAAACAAGTGTATCAAGGTGAAGTAAATGGCAGCGTCCCCAGAGGTAGACCGCGGAAAGAATGGTTAGAATGTGTGAATGAGACCCTAGTTAGAAGAGACATAAGAAGTCTCAGAAACACGAGAGCCTGCATGAAAAAATGCATGGACATAAAAGAAGCTAGAGAAGTGTGCCAGGACAGGAAAGTATGGCGGCAAATAGTTAATAAAAAGAGTGTCAGTAGAGTCAATGACGCCTGAAACAAAAGACCTTGGCTACTAATAGACCCAAGTGCGGAACCCTACATAACGACTTCGTGAGGTTCTTCGCTTGGGGTGATTGCTAGAGAGATTATTTACTTAAATAGCACGAGAATTCTGGATCAATCTGAAAAATCTCTATCCCTTCCACACACTACTCCTTTCCCCTACCGAGTGAGTCACGTCTACCCCAAAAGGGAAATATCTTAATGGTGTAATAATAATAATAATAATAATTATATAATAATAATATAATTTACGGGTTCGCTCTCCTAAGCACCAGCGATATGTACTCTGCTACAGAAATTTGAAACAATATTTGTGTTTGGGACTCAGGGTAACTAAAGTTCACAAAATTCTAAATTTTTTGGCAAAAACCTTAGGTTAAATAGTATATTGATTTAAATACAGAAAAAATAAAAATGTCTAGCAATGATTTTGAGAACAATTTCTACAAGTTAATGAAAAATTCTGTCTTTGGCAAGATAGTGGAGAACGTTACAAAATACAGACACGTTCGATTGCTAACAAAATGGGATGGAAGGTCTGGTGCAAAATCTCTAAATGCCAATCCCAATTTCTATAGCTCTGCCATATTCGAAGAAGATATGATTACACAGGCCCACAAAAAAAAGTTTCCCCATATGCAAAAAGTAGGGAAAAGACTAGGGATTTTCTGTTCACACAGGCCATAAGAAAATTTGCCTGCAAGAAATAAGTGACTAGGCTACCCTTATGGACTTTACGCCGTTGAATCCGAATATGGCCTCAGAATTTGTCCTAGACGTCTCAGTTTTCCCCTAGATGCAAAAAGTAGTGATAAGCCGAGGGATTCTCAAGTCACACAGGCCATACAAAAAATTTTTCTGCACGAGACACGTGACTAGGGTTCTCTTTTGGCTTTTGAGCCGCTGAATTTGAATATGGCCTCAGAATTTGTCCTACACGTTTCAGTTTTCCCCTAGATGCAAAAAATAGGGAAAATCCTAGGGGTTTTCTACACTGTTAGAAATTTTCCGAAAATTCCCACACATTTAAGATACTGAAGTAACTGAAATATACGAAATTATGTTTCTGAAAAAGAATTTTCGTAACGTTTATAGTAAATTGACCAAATTTTTAGTCAACTTCAGAAGCAGTTTCTGAAAATTGCGTATATTTTCCTGACATTCCTAAATGATAACAGAAATATAAGTTATCGTGACGTTAAAAAATGCGCAGTTACATGTGCACTCCTCGCTTAGCGAGGGCGTGCGGCTAGCAGACGAATCATGAAGGTTCAGTAATGGTGGTAATCGGCGTGTGGGAAAGATTTGGTTATGATTGTTTACGTAAAGGGGGCATTTGATTCTTATACAAAACTTTCCGGAACATCCCACGCTAAACAAACTAGTTTATAAAATTAGTTTATTTTGTTTATAAAAGATTCTAGGTTAAAATTGTTACACGTTTACGATTTTGCTCTTTGAATATTAATATGGTCAGAAAAAATTAAAAATTGATCAGTGGGAAATTAGAGAAAATTAAAAATAAAGTTTTGCGGTAACTGTATGGTATAATATTCTTGTTGCTGATTTGTTTGCCTTGTATTTATATTTATTTGTTTGCAGTGGCTTTCTCCACAATATTACTTTTCTAGTTATAAATTTTATTACTTGTTTGAAAATTCATCAATTTTGTTGAAAAGACATGCTTTCTAGCTGAAAGTTGAATTTTTTTGTTAAAAATTCAACCAATTTCATAGAAAAATAACTTATTTTTTAAATCTCATATTTCAATGCTAAAAAGTCAAACGAAATGTTTTTTGGTTGAAAATTCAACTATTTTTCAAAAACTTCTCTTTCTATTCAAAAAAGTTATCTATTTTACTAGAAATTGCATCTTTCTTCGATAAAAATGCAATGGTTTGGTTTACAATTCAAGAATTTTGTAATAAAGTCATTTTTCTTCTTTGCTAAAAATGCAACTGTTTTATTGAAAATTCATATTTTTTGGTAGAAAATGTAACTATTCTCATACTCAATTTTTTTCTGATTTAAAAATCATATTTTTATGCCAAAAAGTGGAACTGAAATATTTTTTGGATAAAAATTGAACTTTTGTTATTATTTGTCTTTGAATTAAGAATCCATTTA
This sequence comes from Belonocnema kinseyi, assembly GCF_010883055.1. NCBI lineage: Eukaryota > Metazoa > Arthropoda > Insecta > Hymenoptera > Cynipidae > Belonocnema > Belonocnema kinseyi. The sequence continues at coordinate 129,430,364 of NC_046660.1, read as the reverse complement.
TTTTAGTGGACGTGACACCTTTCTTGGATAAAAATGCAACTGTTTTTATAAAAACTAAACCATGCTTTTTCAAAAAGTTTCCCTTTTTTATTAAAATTTCAACTGTTTCGTTCAAATACCGTATTTTTGGGTTAAAAATTGAAGTATAATTTTCGTGAAAGATTTACTTCTTGTTGTAATCTTATATTTTGATGTTAAAATGTCAAAATAAAGTATTTTTCGGATCTAAATTAAATTTGTTTCAAACTTATATTTTTTATTTAAAAATTCATCCATTTTTGTAGAAATTTCATCTTCCATGGATAAAAATGCTACTGTTTCCTTAAAAGTTAATCTTTTCTCTGTTTGAGGATACAACTTTTTTTGTTAGAAATTTTGGTTGAATCACTTTTTTAAGAAATCATTTATTCAGACAGTATGCGTATTTTAGTTAAAAATTAATTTCTTTGGTTGAAAGTTTAGATATTTTGCTAAAAATTAATTTTTTTGCTAGAAATTCATATTTTCAGCTTGAAAATTCAATTTTTTGCGAAAAAATGATACACGAATATTATTTATAATAATTAAAATAATAATTAATAATAATTTTAAAAATTTAAGTAAGACTATATAAAAGCGAAATTTATATGTAAATAACTATGTTATATAATATACTCAATCTATTAAATGTAAAAAAATTCTTATCATAAAAAATGGACTATGATTATACACGGAGAGAACAAAACGGCTGCGGTCACCGCGACTCACGGTGCTGCTGCCCGCAACGGGAAAAAAGTGTTTCAAAATTCGCAACAACAGTCGAAAGAGACATGTTCACGGTGACCACGCGAGTGCTTCACGAGATCAGGCACGTGAATCACAGTTCGGGCTTTCACGCCAGCCACCACTGTGAAGACAGTCTTCAAAATCATTTTCACGCGCAACAGCAGTGTGGTGTCGCAGCGATGAGAACTCTTTTGATCACACGCCTGGCAACAGTTTAGGCTTTATGCATCAGCTGATCGTAACAATGTAAATCGATTGATTGGCGTCGTTTTGCGTCAGGTCAACGATTTATGATAAGTAATCTATTTATGATCATAATTTGAATAAAAAACAGTATGCCAATAATATTTAAGCGATGTAAATGTTCATTGATGAAGTTTATTTTCATTTTTTTAATCTCAATGTTGCAAAATATTTGAAGGCTGGCAGACCAAAGGGTGTTAAGTGATATTTTTAGAAAAATAGGTTTATTGCCCCACAAATTATTTAAAAACCAATTACACTTCCCGCTAAAAGCATTTGCTAGGAATCGAATTTTTAGTATAGTAATAAAAAGTAGATATGCTGCAGGGTGTGAAGGGACATGCTGTACTTAATTCCAATGTCTTGTTCATTCAATTTTGGCAATTTTCTGTCATCTTACAGCTAATACTTCTCTTCAGCGTTTCTTAATAATTAAAATGATAAACTAAAATTGTTTTTAGTAAAATACCGGGATACTAGTGCCATTCTAAGCTAAAACTTGAAAATTTTAAACATTTTCTTTTTAAATACGAAGCTTTTTAGTGTAACTAGTTTGGTTATTATTCGGGAACAAAATGTATTCAAAATAGTGTCAAAAATATATAAATAATCATGTTTACTTACTTTAAAGATATTCAATCACAAAAACGTCATATTCAAGAAGAAAAAGATTTTTTCAAGTTTTAGGTTAGGATGGCACTGGTATACTCGTATTTTACTCAAAACAATTTAATTTTTTCATTTTTATTATCAAGAAACGCTGAAGAAGAGAAGTATTTCTCGTAAAATGTCAGAAAATTACAAAATTGGAACGAACACTGCATTGGGGTTAAGTACAGCATATCCCGTGACACCCTGCGGCATACCTACTTTTTATTATTATACTAAAAATGCGACTGCTACAAAATGATTTTATCAGGATGTGTAATCGGTTTTAAAATAATTTTCGGGCCAATAAACCTGTTTTCATAAAAATGTACCTTAGCACGTTTTGGACTGACAACCCTTCAAATATTTTCCAACATTGAGCATTAAAAAATGAGAATAAAATTCATTAATGAACATTTGCGTCGTTCAACTAATATTGACATATTATTTTTTATTCAAATTATGATAATAAGTGGATGACTTACCATAAATCGATGACCAGGCGCAAAACGACGTCAATCAATCGGTTTACATTGTTACGATCAGCTGTTGCATAAAGCCTTAACAGCTTCTAGGACTGTGATCAAAACGGTTCTAATCGCTGCGACATCACACTGTTGTTGCGCCTGAAAATAATTCTGAAGACTGTGATCACAGTGGTGGCTTGCGTGAAAGTGCGAATTATGATTCACGCGCATAATAGTCATGAAACACTCGCGTGGTCACCGTGAACACGTCACTTTCACATATTCATGAGAATTTTGAAGCACTTTTTTCCCGTCGCGCGCATCAGCACCGTGAGTCGCGGTGACCGCAGCCGTTTAGTTCTCTCCTTGTATATTTAATACAATGAGTGTATATACGAAGTGTGTTCAAAAAATAAGGTGACTTTATGGTTTTCTCAAAAACTATTCATTTGTTCCTCAATATTTATGTTGTCCCCTTCAAAGTAATCCCCCTCATGTGCCAACGCGTTTTCCAATCATCGAAGCACTTCTGATCATCGTTTTCTGATTTAGCCTTGAGTTCTTTCAGCGATGAAGTTTTTATCTCCTCAATCGTTGAAAATCGATGTCCTTTCATGGGTCTCTTCAGTTTTTGGAAAAGAAAAAAGTCACTGGAGGCCAAATCCGGTGAATATGAAGGCTGAGGCATGACTGTGGTGCTGTTTTTGGTCAGAAAATCTTTCACAAGCAACGATGAATGAGCAGGTGCATTATCGTGATGCAAAAGCCACGAATTGTTTTTCCAAAGTTCCGGACGTTTTTTGCGTATCTCCTCTCGCAAACGGCGCATAACTTGAAGGTAATACTCCACGGTAATCAAAGAAGACAGTAAGCAAAACCTTCACATTTGACCGAACTTGACGTGCTTTTTTCGGTCTTGGAGATTCAGGATGCTTCCACTGAGACGATTGGGCTTTAGTTTCGACGTCATAACCATATACCCACGATTCATCCCCAGTTATAACCCTTTTGAGAAAATCAGGATCATTATGGACTGCATTCAACATCTCCTGAGCGATGGTCATGCGATGAATCTTTTGATCAAAATTAAGCAATTTTTTAAACAAATTTCGCTGACACACGTCTCATGCCCAAAACGTCCAACGTTTTCATCTGTTGTTGACGTGCTGGGACGTCCAGGGCGAGGTTCGTCTTCGACATCCTCTCGACCTTCTTGGAACAGCTTGTGCCACTTATACACATTTTTCTTACCCAGAGTAGACTCACCGTATGCAACTGTCAAAATTTGAAGAGTTTTGGAGCACTGGATTCCATTTTTCACACAAAATTTAATGCAAACTCTTTGCTCCATTTTTTTCGAAAGAAGAAAATCGCCGTGCACACCAAACCCTTCTAACCTTTTACGCCTCTGCCAGAAAAACAACACAAGCTATATAGTCAAAACAGTGAACACATGATCGTGACGAGTGTACCAACACAACAACAACAAAATTTTTAACTTGAATGTACGTAGCCCGCGAATATTGAAAAGTCACCTTACTTTTTGAACACACCTCGTATACCATGGGTACATAAGAAGTGGTTAGGCTTAACTTCAGTCATATTTTCTTTCTATTTATATTTTTTGGAAAAATATAGACTTCATGTTTTTTTTTAGAATATTAAAACAAAAAAAAATTGTTTAACCTCTAGGATTTTTTAGTTACAGTAACTGAAAATTCCTAAACTGCAACATAATTTTGTGATACATGTGACTGGAGTTTCAATCAGTTACCGTTGCTGAAATTTCTATTACAGTTTCGCAAAATTTAGAAACGATTTCTGCATAAAGCTTTAGTGACGCACTTCTGAAAATTCCTACAGAAATTTCTAACAGTGTAGCCAAACAGGCAATACAAAAAATCTGTCTGCACCAGACAAGTGACTAGGATACTCTTACGGATTTGGAGCCGCTAAATCCGAATACGGCCTCAGAATTTGTCCTACACGTCTTAGTTTTCCCCTAGAAGCAAAAAGTAGGGAAAAGCTTAGGGATTTTCTGGTCACACAGGCCACACAAAAAATTTGTCTGCACGAGACAAGTGACTAGGCTACGCTTATGGATTTTGAGTCGTTTAATAACAAATCTGGCCTCAGAATTTATCTTGCACGTCTCAGTTTCCCTCTAGATGCAGAAAATAAGGAAAAACCTAGGGATAATTTGCAAGTTATTTTCAAAATATCAGTATACGCGAAAAGGGACACATACCAGGTGTATACATATGAAACCGGTATTTTTTCAAGAAAAAAACACATTTATTTCAAGAGAATGCCAGCGGTTGCCAGCTGTACGACTCAACCAATTCCCGAGTCAGTTTTGTCCGGTGTGATGGTGCATTGTCATCGAGAAAAATCACTTTTTCATGCCTAGTTTC
>NC_046660.1:129422184-129425727 GCF_010883055.1 Belonocnema kinseyi | reverse complement strand
CGCCAATTAGCACAAATGGTAAGTTCCGACAGTGCCTACAAGTGTGCCTACTGGCCGCTAGATGGCAATACCGGTTTCATATGTATACACCTGGTAGATATTATATTTTTAAGTGCAATGACTTGTTAAATTCAATAAATGAATTTATGTAAGATTAGCTGTTCTCGATCTATAAAAGATAATAAGCTACGATTTTCCTTATAACTACATTCTAACAAATGAAAGATGAGTGTATTGAAAAAATTAAAACAGAATTTGTTAGATTAAGGGCTAAATAATATGCGAAGAAAATGTTTAAGGAAAATACCGAGAAAAATATATTCTATTAGGATATGAAAAAAGAATGTGCAACCCTGTGGAAGTTGATAATTAATGTAAAGACTATATGTATAATTTATATGGTGTTCCTATAAAATAAGATGGCGAATTATAATAGTCATTATTACGAAATGGAAGAATGTAAATAGTGTACCAAATGATATAATGGAGAGCGATTGAGGAGATGAAAGCGTAGTGTGTGCACGTGAAGTGATGCGAATAATATGTAAGTAGAGTAGTAAGATTGTAAGATATTTTCAATATAATTTATTGAAAGTATAGAACAGGAAAGAAGATGTGCTATTTTTTATTCATAGTAAACTAAAATTCATATTTTTAAGTAAAACTTAAAAAAAACTCACCTTCTTTTGATTGAAATAGTTGTGACGTTCAATGCAGCACATTTCACGAAAATGATACAAATATATCACGTAACCCTATCGGTCAAACGTAATATCTCAATCTCGAGGACAGTGTTTCTGAAACTCACAATGTAAAGGATGTTCAGTGACCCGTCAACTTAAAAGTAGAAAGAACTAGAATCAAATCGAAGGTCTTATCACAAAGCCACCGAACGCGTCCTCGGGTGGCGGATAGAGGGTCCCTGGACGAAGGGTTTCTGCTGAATATGGTTGAAAAAATTAATAGGCAGTCGCGGCCAATTGTTCAGGGGTGAGCCCGAAGGAATTAACCCCCAAGCGTAGGTGTAAAAACCGTGCCGAAAGAGAGTACGCAGCCTTATTCTTGCATGCCGGACTCTATAAGGATGGACGAACCCCTTTCTTTAGCTTCTCGTAGGAACAACAATGATTCAAAGTGTGGGGTGTCATGTGTTGGGTCGCTCCGTGTTTGCAGGAGTTTTTAAATCGTATAAGGGGATCTTGGGTTAGTCATTATTATTTACAAACAGACCTAACCTATAATATAATTTCAAGTCTTACGTTTTAGTGAACGTGAATTTGCTGGCCGGAATTATTTTTAAAGTAAAAATCTTTCATAACTTTCTGAAAAAAAAGTATTCTAATTTACTAAATACCATAGAAACTATCTTCTTATATGGCAAATGTAAAAAAACCTCTTAAAGACAGCGATCCTGTTTAATGCACTGGCTGTCAGGCTCAATTTCACCCTGAATATGCTACTAAGTTACGTCAAAATGAAGACGGCACCTTCAATAAATGTTGTGGATCAAGGTCAGCATCTCCTGCGGAAGAACATCGTGAAGTGACATTAAATACGTCTAAACTTCAGGAAATTATTTGCTGTGAGCTTGGCAGTCGCTTAGCCCCAGCCTTGGATAAACATAGAGCTGAGATAAAACATGATTTTAATCTAGTGTATGTATCAGTGAACAATCATACGGCCAAAGTTGACAACATGAGCACGAAGGTACAGAATATTGAGACTTGTGTCCTGTGCATGATAGAGCCCTATTAACGTAAAACACTTAAAAAAACATAATATTTTTAATTATCCTGAAGTACAAGATATCCAAGAAACTGATCCTTTGAAATCTGATATCTCGAAAATAAAAGAAACGCTTAGGTTAATAAATGGATTTGCTGATCTAAGTAAGATACATTGTGTTCGCCAGGAGAAAAAATCTCATGAAGTTATAAGACTTTTTAAAATGATTTTCCAATCTCTACAAGACGCGGCTCAGATACTTCGGTCATTTATCGATCAAGGAAAGGAACTCATTGCATAAAATCTATTTCCAAACATAAAGTTATCATTGGATCGCACTCTCATTCAGCAGCGGCAGTACAAGAATCTACGCCAAAAGTTAGTCGAGCGCCTATCCAAGGGAGAAAGCAACCTCCGGATTACTTATAGAAAGGGAACCCCAACGATAGTATCCAACCCGGTAAAACCTACAAGCTAAATGTCTACTATCAAAATTCTAGAGGTATAAATACAAAGTTTAATTACATAATCAAATCTGCGGATATTTTTAAATATGACATCTTTATTCTAACGGAAACTTTGCTTAAACCGAATGTCTTATCATTTAAATTTTTTTAACACTAATTTGTATCATGTCTTTAGGAATGATCGTACAGATAGATTAGGTGGCGGTCTTCTTATAGATATTAATGTGAGATATCCCTGCTTGATTTTGGATGTCTCTTCTATATCAAGATCAGTACCTTTATTTAATATTGTTGGAGTAAAAGTGCATATAAATAATTTTACACTACCATTCATAGTTCTATATATACCTCCAGGGTTTACTTTAGACCTGTTCGAAGATCTATGAAATTCACTAATGGCTCTTCAGGGTATTTGGGGACAAAAATTAATCATCCTTGTTGACTTTAATGTTCCTCACTTCAAAAACTTTTGTGAACGTAACACTTTTAATTATAAATCTGTTCAAATCAACAAGTTTATGCAAGCATTAGAATTAAAGCAGTTTAACTCTATTCCGAATTACAATAATAAATATTTGGAGCTGGTATTCTCTAATGTTGATACTTTGATAAGTAGATGTCTGCTCCCCATTTTTCCTAAAGATACATATCACACTACTCTGGACTTGCTGCTGGATTCAAAATCTAGTAGTATTCGCACAAGCATTGTTGAAAACAGTCGATCCTCGCGCCATAACTAGAAAAGGGGCAATTTGAATTAACTGTTTGCATTGTTTTACGATCCTGCTTGGTCTATCCTGGAAAATTTTAATAATATCAACGATGCATGCAAACTATTCCATGATAAATTGTACACAATAGACAATATCCGCCTTGGTTTGCGAAAGATATTATTAATCATATTCGTCTAAAAGATAAGTATAGATCAAAATATTCCAATAAGCTTAATAATTATTATTTAGTCCAGTTGGAATCACTTCGAAAAAACTGTAAAAAGCGCATTGATATTGCACATAGCAATTATTAAGACTCAATTGAGGAAAGTATAAATGTTTCCAATGACTTTTTGGAGATATGTGAATAACTTGCGGTGTGAATCCAGAATTTCAGGCATAATACGTGTGGAGTATTGAAAAAATTGTTTGTTATTAATGTGAAAGGGTTGTGTAAAAAACGATTGTCTGTTTTCAAAATATCAAATTATATTTAAACACACAACAAGAAATACAAAAAGTGTTAGGGAACGTTAATGTAAAATGGTTAGCGGAACACCAACTCAGACGACGAGTTCTGAGCTCGGTAGTGGTGAAAATTATAATGTCTGAATTTTTGAAAAATGAATCGCAGACAG
>NC_046660.1:129418186-129422084 GCF_010883055.1 Belonocnema kinseyi | reverse complement strand
GATGGTTTATGAGTTGAACCCTTGGAAAATTTCTAAAATAGCCCTAGTAAAAGTTTAGGATAAAACGTGCGGAGTAGAGTATTTTTGGACTTAAAGCAGTAAGGACAGTAATTTAATTTTACAATTCTATTTTCAAGAAATGTCGAAATCTGAAGAATATTGTTCGCGAAGGTTAAGAGCTTAAGGGAACTGTAGAATTTAAAAGATGAAAGGATTTACAATTTCTTTTTGAAAGTAATAAACTAATAAAAATGTGAAACGAAAACGTGCTATGCTAGGTTACAAAAATGCAGATGTTTCGCTACGTGAGAAAATTCGGTAGTAAACTATTTAGAAACTATCTGTATAAGAAGAGCGAGATGAAATTAAAATGTATGAACATGGGACTCAACAATACGACATGCAGGAATTGAGTATACCTCACCCACTAATATTGTTAATTTATTTGCAGATTATTTTGGTAACGTCTACGATATGCCCTCAAACGTACGTTCAGTAACTGCGTCTGTTAAAACTCGTAATTTACTTTGGGATGTGTTGAGAATTGAAGAAATGATGTTATTAAACCTGCTAAGAAACTTCCCGTAATCTTACTGCGGGCACTGACCTTACACCAGCATTCTTAATTAGAGTTGTCAGCGTCATTGATTGCACCTTTACAATCTTGTTTAATTCAACCCTGCGTCCTGGGACGTTCCCTGAGGTTTGGAAGCATTTCTTCAATATCAACCAATCAGTGTGGCTTTATTTCTAGGAGATCTACTACCACAAATTTACTCGTATACGCAGAACATATTTATGATCTCCTAAACGAATATAGCCAGATGGACGTTATCTATACTGACCTTTTAAAGACCTTTGACAAGGTAGAAAACCCTACTCTTATAGATAAATTATGCAATCTTGATCTCCCGCATAAACTCATACATATTCTTCAATCCTACTTAATAAAAAGACAAACATAGCGCAATATTGTTGTTACTCCTCTCGTTTATTTGCTCCCTTCTCTGGAGTTCCTCAAGGTTCCAATTTAGGACCTCTTCTTTTTATAATTTATATGAATGATCTTTCATCTAACAATCTGTTACCATCTGTTGTATGTTGATGATGTAAAGTTTTACGTACCCATATCAAGCATGGAATCTTGCGATATGTTGCAAAAAACATAAACAATTTTAATATTTAGTACCATGAGAATAATTTTACCTTAAATGTAACAAAATGTAAGATCATGCAAGAATTTGAAACTACGGGACCCCTCAAAACACTATTTCAATCCCTGGTCATGTCTAAGTTGGAATATGCTTCTGTGGTTTGGGCTCCTCACACCAAAAAGTACTCTTATGCCATTGACAGCTGCCATAAAAAATTCCTAAAATTCCTGGCTTAGAAGGAAGATGGCAGATTTTCTTCTAAGGGATCAGACTATACATTGCTTAGATCTAGATTTGGCGTGTGTTCCCTGCAGGACAGGCGTATTTTTTTAACCATTTTATGCCTTTTCAAAATTGCACGTGGTTTAATTAATTGTCAATTTATCTTGCAGACGCTTTCACTCATGGCTCCACAGAACGCCACTCGACATACTGAACCTTTTCACATTCCTTCAGTTCTCAACCGTCGTTCTCACTTGTATCGTATGTGCACCTATGGAAATGAACTAATGAACTATATGTATATCCAGACGCTGATCCCAACATCGATCTATTTTTTATGTCTATTAGCAATTTCATGACAGCAAACTATCAATTTGTTAACCATCGTCAATAACATAAGTTCAATCATGGAGCGACGTGTCGTTTCTCACACTACTTAGCAAAGTATATATGGCGATATGTACACTTTGTAGCCCTGGTATTGGTCGTTTGACTGTTGAGTTTATGTTTTTTCTAAATATATATATAAACACGGAACATGGTTGCAGTAAGTACGGCTCAAAGCAATAAAACGCTCAGGACAATGGGTCAACCGACAATGCCGACCACTCTACAGCTGAAAAAGCCAGTTAAAATGGAGTTAATGCGATGAATCGGCGGAATGATGGGGCTTTTAGGTGGACGAAACTATGCTATCACGACTTGCCAAAATGCTACGATGCGAGGGTGGTCCCGGAACGAGAAGGTTACATGGCACGACTGCATGATCTGTGGTGAGAGAAATACTCAGAGATATCGCATTTTTCGCATCAATATCTGCGAAACTATGCCGAACTACTTCAAAAAAGGGTCTATGTAAGCTGAGCGCCTATTCTACCTGTACAGCCAGAAGAAGCCGGCAACTGAGAAAGAGGGGCTACACTAAGACTAACCGCGGGCAGGCATCCGATAGAGAAAGATCGATGCTTCATGAGTTTTGGCCAATGCGAACCGAAAAACAAAACCAACGGTTGATCATAGGTTCAAAAGACGAATGCATCAACTCGAAACAAAGATAGGCTGGGCAAGACTGTACGCGTCCAGCATTAAGTCTGTGAATGACCACAGAACATCTTGCACGAAGTTTACCGCCAAGGTTCGAAAGTTCGCGCGTGAACTCCGGATTCGCTATCACACTTAACAAGTCAAATCTGCTGACCATCAGTCAGCATATTGCTGAGAGGATATGGATACGATCTGACGCTAAGAGAAGTGTAGAGCGCGGAGCGAGGTTGGTCAGAGAAAATCAACAGTTTTCTTTTGACCCATCTCGACTGTTCCAAGACCCTCCAGTTACTGTCGACCACCCGCTCAAACCAGAGGAGGTCTAAGTATTTTGGAGAGAAGTCTACGAAGTGCAGCATAGACTGGACAAAGACTCAGAAAACATAAATAGCTTCAAGGGACTGTGTGATGCCCTCATAACGCCTGATGAAGAATGTCCAACCATCACTACCGAGGAGGTAAAAAAAGTATTTAAAGGGATCAAGAATTATTCCGTTCCGGGACTAGATGGTATCAAGACCTTCTGGTGGAAGAACTTTCCTTCAACCCATCAGCATCTGGCTCGTATTTTCACTGCATATTTAAAGTCGGAAAAGCCAATTCTGAAGTGGTTGGTGGAAAAGCGCAAAGTAATACTGCTAAAGACTTAGCCGGCCCAAAGAATTGCAGACCAATAACTTGTCTGAACACACTGTATAAGATCTTCACAGCTATCCTAAATGATAGGATTTTTAGGACAATCAGACCTATGTGGCAAGGAATGTATGAACAACGCGCCTCAAAGAAAGGCGCAGCAGGATGTCGGGAGAACCTGCTCCTTGTCAGATTTGTCTGTAAAGATGCAGCATCCTACCAGCGCGACCTATCGATGACCTGCATTGACTAACAGAAGTTTTCGATTCGACCTACCATTGAATTATAATCATTCTTTTGGAAATCCTAAAGGTTCATCCGCACATCGTGAGGTGCATAAAGTGATTGATGCCGCTTTAGAAAATCAGATTTACTATCTCATCTGGAAAAAATCGTGTGACAACTAATAAGGTCACCTTTTAGATAGGTGTCTTTTAGAGCGACATCATGAGCCAACTCCTCTTTTGCCTCAATTTATTGACACTATATCTAGCACTCCGCCATTCCCAAGGGTATTTTTGCGGCAAACATTCAAACCGAAAGCAAAAGGTCACTCATGTATTTTACATGGATGATCTTAAGATCTATAAAAAATAAAGAACAACTACATCTAGCTGTAGGGATTATCGAACTATACACCAAGAAAATTAAAGTGGAATTTGGTTTAGAAAAATCCCCCAAGGCGTATTTGCAGCGAGGAAAACTTAATGGCATCCCTAAAGACACTGAGCTCGTCGACAGAAGCGCTATACGAGGGTGGATTGATAAGTTTCCGGCCTGACCAAGAAAAACAACGTTTTTAAGAATTTTTTTTTTATTTCTCAACATAATCTCCTCCAAGGCTG
>NC_046660.1:129394955-129418086 GCF_010883055.1 Belonocnema kinseyi | reverse complement strand
ACAAGCTATCTAAGGATGGTACTATAGAACGCCACCTTAAGGTAGGCCTAGTGGCGCCATCTCTTGGTCAGGCCGGAAACTTATCAATCCACCCTCGTACAACACCTTTGCGCTGGAGAGACCTATTCATACCCGGGCGTGCCACAGAGCCGCATTCAGGATGTGACATCTATAAGGGATACTCTTCGAAGCAGATACAAATATCTCATCTGGCAGAATTGGTTTTCATCTCACGCCGAACAGGTGGTCGTGGAATATTTCATCTAGAATTTCTTCACGACAGGATTATTCTGGATATAGCGTATATTTTTGCAAATAGAAGAGATCCTCTTCTTAAAATAGTCAGAAAGCATGAAGATAAGAAAGCACATAAAACAATTCCGTGAAAAGCTCCTCAATAAGAAGATGTACGGCATCTTCCACAGAAATGTGGAGGGTCAGTCAATTTCGTGTAAGCTAACTTTTGATTTCTTTAAATCATCCGGACTCAAGCAGGGCACGGAGTGTTTAATTTTGTCATGTTCAGACGGTGTCATTTCCACCTTAACATAACGTCGCCACATTTCGAGCCACAACATTCCCGATGATAGCTACAGGGCGTGCCATGCACACATCGAGCATCTAGGACACATACTTTCTAGTTATCCAATTTATGCGCGAACAACCTTCATCCAAAGGCACAGTGCGGCACTAAGAGTGCTTTATCACCATCACTGTCACTTTTACGATCTGTTTTGTATCTGTGTCTATACGAATTTTTTTCAATCTGCATATTACCCTGCTCGGTACTTTCTCGGGTTTTATCCGAAAACTTACACCGTATTTGTGTCCTTTTTTATCCAATTCTATCCGGCACTTGAACAGTGTCTATAATTTTTGCTCGATCTGTTTTTGTATTCGTATCTACACGGAATTTTGTCGGTCACTAAAGTTCCCTATCCAGCTTTTCTTATCAGGTTCTATCCAGATGCTTATACGGTGTCATAACTTTCGCTTGTCTGGTTTTTCATCCGGCTTTATGCGGAATATAGTTGCTGCCCATTATTCCTCATGCGGCATAATATTTGGCTCTATCCGAATTTCTTAACGAAAAAAAGTTATGTTTTAACTTATTGTTATATAATCGGAATTCTATATTTGTTAAGTACACAATTCGCCAATACGGTATCTTACACGCAAAAACGCATGCTTAAGCGCTTTAAAAAATCGCACTTACTGAGGATTCGAACCCTAACTAAACTACCTAAACTTGTACTCTAAAGCGCGCTCTCACTCATTTCGCTATCGATGCGCATAGAGCTTGGTTAAATAATTTTGGCCATCACTATAATGAGTAGTTTTAAGGCTTATTGAAATTGTTCGATAGACTTTAATCAAAAAAATGTATTTGAAAACAATTTAAATCCAAATTTTACTTATTTTGAAAACGGCTCGATATTCTTTTTTCTTTATATATTTAAAAAGTTTATAAACTATCCAAAAGTAATAAACACTGAAGAAAAGTCCAGTGCAAAAATGCTTTAATAACGTTGGTGACAAAAAGATATTTTCTATTATTCAAAACTTTCATAAAACGCGCTGTTTTCGATTTATCTAATTATTTTGTAATAATTTCTTACTAAGATTTCAATGCCAAGTTCACTTATTTTAGAAAAGGCTCAATACTTTTGCTCTTTAAATAATCAAAACGTTAAAAAACGATCCAAAAGTAATAAATAATAAATAAAATTTAATAACAAATTGCTTTAATAACATCAATGAGCCTTTTACTAGGGCAGTCTTCTGATGTAAGTTCCAACAAAGTTGCAGATATGGCCGCATAAGAATTCGTCAAGCGAATCATTCAATTTTTTCGCTTCAAAACTGTATAGAAATGGATAGAAACCCATTTTCGAAACTTAGATGAAAACAGTCTTCTAATCTGAGCCCCAAAATATTTCCATAAAGGGCCGCATTCAATTTCAGTGGGCGAATAATTCAATTTTTTGTTCTAGATGTTCCTTTCGAAGCCGTACAGAACCGGATGGAAAACCATTTTCGAACATACATGGAAACAGTCTTCTAATTTATGTTCCAAAATAGTTCCATGTAAGGACTAGTATATAGGAATAGTTCCATATCGCGAACGATTCCAATGGGGGAATAATTCAATTTTTTGTTTCCGATGTTCGCTTCTAAACCGTGTAGAACCGGATAGAAAACCATTCCCCAACATACATGAAAAGTCTTCTAAATTAATTTCGACAAAGTTTCCGATAGGGCCGCATAAGATATCGTCAGGCGAATAATTCGATTTTTCGTGTCCAATGTTCTCTTCAAAACCGTATAGAAAAGGATAGAAAACTATTTTGCATCTCAGATAAAATCAGTCTTCTAATTTAAGTTTCAACATAGTTCCAGATAAGGCTGCATAAGATTTTCTCGAGCTCATAATTAAATTTTTGGTGTCCGACGTTAAATTCAAAGCCGCATAAAACGGGATAGAAAACCATTTCCGAACTTAGATGAAAACAGTTTTCTAATTTAATTTCCAAAATAGTTCCAAATAGGGCTGCATAAGATTTAGTCGGGCGAATAATTAAATTTTTTGTTTTCAATGTTCGCTTCAAAGTCGGATAGATCCAGATATAAAACGGTTCTTGGATTCATATAGAAAGTTTCTTTTAACTTAAGTTCCGACAGTCCCAGATAGAGCCGCATACGATTCCGTCAGCAAATTAATTTAACTTTCTGTTTTCAATGTTCGCTTCAAAGCCGCATAGTGCCAGATAGAAAACGGTCCTTGGTCTTTGATGGAAAGTCTTCTGACTTAACTTCCGACAAAGTCACGGATAGGGTCGCATAAGACTCCGTCGGCCGAATATTTCAATTTTCTGTTTTCAATGTTCGCTTCAAACGCGGGTAGATCCAGATAGAAAACGGTCCTTGAACATTAAAGAAAAAATCTTCCAACCTAAATTTGGACTCTATCGGATCCTATCCGTCATTTAAAACAGAGATGACAACGCTTGTCCACACACCACACGCGCAACTGAAGAGGCTCTGCGACACCTGAAGTTTGAACCGATTCCATACCCTTATTACTCCCCCGTTCTTGCGTCTTGCGATTTTTATTTTTTCCCTCTACTCAAAAGAGATCTCAAGAATAATCATCACACCTCGGACGATGAGGTAAAGCAGCTATCAAATCCTGGAAACGAGAAAAGTCGCAAGAATTTTTCAGTGACGAAATTAAAAAACTGGTTATACCTGGAGACAAATGTGATTGTGTTAACGATGACTATGTTCAAAAATAAATATATGATTTGGAAGGTTAAGAATTGTACTTAATTGTAATTTTTGCCCGATCTTGCTATATCTTTTTGTTCGTGTTCTAAAATTATGTTTGCATTGCTTTTCAGCTTACACTCGTGGCAATGGTCAGTGAATTAATGTAATTTAAATAACTAATTGGATTATTCTGCGATTTTAGATAAAATAATTTTTTAATATATAATTTTTATCCTAACCGAAGGGGCATTATAATTTTTTTCTGTTAAGTCGTCCAACAGAAAACAATTATTAAAAATTGGAGGCGGAAAAACACGTATTCAAGTTAGTACCACGTGGGTGTCACGTGACTTAGAGGTTCTCATAATTATATATCAATGTCTCGATGTGACTTTGATGAATATTAGAGCCCCTATAAGATAAGAAACTGGCATGAAACTGAAAAGTGCATGATGAAGAAATTGGCGACTTTAATGTTTCGCGTGATTCTTAATTTCATGCATGCGTCGATTTTGAGGTTATATTTTTTCAGGTGTATTCAGTTGTATGTTAATATTATAATTATAAAATATTATAATACTAGTTGACTAAATTTTAATAGAAATAGTTCATTTTTCAACTAAAACAATTAGTTTCCTGCCAAACAATGAATTTGGAATGAAACACATAAATTTTAAAAAATGTTAAGTGTTTTCAACTAGATAGTTGAATTTTTAAACAAAAAGTTTAATTTTCATCCAAAAATCTTAATTGTATAACAAAAAAGGCCGTTTAATCAAATACATAAGTTTCGCAAAAAAGACATTTATTTTCCACCAAGACTTATTTTAATTACAGAAAATTAATGTTTAACCATAGTTGAATTTTCGACAAAAAAGATTAATTTTCTATCAAGAAAGACGAGTATTCATTAAAATACTGAAGTTTTTAACCAAAAAAGATCACTTTTCAACGAAACATAGAATAGTTAAATTTGTAGTTGAAAAAAAAAAATTTAACCAAAAACAAAAATAATTTTCTACAAAATAGTTACATTTGCAGAAAGCAAATTTTTTAAAACTAAATTGATGAATCATCAACAAAAAAAAACATAATTTTTAACAAAGCAGTTCCACTATCAACCAGAAAATATGAAAAAAACGTTAAAATTCTATGAAATCGTTTTAAATTATTGAAATTAATTGAAAATTCTTTAGAATATTTTCGAACATCCTAAAATATTTAAGATCCTTTAAACTCTCTTGAAATTTTGTAAAGCTCTCGGAAATTCCTTGAAATTTTAAAAATACCCTAAATAATTTCAAATCCTTTAAAATCTTATGATAATTATTGAAGTCAATTGAAAATGCCTTGGAATCTATTAAAATATCCTAAGATATATCAAATCCTTTAAAACCTCATATTAAATTACGGTAATCAAAGGAAAATTCCTTGGAATCTTTCAAAATACTCTCCAAATTTGAAAATCCTTCAAAATCTCTTGAAATATCTACAACTTTTTTTTAAATTTCTAAAGTGCTTTTGAATTTTTTTAAATTACCCTTCTAAAATTTTTTTCATTCTTTGAAATTCCTTTAAATAGTAAAAATCAATAGAAAATATCTTGACATCTTTTAAAACGTCCTCAAATATTTAAAATCCTTAAAAATCTTTTGAAATTTCTTAAAACTTTTTAAAGCTCTTAAAAATTCCTTGAAAATTTAAAAATACCCTAAAATATTTGAAATCTTTTAAAATATCATACTAAGTTATTGAAATAAATTGAAAATTCCTTGGAATCTATTAAAATATCCTGAAATATATCAAATCTTTCAAAATCTCATATTAAATTGCCGTAATCAATTTCAAAAGATTTTTAAGGATATTAAATATTTGCGGATGTTTTAAAAGATATCAAGGAATTTTCAATTTATTTTTTTAGTTTAAAGGAATTTCAAAGAATTAAAATCATTCTGGAAGGGCAATTGATTACAGTAATTAAATATGAGATTATAAAGGATTTCAATTAATTGCAATCATTTAAAGCGATTTCACAACATTTGAACGATTTTTTTCATCTTGTTTGGTTGAAAGTGGAACTACTTTGTTAAATATTCAGGTTTTTTGGTTGGTAATTCATTAATTCAGTTTACAAAAATTTAACTATTTTGTGGAAAATTCTTTTGTTTTTTGTTAAAAATTAATTTTTTTAAACTACAAATTGAAGTATTCTATGTTTCGTTGAAAAGTGATCTTTTTTGGTTGAAAATTTTAGTAGTTTATTGAATACTCGTCTTTCTTGGTAGAAAATTGATCTTTTTTGTAGAAAATTTAACTATGGTCAAACATTAACTTTCTGTAATGAAAATTAGTCTTGGTGGAAAATAAATTTCTTTTGTGCAAAATTCATGTATTTTATTAAAAAGGCCTTCTTTGGTATACAATTAAGATTTTTTGATGAAAATTTAACTTTCTGTTTAAAAATTCAAATAATTGGTTGAAAACACTTAACATTTTTTTCTAATTTATGTATTTCATTCAAAATTCATTTTCTGGTAGAAAACTAATTGTTTTAGTTGAAAATTTAACTATTTCTATTAAAATTTAGTCAACTATTCATCAATATTATTATAAAATTTTATAATTATAGTATTAACATACACTTGAATACTCCTGTTCAAAAATATACACTCAAAATCGACGCATGCATGAAATTAAGAATCAACGAAACATTAAAATCGTCAATTTCTTCAAATTCTTTCAAATGGGAATCGAGATATAAATAGAAGACCTCCGGAGTTTTCCAAAGCTTTCATATCGGCAATCATCGTGCAGTAGAAAATCGGAGAAAAAAGAAGTTCGAGTCGAGCATTTTCGGCTTACACACCAACTTCTAGTGGTAATCATGCATCTTCTGTTTTGCGGCTCCCAAACGGTAGGTATGGTGGGGATAAATTCCTGGCTCGATCTGGCAGCTCTAAGACCGGCCATTAACGTCCCGATTTTTTTTATTGGCGCACTTGCGTCAGGGTGAAAAAATGGCCACGCCAATGGGCGCGTTCGCGGAAAACCGTGGATTTGAATCCTTACATTTTTAAACTAGAAACACAATAGAAATGCACAAATTGAATCGTTCAAATTAAATTTAAGAAATCAGAGTATGACCTAATAATAATAATCATTTCGAATTAATGTGCTTAACTTAATTGTGTCAATGTAATTTGACACTTGAATTGTGAACTACAGTTTATGTACATCGTTCACAAAAGCTGTACGGTTCAGCAAAATTTTTCAAGAGGCGATAAAAACCAGCATTGTAAAGCTTTTTAGTGCAAAATAATTAGGAATATTTAAATAATAATTATTCTGTACATGAAATTTTACATTTGCATCACAAACGTATAATTCACCAGTTTTAGGAATTCGAAATCTTAAAATGAAACCTTTTCTCAGCCTAATAATTGTCATCGTCGACATCTAATGTATTTATTATTCTACATATTCCATGTTTAATTATTAATACTCACGTTATTTCATTCTTTATATCGTCAGCCATTTTTTCACATCTTTGATGAGAACCAAACGAAACTCATGATACAGGGGTTAGGCCACAATCTGCTGTCAATTCGAGGGGGGGCTTTGATTTTGTGTGGGGGGGGGGCTTTGAGTTGATGTATAGGCAAAGAGTGGGGGAAAAGGGAATTAAATAATGAAAAAAACTTAGTTTCGGGAAGGGGGGCTTAAGCCCCCCAAGCTCCCCCCTGGCTACGCCACTGTAGTTAAATCAATTATTTGAGCATTGATCAATTATGACAAACTGTAATTGTACAGTAATTATTAGAAATTATATATTTATAAACGGGCTTACCGGTTCACATTCACTCCTCGTATTTCTGCTCTTAGGAAGTCACAATTATTCTTAAAATACTCCGATACTGACACATAAGCTGTGAGTGGTGGAAAATCCGACCCCTTTGACGTCAAATGTGCAGTGTCCCCAATCTTGGGAACTTTTTAAACTGCGCTTGCGTCGCGCAAATAACCCGATTGGTCACTGCTAGCGCGCTGATTTTAAATTATATAAATATTCAGATTTATTATTTGTAATAAATAATGATTGAGAAATGCCCAAATAGAATTTTCGTAATCCTAAAATAAGATTTTGGAGTGACAGAAACAAAAAATTTTAGAATACTACAAAATATATAATTTAGGACAATTTGTCGCCAGCATTTCATACTTCGCATCGTCGGCTAAGTTGTTTATGACTCAATTATGTATCTTCGGCCAGCAGACCCAACATCGAAATTTTGGCATCTGAATATTCCCATGATCCCGCTCTTTGCGCTTTACCTACCTGATCAGTTTTCCTAATTTTCCACACTTAAAGTTTTCCTATGTCGCTGTCCCTTAACCCTCACTGCCACACCCCAAAAATGTATCATTAACCCTCATCACTTACACCACTGAAAAATTACATATCACTTATATCGGGTCAAATTGACCCCAGCTGACTTTGAAACGTTGTCATACTGATTGTGTGCATCGTTGCAACTTGAAAAAATTTATTATGGGTACTCTTCTAATATCGTGTATCAATTAATCTGAAAAATTGCATTTTTAATCTTTGCCTACACATTAAAGGCATAATAAATCGCGATGGTTTGTACACGTTGGACGTTCGAACGATGGACATGATATTGTGGCTCAAAGTGTTAAAAATATCAAATTGTAGGTTAGAAAAGTAGGCTCTAATGTTTCATTATCTAGGAGTTTAAAGTTTAAAGCAGGGGTTATAAGTTTAAATAGCGTCGAAGCAGGTTTTAATAAGGAGCTGCAACTTCAAAGTATGGTCTAAATTTCGAATCGGGAGGTCTTACGTAAGTGACGTGTATACTGTATAGGATATAGTCAACTTGTCTAAAGAGAATTGAACAAAAAGTATCAACACGGGAAAGATATTTTTTCTTAAATGAGTTTGATTGGATCATTAGAAAGAACCAAAAAAATAGATATAGATATATAATGGCAGAAAGAGGAGGTTTTAGAAAAGAAATGGCAATAGTGCAAACGATTGTCAAATTCAGTTCCAGAAAAAATAAAGATTTAATCCTGCACGGAAAAAAGTTTTATCAAGTTTACGGAATTAATTCCAGAGTAGTGGACAGGGAAGACAGTATAGTGGAAATTAGAATGGTCTGGTTAATCGATGTGATGAACCATTTTTACCATGATCCTGGATGATGATTTTTACTAGACGCATAGAACGTTTGAATAGTATTTAAAATCCGAAACACTATTACATGTACTGGCGCGCAGGTTATAAACTCTATATTAGAGTTTCGGCAAATATAAATTGAAGCGGATGTAAAATCTGTTAGAGCAATTTAAAAACAAAAAGAAATATTTTTGATATTATTATTACACCTAATTTATTACACACATACAAATTTATTGTCACTTATACGTATGATCAGATGTTTCAACGGTTTAAAAAATCTTAATTAATCGCTGCGGATTCGAACCCTACAAAACACTACCTACTATCGGCGAGAAAACTATAGGCATCTGCCTTTGAATTTTAACAACTCAGTCAAAAAAAATGCTAGCACAACAAAAAAAACAGTCATTTAAAAGCTGAAAGTGTTCTACGTTAATGAGCTTGAAGAGGTTTATGTAAAAACATTTTTGTACTTAGCAGACGGAAAAATATAAAAAAAAGTAAGGATTTTTCGGTACATTTAAGAACAGTCAAGTTTAGAGCATTATTTCTTATACAAGGGGCGATGGAAAAAATTTGAAAAAATTCATGAGTCCACCCGTGGCTAGGTGCCATCCAAGCATTCAGAACTAGGGGTCGAAGAATGGCACCAGCGGTCTGCAGTAAAACAAAAAAAGGTCCTCCCCCCTGCTTTCTGTCACTTGTTTTCCAACAAAAAAAAAATGTTTAAAAATATCGCGATTTTCACAAAAAATAAGACTAACACATCCTTACGGGCGATTGAAAATAAATACAGAGCCTATGCATTACAGTTTGCAGTTTGAATCGCTCGAATATCTATATTAGAACTGAAGATAATATAGTTGCACATTTTTGTACTTTTAAGCAACAATTTTTATAATTTTTTAAATTTCTCAAGTGCAACTGGTCCACAACAGTTTTCCTCATACTCGTGATTTTTTAAAAATTTCTCCCATCGCCCCTTGTATAAGAAATAATGCTCTAAACTTGACTGTTCTTAAATGTACCTGAAAATCCAGACTTTTTTTTACATTTTTCAGTCTGCCAAGCACAACAATTTTTTTACATAAACGTCTTCAAGCTCATTAACATAGAACACTTTCAGATTTTTAAATACTGTTTTCTTGTTGCGCTAGCAATTTTTTTTGCCGATATTAACCATGAATTTAACATCACGACATAAATATTTGAAATACTATTTTCTTTAGAAACAAGACGAAATAGCGAATCATCTTTTTCAAATTAATACTCAAAAAATGAGCTTAAAAGAAAAAAATCTGCCCGCTTCGCGGGTACATTCTCCTCACGTGCGGCTCTCAAATTTGAGAGCGCCTTAGGCGCCCGTCTGTTGTATATCACATTTCGCGCTCAATATTAGGTTGTCTGGCGCTTTACGCTTGGATATTTCTTCTTTGCATTTGGAATGCTTGAATATAAACATTATCAAAAATATCTCTTTTAGATTGCAGTATTTGTATGTGTCTTCATGTTCTGAATTTTCTATTTAATTCAGTATATTTAAGGATTAAGCTGCTCAAAGCTCTTTAGGCTTTGAGGTACACATTCTCATCGTAACACTCGCGCTACGCTCTCGACTTTTTATAGATATTTGTAAATGAATATTTTCTGAACTACCATAAAATAAATAAAAAATTACAATACTTTTTTCAGACACTTTTCTCTATTGATTTTTTATGTTGAAAATAGGATTTTTGTTTTCATATTATTTTTTATGGAGAAAAAAAATTTCCTACCAGTCTTCGTTTACATCTTTTACGAATCTTTCGTAATTTTCGAGGGAGTCTTTTCGCGTAATATTGGAAATCTTTACTTTATGCATGCTACTTTTAATAAATAAAAATAAGATGACGAGCCTTATTGAAACATCATTAGAAGAAATTTTATAGGATTTTTCAAAAGCTATAATTTCTTTTAAGGATTTTTTTCGTATTTTACGTTGTTTGGGTGAAAATTTGAATGACGTGGTGTCAAATATCAGACTATTCCAATATTTATTCAATCATAAATGCTGATAAATTAAAACAAATTATTATCTCTTTTTGTGGGGAATAATTTTCATATCTTAATTTGTTTTCGTAGCTTTTGTCGCTTTTCTACAATTTTTCATTTTTATTTTTAAGGTAATTTTTTATGATTAAAACCGAAACTAGACATTCTATCAATAAGTCATTTATAACAAATTTGACGCTCATTTCTAGGTAAACAATTTTTGTTAGATCATTTTTTTCGTTACTTGTTTAAAAAAAAACTTTTTCCAAAAATTTAATTTTTCATTTTCAATGTTATTTTTCACGAATAAAACAAAAACTACGCTTCCTATCAAGAAGTGATTCTTTAAAATTTGGTAGATCTTTTTTGGCAACACAATTTTTGTTCATTTACCTTTTTTCGTATCTTCCATAGTTTGACCACACAATATAATTTTGGATTTTCCATTATTTTTTGTACAACAAAAATTTAAATCTTCGATTTTTCAAGAAAATCCAGAAAGTTGTTATGATCATCTTGCAGGGCTTTCAAAAAGCAAGGTTTTTCTTTGCTTGATTTTTCTTATGTCGTGCTTTGTTTGTCTTAAAATGCAGTTTTTTAATTGATTTTTTAATCTGATAAATGCTATAATTTCTCCAAAATGGTTGGTTAACGAACTTGTCCTTTCTTGTAGGACCTACGTTCAATTTTACGAAAGTTATTGTATTTACGGGGATGCGTTGAAAATCTGTGGTGTCAAATTTCAGACAATTGTAATACTTTCTCAATCATAAATTATGAGAATGTAAAAAAATATAAACCAAAACTGACATTTACAATTGATGGTATCTAAATTTGTTTCCAGAAAGATAATAACACTTCAGATCTATTGCAAAGGAAAAAAAAAAAACTGTGTGCTCAAGACAATTTACTAACCTCTGTTTCAACAAAAAAACTACCCCTATAGCTATCGACTTTCACATACTGTAAACAAAATACAGCCATTGACGCATGAAGTATTTTCCGAATCGGCGCGAATTTTACGGAAATTCGTTCTACAGTTAATATAATTCAGTGCTTTTCAAAAATACTCAGTATCTCCAAATTAATTTTTACGACTCATTTAAAGACTTTTTATTAATTTATACCACAATAATTATCGAACTTTTTATTTCAAGCTCACTCTATAAATTACGGAACTTTGTTATAATACTTGCAGATATGGATTAGTTACTCTGTATTTAAGAAGAAGAAACAGCTTTAGAAATAGTGTTTCAAACAAATTTCTAATAATGCATTTAAGCAGATAAAAAGTTTTCCGGTGCCAGCTTGTCTAGCTAGGGTACCAGCAGTTTTCTATAAATGGGACGTAAATAGAGACGAATGCAGGGTCAAGAAGATTCCCTCGACCGTTTCTGTAAAAACGCTACTTTTGAAGGGAGCAGAACCTGTAGCACAGCTGAAAGGTCCATGGGAACAAGAGGAGGATGGAGGAGTGGAGTCTACACTCTATAGACTCTGAGTGTCTAGACCTGTTGGACTTGTTGGGACCTGCTGCGACTTGCAGGTGCATTGTCAGCCAGCCTGAGTCCAGGCTAGCTGCTAGAGTGGAAGAAAAGAATACTAGGGAGCAAAAGAAAAAAAGGACAAAAGGAGGCGGGTATATGAGGCTTTTGCGTCGTTGAAAATTGGCTTGTCCGATTCGAAACACCTGATCCCCAAGTGGTAGGTCAGGTTCTACGAGAATAATAAATTGTACCGATCTGTCACAAACTACGCAACACGGAAGCTATATAAACACACAAACACTAGGTTGCGAGCATCAAATTTACATAAAAATTGAAATTTTCGTAGTTTTCGACCTTTTTAATTGTACAAATTAGTTTTAGAGAAATATCTCATAAACAACAATTGAAGTTAAGACAAGGGTCCAAATTCTTATTTTACGTCCGATTGAAAAAGAAAACTCATTATTTAGCGCAAATGAAAGGCACAAAAGTACATAAACTTTTTCTGTGAAAGAAGAATATAAGAGCATAATATTGTACCTCTAAATTTTTGTTGTGAGGATAGCAAAAATTCTGACACCTACAATGTATATTAGGAGGAACAGAGAATAATTAATGTTATTTAAAATTATTTTTATCACGATATAGCGTGTTTCGAACGATGCAGGGCAGTCGGAACGATATTTTTCATGGGTGCCCTCACCGAAAATATGTTCAAAAATATAAATTTAAGATAAATATTAGGTTTATTTTATTATTAGATTTATTGATTTGATGGGTGTGCTCAAGTCTACCCAGCCCACACGGCTCCGACGCCCCTGGAACGATGTGAATGAAGACACACGAAATGATTCTTTTTTGGATTGCCATGACGGTACAAATTTGAAAAGGGCTATTTTCATAAGCATTCCTACATTTTACAACAGTTGAAATGGAGACAGTTAGATTCTAGTTAGATGAAGAATGAGATAGGTCGATGTTTCCAGCGATAACTGTAGCGCGCTCTTCTCGCTACCTCGTAAAATGGGAGCTTACAGCCGCTAGATAAAACCAGCTGCTCTGGTCCAGGTTCCACAAAAATTCAAATTAGTTCAATTAAAAAATACTTTTATGATACAAAAATTTTATTTTTTTTCTTTTCAAACGAAATAACTTAAATTTCATTTATCCAATTTAAATTTTCGCGGAACTTTCATTACAGTAGCTGGCGCTACCCAGTGACTTGCAATCTCCCCATTAGGTATTTTTACTTCAACCACAAGATAAATTCAGTTCATTGAGTGCTGAGGGGAAAAAATGGACCAAATACATGAGGTTCAATTCATTTTTGCCCTATTTTGTTAACATCTCCATAAAAACTAATTTTTTCGATAAAAAGTGTATTTGAAAATTATTTTTTAAGAACTATTTAATGAAATAATAAAATCATAATAATAATCTGACGCATTTGGCCCACTGTATTCCCCTTGGCATTCAACGAAGTAAAGTTAGATAGGGGTTGAAGTGAAAATACCTAATTGAGCTTGCATAACAGCAGAACGAGCAGAAAATAACTGCTAATAATTTCATCGATATCACGTTTTGATTGCAAAACAGTAGCAGATTATCAAAAATCTCGGATTTGGGAGAAAGTGAAGAGTTTCATGCATCATGAAACGTTTTTCTTCGTAACTTACTGCTCTTTCATAATCTTGTTGTAAAAAGTATCGTGCGTGACTCTCAGGAGGCACTTTTCGTGACTCGTGGACTATCGCCTCCTACTTAATACTCAATATACTAGTTTCATACTCACAACAAAACAAATACAAATTAATTGTGCAATGTTGGTCACTCTTGATTTATGCAAAGCATGCACATTAAGGATGAGTGAAAATGATCAAATTAGTCGAATCGTTTAAGCTGAACGAAAAATATTTGTAGGCTGGCACCCGAAAAAAGTAAACTAAATAAATTTTAAAATCGGGTAATATGTTCTGTTCCCTTCTCTGATTTAAAAATTCAAATTTTTGAAAATTCCAAAAAATTTCCCTACTGATTCGAAAAGTATGGAAAATTTTTTGGATGTACAGTTTTTTCTAGTCAATAATAATAAAAAAATTTAATTTAAAAGATTTTTTGCTTGATTTAGATTTCATCGAAAAAAGCCAAAAAATATGTTTTTCTGGATTGGGTCCTATGCACACATTTTTTAAAACGTTGAATATGTCGAACCTAACATTTCTTTAGCTTCAAGGAAAGAAACATACTGTAATTTTGCTTTTTCGAAAAAAAACTTCAGTGGTGTTTCCAGCGTTCAAAAATGGTCAATTTTACGTGTTTTTGAGCGATTTTACAACTTGCTTAGACCAAGTTTTCAGGCGCAAAAAATAATGGTGCTATTATGGCTTTTACTATTACTACTATTACTAATAAGCTAATGAAATCACTTTATACACATACCGCTTCGCTATGTGGAGGGGCGGTCGGTTCTTAATGCAATTAAGCTAAAAAATTCTTCCCTTAACTCTTTACTAGCTTTTCACTGAAAAAACGGGATATCATTGACAAATTTCCTCCCAGGGATTAACACCCCCCCCCCCCCAATATGGGGGAGGCGTATGTATATACAATTATTCAATTTGCTTATTTCCACTAAAATATCGTTTTGCCGTAAAAGCAAAAGCATTTTTTGCGCCTGAAAGCTTAGTCTAAGCAAGTTGTCTAAATCGCTTAAAAACGCTAAATTGACCATTTCTGACCGCTAGAAACAACATTAACATTCTTAAAAAAAAAAGATATTAAAGTATGTTTCTTTCATCGAAACTGAAAAAATTTCAGGTTGGACATATTACACTTTTTCAAAAATGTGTGCATAGGACTCCATAAAAAAACATGTTTTTTTTGCCATTTTTCAAAAATTCTAAATTAAGCAAAAATATTTCTTTGCAATTTATAATTTTTTACTATTAGTCACTAGCAAAAACTGTATATCTTAAAACTTTGCCATAATTTTCTAAGCAAAAGGGAAATTTTCTGAAATTTTAAAGAATTTGAATTTTCGAATAAAAAAAGAGAACAGAAGATATTAACCCATTACACATTTTTTTTTACTTTTTTTGGATGCCAACCCACAAATATTTTTCGCTTAGCTTAAACTATTCGACTAATTTGATCATTTTCACTCTGTCCTAATGAACATTTTCTTGCCTCATATAAAAAAAAATCACTATGCGCATACATTCTCATTGTGCACTGCGCTTGCGGCGCTTCGCGCTAATTTTCATACCGTATTTTATCTATGTTATTGATATTTAATGAATATTTCAAAATATTTGTATTAAATAATAATAATAATAATAATAATTTGTATAAATAATAACACGGGATGATTTCTGTACTTGTAATTGCAATTAATCTTTTATAATATGATTCATGCAAATTTCGTCTTTTCTGGTACAAAATTGAATTGAACAATTGATGAATCAAATTTATTATAATTTTGCAAATCACTTTGATTATAATCCTATTCTTTGAATAAGACACTTTGCATTTTAAGATCACAATATTTATTTAGCAATTTAGCAAATTTTTCAACATGCATACCAAGTAATTTACCACATTCTGCCTCAGGAATTAATATATACCTTTCTTTTGAGTTCAAAATCATTTCTATTTGTTATTTTAATAACTATTCAAGAAAATATTTAACAAAATTTAAAAGTAAAATATACATTTATTTGTTCATAATTTACATATATTCCCTCCCCTATAATTTCGTCATAAAATTTACGCATTAACTTTTGAAAATTTATAATTATCATAAATTATTTTAAATACCCCAAAAAGAACTAAGACATGTTTTAAAAGAGTATCATACCTACTATTATTTTTACTACTATTTTTATTACTATTATATCAACAAATATTCTCACTTCTACTATATTATTGCATGTTTACACTTATTACTTAACAGGTTATGAGTCCAGCACATACGCGCATTATAATGAATGAACTTATAGGTAGAAAAAAACAAGCAATCAGCTGGTTGCCACTTCGTTAACTCTCCCCCGAAAATCTTGGTTATCTCTCCCCAACATTAGT
The DNA here is from genome assembly GCF_010883055.1 of Belonocnema kinseyi. Classification (NCBI taxonomy): domain Eukaryota; kingdom Metazoa; phylum Arthropoda; class Insecta; order Hymenoptera; family Cynipidae; genus Belonocnema; species Belonocnema kinseyi. Next base: position 129,402,018 of record NC_046660.1, on the reverse strand, counting down.
TGGAGCAAATTTATTAATTACAAGATATTTTATACAAGGTTATCAGGATTTTACATTTCAACTTTCAAACATTATTAAAAAAAAAACAATGAATGTATGGAAATATTTTTTTACAATTTTTAAAGTCCAATAAAATACACGTTTCTACGGATTGCCGAATCTAGCGTTTGGTTAAGTCATCTCACTCTCCCCTAGACTTTTAACATTAAAATTCATGCAAAAAATTAGTATTTTGTTTATTGAACATAAAATATATTAAAATTAAACTAATAAAATTATTACATTTAAAACTAAATTGAAATTATTAAAACTATTTATTCAATGTAAATATTACTTTTCTTCGCAAATTTTGAAAACATTAATAAAACTTACATAAATTAGATGTTAAAAAAATAAATACTTAAAAAGTTATTACGTGGGTTGAAGGTGTTATGAAAAATGTGGTTCAATAACTGGCATAATTTTTTTCTTTCTTAACTGACAATTCTTTATTTGTTGAAAATTTGGCTTTCTAGTTGAGAAATTCATAATTTTAGTTAAAAATTCATCTCTTTGGTAGAATTTTGAAAGAGATTACGCAAGTTATACATCAATTTGAGGGATAGTGGAAACTCAGGCGAGGAAGTGTTAGGTAAATCTAAGCGTGAGGAAAAAAAAAAGAAAATATAAAATGGGTCAGAAAGGAATTAAGAAAGTAAAGAGAAGAAAAAGTAATGGGGAAGAATATAAGAGAAAAAAAGAGAATACTAAGTTGTGTAATAAAAAGAAAGAGCCAGAGAATAAAAAGTCTAAGGAAGAGGCGGAGAAGGTTAGGACGAAAGAAGAGGTACGGAAGATAGTAAATAGAGAAAGAAGAAGAAAAGGTGTGAGTCAAGATATTAAAATTGTAGAATGGAAGAAATATTTTTTGGATTTGCTACGAGGAGTAGAGCGAAATGTTAGCTAGAAAGGAAAATATGGTAGAGAAAGAGATAAGGAAGAGGACAGAACAATGGAAGAAATAGTTCAGGTGTTAGGAATAATGAAGGATGGAAAGGCATCTGTTATAGAAGAGATTCCAAATGAAGTATGTAAGTATGGAGGGACGGAACTAGAGAAATGGGCATGGATAATGTGTAATTAAGTATGGAGAGGAGAGGGGTGGCCAAAGTTATTAGGGAAGGAGTAGTGATACCCATAGTGAAGAAAGGCAGAGAAGAGGAGGTTGAAGATTATAGGGGTGTGACGCTAATGCTAAACCTAAATCAAGTATATGTAACGGTTTTTTCGGAGAGATTGAAGAAAGAAGTTGAGGAAAAAAAGAAGCCACAGAATCATACACAGTTTTTAGAAAAGGAATGGGGATGATGGACAACATATATGTTCTATACTATGTTGTAAATAAGAGAATTAAAAGGGAAAAAGGGCAATGACAGCAATGTTCGTGAACTTGAAGGCGGGGTTTGACTCATTAGACCGAGGCAAAACAGAAAAAGTCATGGTGAAAAGGGGATAAGAGAGGGATTAATGAAGACACTATCGGAAATTTATAGAGAGGCAAAACGCAGGATAAAGGTAGGAGAGAAAGTAGGAGATAGTTTCTGGTTGGTGAGAGGAGTTCGGAAAGGATATCCTCTGAGCCCACATATCTTTAATATATTAGTATCAGACTTGGAAGAAGACATGAGGAGAAAAGGTTGGAGAGGAGTTAGAATTACAGGATTAGATAAATACTTAGACAGAAAAAAGCTGAATTTAAATGTAGAAAATGCATAGATATTGAGGTTTAGAATGGGAGGGGAGAAGGAAGAAAGAATGAACAGGGAATTGGAAAGGAATAAAATTAGAAGAAGTAAAAGAGTTTAAGTGTTTAGGATATATCTTGCAAACGAATGGAGATCATAGAGCTCATAAAAGAAAAAAGGATAAAAAAAGCAGCAGCGGTAATGAAACAGACATGGGGAACAGGAAAAGGAAGGTTAAAAAAATGGAGAAGGAGAATGCGGTTATTTGATACGCTGGTGTGGCCGGTATTAGGTTATGGTGCAGAGATATGGGGATGGAAAGAAAGGAAAGATATTGAGAGTTTACAAGAAAGTTATATAAGGTGGACACTAGGGGCAGACTGGAGGACGCCAGGATATACAAGGTGTCTAAAAAGTCCCGGAACGGTTGGATATTTCCTCAGATAAAATATTTTTCAAAAAAGTTCAGGTCATTCCTGAAGTAAATTTCAACGAGGAATTCAATGGTGACCTTCATTTTGACCTTGAAGTTGACCTTCATGGCTTTTTGAAGGTCAACTTTGTTTTTTTTAATGGAAACCCCCTTTTTTACATCTGCAATCGATAGAGCAAAAAATTCTACGTTCAGATACATACCCAAGTCATAGGTCAATTGTAACGGTCATGGTCAGTTAGAGGTTATTTGAAAATAATAAAGTATTCGAAGAGGTCAGTGTGATTCTTGAAGCAAATTTCACCGACAAATTCATTGGTGAGCTCTGTATTGATCTTGGTTACAGGGTTTTGAATATTGTAAAATCATAAGGAAATTTTTCATTAAAAGTTATAAATTAATACCTAAGGCGATACCATAAGTCCTATACCGTTTTTCCATACAAATATTACAAATCAAAACTAAAATTAAGTATTACGAGTGCATACTTACTATCTTTCGCTAAAAGATTATAATGGCGCACGCTAAACTTTCGAAATGAGGGAGATTACAGACGATAATTTTCAAAATATTTGGTTTCAGCAGGACGGAGCAGCGGCTCATTACAGTAGGGAGGTTCGAGCATATTTGGATACTCAGTTCCCTCAAAGGTGAATTGGAAGAAGGGGTGAAATCGAGTGGCCTGCTATACCTCCTGATCTGACGCCTCTCGACTATTTTCTTTGGGGTTATTTAAGGAGCAAAGTATACTCAACGCAAACGCAAAGCTTTTTTGCAATCGCATAGCTTTTTGTCAAGAAGCTCAAGGTTTTCAGTTCGAACATCTTCATTGAAGCGTGAGAGGCAAGGGGACTCACGCTAATCAAGCACCCCAAAGGGAACAGAATTTACTACGTCCTCGTCGTTGTTCCTGGGTAATGCTAAGCGTAAACGTAAACTGCTTGGAAAAACCTTAAAGATCATCACCAAGATCAAAACAGAGCTCACGAATGAATTTCTCGTTGAAATTTACTTCAGGAATTGCACTGACCTATTGGAAAACTTTGTTAATTTCAAATAACCTCTATCCGACCTTGAACGTTACAATTGACCTATGGCTTGTGTACGTACCTGAATGTAGAATTTTCCGCTCTATCGATTGCAGATGTAAAAAACACGGTTTCCATTTTTAAAAACAAAGTTGACCTTAAAAAAGCCATGAAGGTCAACTTCAAGGTCAAAATGAAGGTTACCATTAATTTCCTCGTTGAAATTTACTTCAGGAATTGCACTGACCTTTTAGAAAACTTTGTTAATTTCAAATAACCTCTAACTAACCTTGAACGTTACAATTGACCTATGACTTGGGTATGTACCTGAACAAAGAATTTTCCGCTCTATCGATTGCAGATGTAAAAAAGGGGGTTTCCATTAAAAAAAACAAAGTTGACCTTTAAAAAGCCCTGAACTTTAACTTCAAGGTCAAAATAAAGGTCACCATTGAATTCCTCGTTGAAATTTACTTCAGGAATTACACTGACCTCTTGGAACAAAGTTGATCTTTAAAAATCCATGAAGGTCAACTTCAAGGTCAAAATGAAGTTCACTATTAAATTCCTCGTTGAAATTTACTTCAGAAATTATCTTCACTTTTTTGAAAAATATTTTACCTGAGGAAATATCCAATCGTCCCAGGACTTTTTAGACACCCTGTATGGTGAGAGGAGAAGAGCAAAGGTATAAATTAAGTATTAGAGCGGGAAAGAGGTTCTGAAACTTTGAGACGAAGCTTAGAGAGGAAAAGGGAGGGGAGTTAGCCAGAAAGTGTTTAAAAGGGGTAGAAGAGAGGCGAGGAAGGACGATAGAATTATCGAGATGGGAAGAAGAAAGGAGGGAGTTCTCTAATGCTGTTAACATAGAATACGGGATTAGTCATTAGAGTAAACTATGCAGAATCGCGAAAAAGGTAGAGGGAAAGAAAATTAATGGAAAGACGGGAGATGATTGAGGAAGGAAAATACAGTAAATGTTATGAGATAAAAAAGGAAGGAGTGACAAAGAATTTAGAAAACGTATGGAGAGAGAGATGGTGGGCCAAAATAGCAAAATTTAGATTGAAAAACGAGGTAAGGGAAGGGATGTATTGGGAAAAACAAGAGAACAGAAAGTGTAGAATGTGTGAATGGGAAGAGAATAAACATGGGAGCATGTATGGGAAAGATGTGGGAGAGGAATGATAGATATATGTAGCTGGCAAGAGAATGTGATTAAGATTCTAAGGGAGGATAAGTTAGTTTTTTATTATTGCTTGCGATGAGCATGATAACTCCGGGAACGATTGTCTGCAATTCAAAATTTTCTACAAAAAATAGTTGAATGCAGCGAAATTTAAAGGATTTTCAACCAAATAATTTGAATCCTTAACAAACACAGATTAATTTGCAACTAAATAGTTTCACTTTATCGAAAATGCCCGAACTCTATTATGTTTTCCCTGACATTCCTTAATTTTCCGGAACCATCAGACCTGTAGCAACTCTAATATTTGTACTTTTGGATTTTGAATTGCAGACAATTGTTCTCGGAGTTATTATGTTCATCGCAAGCAATAATAAAAAACGTGTTTTGCGGGAACGGCCATATTTTCCAAGTCTACTTCAAAAGAATGTTGTTAACATTACCAAAAAGAATCTTGACATAGTAGATTTTACCCCTAAATGAGAATGTAAAAAGATGAAAAGTTTTTAACCTCTACGTGTGAAGTAAATTCCATCATAATTTTCTAGTGCTTAGGGAATAAAATATAGATTAATCCGAGTTATAGACATCTCAAAATTATGTTATGTTTATTGTTAATTGTCTTACTTACTGCGTTTGAAAATAAAAAATTCATTTTTGTAATTATGGTTTTTTATAGGTTCTTCAGGATATGTTTGTAATTACTCTTATTCAAATTATCAAACAGAATATATTTTGCATAAAATAAAAAGATGGCTTAATGTGGATTGCATTAATTTTATTTTATAATTTTATTTTTATTTTTGAAATTTTCCTCACTGAGAACCTGCATTGCATTGACGTCACGGCCACCCGAAGGCCAAGTCTTTTGTCGGGAAAAGTGAGTAAAAAAATTTCGAAGGGTTCAACATCATCGAAAGAGGTAACCGTTCTCGCCCCCGCTCCCATTGCTGCCATTAGGACTCATAATCACCGCTACTTCCAATATCATAGCTTAAATTTTTTAATTTACTTGTTTAAAGCTTTAAAAGAGGCCTTAAATATTATTATTTTGACCTACAAATTGGAAAATGTATTGTATGAAAATGGAGGAACACTTGCAAGAAGTTTCATCTCAAAAGCATCCCCTTAAACATATCAAATTGTACACTGAAGTTGAGCTCATTTTATACTGACAGTTTGTGATGCAAATGACTTAGTCATTTTTTTCGTTAACAGGAACCTGCATTTGCTCCAGTACAAATCGCCTGATATATTTCCGACGTTTTTTCGAGGATATCTCAGATTTTATTTAATTTGTTCAGAAATAAAAGAATTGTGCAGCTAATCCAATTTAATAGCGCAGCCGTTGACAATAAGTCCACAAAAGATAGAACCTTTTTTGTGCCCTATAAAATTATGAACATTTTTTCACATCACCATATTTGACCTAAAATAAACAGTTCTCGAGTAATTTTAAAAAACATGTTATTATTTAACACTTTCCAGAATTTCGGAACTTTGCCGTACACATATGTTTGGGGACTTTTTACAATATCGTTATAAAGCCATTGCCAACGTATCTGTGAAAAAAATGATACTTTTACGAATTTTTTTCTCAAATCCTTCATTGACTGGATTATTGTTGAACGCCATATTTTAGGCACATAATCTATAGGCAATTATACCGGGCGGTTCAGCTCGCTTTTTCCACGAAAATGTCCTTTTTGTTGTTAATTTTGTAAATGAAAATGGAGTGTATTTTCTCGCTTGAAAGTCGCGCGAGCTGTACAGTGAAACGGTAGTATAGTGTACGCTTGGGGCAGGAGCGGAAAGCGGGGGACTCGACTGTATTCTCACGTGTCCCTCAAACGGCTGTAAATTTGGCCACATCGAAACTATATCTAAACGCATGAATTTTTGGCCGAAATATTTTAATTACATAATCTAAAGGCAATTATGCCCAACTGTTCAGCTCGCATTTTCCCGAAAAAGTTCTGTTTGTTGTTGTTTTTTTGTGCTTGAACGTGGAGAGTATTTTTGTTTCGCTTGAAAGTTGAAACTGGCCTCCTGTATACAGTACGCGGGGTATACCATTGGTGAGGGGCAAGAGCGGCTACCTAAAACTGGTTTCTACGATCCACTGAAAAAGTATAACATAATTTTTTTGGTTACTTCATACACTTTTCGCTATGAAATCACTTTATTCGTACGTGCATTCATTATCAATTGGTGACTTACCAAAAGAAATTTATTAGCAACAACAAAGTTTTGAACTTTGAAACGTAAAGAAAACAGAATTTGTAATTTAAAATTTTCAAAATTTTGAAGATGTTAAATTTTTACAGTTACAGTTTAAAGTTTTTCAAATGTTCCGCGCCGAGGCCAAAAATCAATCATTTATTAAATAGCAAAGAAAAAAATGATAAAAACAAAATATTGTTCATTAAAGTTTTTGACCCCCCCCCCCCCCCCCATCCTGCATCATCCTAAATATGACCCAAAAATTAAAAATCAACATTTTTACGTACTATTGGTAATTTTTAGCAATTTCTGTCGTTGTTTTTCATACAAATAATTACCGCTGGACAATTTGAATATTTCCCATGCACTGACAAGGAAACTATCCCAGGTGTCCCTCACCGATTTTGATGAAACTGCAATATGTTGTAGTACATCGAAAAATAAGAGACACGTATTTTTTTTTATC
>NC_046660.1:129389063-129394855 GCF_010883055.1 Belonocnema kinseyi | reverse complement strand
GGCCGATAAAAAAAATACGTGTCTCTTATTTTTCGATGTATTACAACATATTGCAGTTTCATCAAAATCGGTGAGGGACACCTGGGATAGTTTCCTTGTGAGAAAACTATATCACATGAATGACAATATATACCGTAATTCCTACGCTATATATTAAATATATTAAACGAGTTCTAATTCGTCTACAATAGTGTAATTTATTTAGGAGAAGATATACCACCTTGATCTAAAAGTTTTAAGACTTTATTTTTAAAATAAAAAAAAAAACAAGTTTATTCATCATAATCGATATTGTCCACATTAAAGTACTCCCCATCGACTGCAACGCACTTATGCCACCGCTTGATCCAATCCTCGGAACATTTTTTATAATCGGTTTGCGAAATAGCCATCAGAGCCATCTTCGATATTGTCATGACCTCATCTCGGGTGCTGCAAGGCGTTCCGCGGAGCGTTTTCTTGAGTCGACCAAATATGAAAAAGTCGCAGGGAACCAAATCAGGTGAATTCGCTGGTTGTTGGATGGTATTCGTTTCGTTTTTAGCCAAAAGCTAAAATATCAAGCTATTAAGCTGAAAATCTGACGCAATAGACGAGATCAGAATTATTCTCGTAACCTCGCTGAAACTTTCGCTAAAATATGTTTAATTTTTAACCCTTGTAAGTATAACCTGCAGCAAATTGTAACTTTTTTCTGTGATTGTTTTAAATCTGGTGTCCCGATTTATAGCTCGTATTAACTCATACTTTGCCTTTTTCCCATTGCTGCTAACGAAACCGTGGCAGACGACAGCAACAAAATTTAACTTCATTTTTTCTGTGATATTAATGCATTATAATATATCTCTAAACAATTAAAAAATTGCAAATACATTTTTGATACACTATTCGGTCAGAAAATAAATTGTGTGTCTTATTTCATTTCAATTTTCTTTAAGTTGTCAAAAAAATGCTTGGGCAATTAAAAATTCTTTTAAAAAATAGATATTTGTTATAAATTAAAATAAATTTATAAAAATGATGTATTTATTCAACAAGAAGTAGCTTCGGAAACTAATTTGAGAAAAAATTAGACAGTTTTAGCTCAATTTCTAGAAATTTTGTGAAAAAAAAATTGTTTAAATAATTATAAAATGTTTTAAACAAAACGTAATACTCCAAGAAATTGCTAACTGTTACATTTAAATCAGAAAATACGATTATTTTTTATATTTATGGGAATAAATAATTGTTTAAATAATTCAAATTTATTTCAACAATTAAACATTGTTGAAAAAGCCATGGGAAGTATTACAATGGTTCATTATTAATTATTTGTATAAAAACGATGACAGAAATTGCTAAAAATTAACGATAACACGTAAAAATGTAGTTTTCTTATTTTTGGGTCATATTTGAGGCGTTTCAGGGTAAGGGAGGGGGGAGGACGTGTAAAAAATAAAAGTTATCAGTATGGATTCCTTTCGTATACCAGGGTATAATCTAACGGGCAGCTCTGACCAAAAGGGCAGTTCTAAAAAAAAATGGTCAGTTCTAAAACTTGATTATGGGCAGTGCAAAAATACATTTCAAAAGTTGATAGAGGGAGAAAAGAGAGAAAAATTCGCGCACAGGAAGACAAGAATTACTTAGAAATGTTCAAATTTAAACGATATTTTAGCACATAACGGCCATAAAAAGTGATTATACTCTGTCGTATACTGTAACATGTATCCCAGTTTTAGAAAATAAAAGTTTTCCCCATTTAAATGAAATGGGATTGGGAAGTGCCCGGTGACACGTGAATATTTGAATTATAAAAAAAAATACGAATTTATTTCCTCTGGAAATGAAAACCACTCTCACATTCATATATATAGATAAATACACAGATGCGCGAGTTTCAAGTGAGAAAAAATACTCTCCACTTTTAATTGCAAAAAACAACAACAAAAACATTTTCGAGAAAAAGCGAGCTGAACTTTTCGTCATAATTGCCTTTAGATTATGTGGTTAAAATATTTCGACCAACAATTCATGCGTTTAGGCGTAGTTTCGATGTGGCCCAATTGACAGCCATTTGAGGGACACTTGTAGATACAGGCGAGTCCCCCGCTTTCCGCTCCTGCCCCTCGCCATCCCTTTACTACCGAGCTCCTGCATAGGTCGCGCGACTTTCAAGCGAGAAAATACACTCCATTTTCATTTACAAAAAATAACAACAAAAAGGACATTTTCGGGAAAAAAGCGAGCTGAACCGACCGGTATAATTGCCTTTAAATTATGTGCTTAAAATATGGCATTCAACAACTCAACCGTTTAGATTTAGTTTGCCCCATGGACATAGGAAACACGGGACTAGGCATGCCATCCTAACTTGGGCGAGCAGGGTTGAATCCATGGGAGGGGGGAGAATTCCATGAGTGAAGAGAGCCGCCATCTTACGATGTGCCATTTGATTATGCGCACGAGCATTTTTGCCGACAAACTGTGCATGAAAATATAAACATGTGGGCGCTGCCATGTTTGTCGCGGGGCTTCAAAAGGTGGCGGACCTCCCCCCTCATTGCATCACCCCCGCAATAGCATGCCTAGTCCCTTGTTTCCTGTGTCCATGGTTTGCCCTTAGCGAATTTGACAGCCGTTTGAAGCGCCTTAACTCAAACTCAAGTGGCCAGCAGCCAGTGTCTCCATAACGTGGGATTTTTCGACCCCCACCACTCTCCCATCTGCGAGCGACGCATTCAAACGTAGCGTGTCAGTGAGTCGGCTCTGCTACATGCTGCGTAGGCCCGCCTCCTGTAGTGCCGAAAATGCACGATTACGAGTCCGGGCCCCCCCGACTTCACCACTTCACGATTCGTTTTCCGTGGCTAACTGGCTATTTGGAGTTTTTAAGTAAACTGAATTTCGCAGCGCGTCAAGAGAATGAAAGTTCTGGCAATTTTGCTATGTTCTATAATTTTAGAAAAAAGAAGGATATTAATTCTTATCAAACCTTCTTGCGCAATTTTGTTGTGCATTTTTTCTTAAATTTGTTTTGTTTTAAAAAATGTGCTTTCAAATTTGCGTAAGTTTAAGAGATATTCAGGAATTTTTAAGCGATTAGAAAACAATTAAAATTTGTAAAGATTCTTAAAAGAATTTTTTAAGGTTTCATGAAAATGAAAAATATTATTTTAGGTTTCTACGAATAATTAATATAATTTTTTATTTTGTAAAATTGATTTAACAAATTTTCAATACATTTTAAATTATGTTTAAAATGATCAATAAAGAATCTGCAGATTTTAAGTAATCTTTTTTCATTTTGCCGAATTTCAAAGAAAATCAGGAAAAATTTAAATAGTTTTTAATGATTAGAAGGCTTAGAAGGTGCGACAAGATTAGAAACAGAACTTTTTCAAGATTGGTAGGAAAATTTGTAATGACTTTTTATTTTAAAAAACGTACTTTATGAGAATATTAAAAAAGGATTTTGAACATGTGAAAGGATTTCCTAAAATTTAAAAGATGACTGTAGAAGATTTTAAAGCAAAATGTTTCAATTTGGTAAGATTATAATAAATAGATCAAAATCGAGTAAATACAAAAAATATTACGAAGAACTGAAGAGATTCAAATCGAATTTTAAACTTAACTTCTGGTCGAAAATTAGATTTTTAAAGGATTCAAACATAAACTTTAAAAACTTCACATGAATTCCGAAAGATTTCAAGGAGGTAAAACTATTTTTCTTATAATTTCTGGGCTTAGAAGACCAGACAAGATTAGAAAAAAAGAATTGTTTTTCTAAGTAATGTGTGAAATTTTTAAATAATTTTTTATTTTGTAAAATGTGCTTTAAAAGAAAATTAAAGAAGATTTTTAAACACATCAAACAATTTCCTAAAATTTCGAAAAGGAGTGTAAAAGGTTTTAAAATCAACATCTTTTAATTCGATAATATTACAAATTTTTTAGAAGTTGAAATAATCGAATAAATTCAATAAATATTGAGTAGAATTGATGGGATTAAAAAAGAATTTAAAGTTCAGAGGAGTTTTAAAAACGTAGGATAAACTGATTTAAAAAACTGAAAATCCTAAAAATTCTTGTAGAAGAATAAGAAAGATGCGCCTGGAAATTGCGTACAATTATCAGTCCTTAAAATTAAAATTCGAATGATTTTCTTTAATTACTTTCAGCACATTTCTTCTCAAGCAGAATCCCCGATTTTAATAGCAAGAGGTTCAATTATTTTTAATCAGAGTAAGTATTACATAAATTTTGAAAATTCAAAAAAGATAAATTGGAATAAGTTCGATGATATTTAAAAAAAGTTTATTTTAATTACACATAAAACTTGTTGAATTTTTTATAAAAATATGGAAACATTAGAAATTGTAGTATTTAAATACACTTAACATTTCAGACTTTTATATTAAATTTTGGTAAGATATAATAGATACGTATGTAAAATGAAAAAAAAAACTAATAAAAGTCGATAAACGAAGGCTTTCAGATAATGAAAGATAATAAAAGAAACTCCTTGGAAAAAAATGTAAATAATTTTTTTGGAATGAATTCTAACAAAAAATTGAAAAAATATTACAAAACATTTTTTATTAATTTCTAAGATGTCTAAAAAGTACGTAAAATATTTTGAAGCAAAATGTTGTAATTTTTCCATATAGCTTAACTTTAGAAAAATTAAGGAACATAATTCTTTCAAATTTGAGTAAGTTTTAGAGATATTCAAAGATTTTGAAACAATTAGAAACATCAAACGATTTCCTAAAATTTAAAAGAATAGTGTAGAAGATTTTAAAACAAAATGCTTAAATTTGATAAGATTAAAAAATTTAAAAAAAAGTAAATAAACAAGTGAATTCAGGAAGTATTCAGTAGGCTTGATGAGATTCAAAAAATTAAAAATTTAGAAGTGTTTTAGAAACCAATATTTTGAAGAATTCAAAACGTTTTAAATAGATAGAAAATTTTCATAATATTTTTTTAAAATCCTATAAAATAAAAATAAAATGTCTTTAAAATCTCCTAGGATCTTTTCTGACACATCTGATATATTCGAAAATCTTTTTTTTTTAATTTTCTTAAGAATCTTATAATAATTATTTGCATATAAATTTATAAACAAACTGATAATACTTATTTTATTGTATATAACATCTTTACAAAATATTTAATGCCTTAAAATACTTATCTCAAAATTACAAAATTTAGCTTTTACAATTTTATTTTAATTGTAAAATAATTGTAATTGGAAATTGGTTGTAAATAATTGTAAAATAAATACAACAAAATTTATTTTATGAAGAAATATCTTATGATTATAAAAAGAGAAAAAAATTGTTAAGGTAAGTCTTTGTAGCATTTTAATAAATAATGAACATATTTTTATATTATTTTTCCTTGATTCTGGCCGACGGTCAAAAATGGTACAAAAAGCCGTCGTGAAATTTCAAATAAAAACTGTACTCTCTATACATTAATTTTTTTAATGAAAAATAATAATACTTTTATAAATATTTCCAAAATTTCTTTGAATATGATAGGGTGAGTGATCCAGTGGCTGAACAATCACCAGTGAATGAACACTAATGCGAAAAATATATAAATATAACCTTTCAAAGTTAAAGTCTTTATGAATTTCTATATATTTGAAATCTTGAAGCAATTTTGTAGAATTTAATATACAATTCATTGCAGTAAATTCTTGTAAATAATTTAAAAAATTTCTTGAATGTGAAGCATCATCGATTATGGTGAGTGATGGTGAGAAAGTCGTCGACCACTATAAGGTACGTGCCTAA
>NC_046660.1:129383153-129388963 GCF_010883055.1 Belonocnema kinseyi | reverse complement strand
ATCGCAAAATTACGAATTTTTTAATCTCACATTTTTGTCCCATTTTCTAACAAAGGACCCCTGAGGAAAGGGGTGGTCTGGCCAAGCTCGCAGGTACTGCCCGGAGAGTAGCTCACAGGGCAGCCAGGGCAGGCTAGCCTGCCCTGGCTGCCTTTTGAGAAGTATTTAGTATTAAATTGACTGTCAATCTGATGTTTCTTGATTATAAACTCCTTCAAATTTTTAACTTTTCTAGGCAAGTAATATATCATTGGAATCGGAGAAATTCGCAGATGCTGATAATGCTATTTTCAAATCGCTGATTAAAAAATTAAAAGTTTTCAAATGTCCTTACTTTGACATGCCTGTGGACAAAAGACCCTTGCTGGAGCAAGCTCACTCACATTAAGGTACATGAATAGATCGAAAAGTAGTAGAAAAAATTAAGTCGGGTGGAGCCTGATCATACCTGAAAATGAAGCAAAAAGTTTGTCGACCACTGGCCTAAGCAACACCTTGTTTACACTGCTTTTACAAAAAAACTCTTTACCTTTTCTGCATTAAAGTTGTGCTGTTATAGTTGTCAGATATTATTAGTCAATTTCCCACAAGGGTTTTTCACAAAAAGTACGTTTTTTTTTTTATTAATAAGTGAGTGTTCACGTACTGGACCTTTAAATTGCCCGTGTTCCAGTGAACGAACGCTGTTTATTTTGCTGACAGAGCCATGCAAAATGTGAAGCGTGTTCTGCTGGTGGCGGACTAAACCTGATCTTCATTTTCAAATCGGCGCAACCGAAAATATAATGTTGTTCCTCGTACTCTAACACCTCTGTTCTACTACGTCTACGAGGTCCAATATTATATATGCGTCTGCTTACGCCGCTCGAAAAAAGAGATCTTACGGTCAAGCAGCAGAACGCGCTCATTGTGTGCGACTATCATGAAAAAGATATTACAACCCAAAATTATTGCACCTAGGCCCCAAATATTTATAACAAAAAAAAAACACTAGTTAACAATAAAATCCGTTCTCGACAGTTTTAAGTAACACTTGGACTCGCTCGCTAAATACAATCATGCGACACGCGTGGACCGGGCGACTCAACTGGAGGTTCTTGACCTGGCCGTGTAAAATGCTATTTCACTGGTTGAATCTATCATTTGGCGTCACTGGTTTATTCAGTAACGCTGTTTTAGTTCAGTCACTTACTGGTTTACACAGACAAGGTCGGAAAATCAATTTTTTACTAGTGATAATTTAAAAATACTGATTCAACCAGTGAACATTTTTACTCATTTAGTTCAGAGATCAGAAAACGACTTAGTTTTAAATTCAAAACTCTATCAATTTAAACATGTTTGACATAAGTTTGATTTACTTAAATATACACCTTATTATCGGGTAGCTTGTAACTAATTAGTGAAAAAAATTGAATTTGCTTTCAGAGTTGGAAATAAAATATGCATCCCAGTTGGAAAATTCTATATATAATTCTCAGTACTGGTCACCAGTACAGATAATCGGCAATTCGCCTAGAATTGTAAAATTCTAGAATATATAAAAACTATAAATATCCATCTTTACGATAAATTGTAATGTTCAAAAAAATCACATTGGATGTAATTCTCAATCACTTTAAAATGGACTGAAACAGCTTGAAAGAAAAAAGGTTGCACGAAAGTAAAAAAAATGCTATTCAACAAATTGTCGATGTTTGCGATAAAATTACTAAGCTCCAAAGCTAAAAAATGTGAAAATTAATTAAAAAATGATATTTTTTGTCTTTATAAAAAGTTGGACAATGGTTTAAGCGAAAAAGCTAAATATTACGCGAAGCAAAATTTGAATCAATTTTAATTATTGATTTTAAAATTATTTTATTTATATTTCTTTTAACCATAGATAGCGATAGATTTAAGTATAGATATAGGTTCGAATCCCCGTGGTGTTAGAAATTGTCTTCGTAATATAATGTTTAAAAATGTTTTAATTAATATTAATATTAATATCCATAAATATTAATATCATTATTACTGTTTATCACTCTGACTGAAGATACAAAATTAATTTATTTGTGAATTACCGGCTATGGATTGGAATGTGAATTTGTGAATTCTGTACAAAGTGAAAAACACCGCAATTAAAGTAAGCAATCACAATTTATTCTGGTAGTCATCTTGCACTTGCACGTAATCACCACTATTCAATATTTATTGTTCAATTAAATAATTTATAATATTATTTTATTTGTAAGTCTCTAATCGCACGCGTACTTCTCGCTTCTCTCTCTGCTTTCGCACTGAAAAACGAAACTTATTCTAACATCTCACTGGCGTAGCAACTAGTCATTCATTCAGGCAAACTATAATTTTAGAGCATACTCGAACATACCGTCCGCCTCGTTTCGAAAGTTTGAAACGAAATCGCATAGATAGTGAAATAAAAAAATTAGTTTACAGAATTATTACACAAACATAAAAATCGTAAGATTAATCTGAAAGTCTGAAATCTCGTTTGAAATATAGAAAGCAAAATATGACGTCTCTGCCGCCCGACATGGCCAATTTATCTTAACTTACAAGTCCTTAGCATTATTTATAGGCAGAAGGCACACTTGTACAATGGATCTATCATAAGTTCCTTCTGCAGTTTCAATCGTGATAGATCTCACTAAATTATCTTGATCGGGATGACAAGAAGTTACGCAACCTAAAGTCCATTTGCAAGGAGGACTATTCTTTTCTCGCAAGAGAACTATATCTCCTACACGAATGTGCAAATTAGGTTTCTGCCACTTGTATCTATTTTGTAAGCCCTGAAAGTATTCTAAGGACCACCTTCGCCACAGAACCTCATTAATATGTTGGACTAACTGCCATCTAAACAGACGATTTTCTGGTAAATCAAGAACTGATAGTTCAGGTACCGAAAGCAAAGAGGAACCAGTGAGAAAATGACCTGGAGTTAAATATGTTAAGTTTTCATGATCATCTGAAATAGCTGATAAGGGTCGAGAATGAAGGCTCGCCTCTATTTGACAAAGGTGTGTGGAAAATTCTTCTATCGTGAGTTTGTGATCACCAATTATACGACGTAAGTGGTGCTTTACGCTTTTAACACCCGCTTCCCATAGACCTCCAAAATGAGGGGCCGCAGCAGGGTTAAAATGCCATTTTATGTTTTCTTCAGAAAAGAAGTTACGTAGCTTTTCATCATTTTTTAATTTTTGAAAATTTCTTTGAAGCTCTTTCTCTGCACCCTGAAAATTGGTACCATTGTCACTGTACAGTTTAGAAGGTAATCCTCTTTCAGCAACGAATCGTTTAAATGTTGCTAAAAAGGCCTCAGTGGTATAGGCGCATACCAATTCTAAATGAACAGTTCTAGCGGAAAGGCACACGAAATGGGCTATATACGCTTTGTGCACTTTGTAACCTCTGCCTACTCCTATTTTTACTAATATGGGGCCTGCATAATCAAGGCCTGTATGATCAAAAGGCCGAGATCTAGTAACCCTTGCAGAAAGGAGTTGACCCATCATTTGAGTAGGAACTTTTGCCCTTTCTTGAACGCAAGAAATGCATTTGTTTATGGCACTTCGAGCTGAATTATGCGCTTTTAGAATCCAATAATTTTGCCTGAGAACGTGTAGAGACAATTGTGGACCTCCATGCAAGGTTCGCTGATGACCTTGCTCTACTATTAGATACTTGACTCGAGTTTTTGGTAAAATGATGGGATGTTTGGCATCGTAGGAAATCGGAGCGTTTTCTAGGCAACCTTTCACGCGAAGTAGTCCCTTACTGTCTAGGAAAGGACAGAGACTTCTTAAAAAATTAGAATGTTTACCGGAAGATTGATTTTTAAGTAAAGTGATTTCTTTCGCAAAATGTCGTTCTTGTAAATATTTAAACCATAAAGTTTTGGCTTGATTTAATATATCATTACAAAGAAATGACTCTTTTGACTCAATTGAACTTTTAGAAAGGCGATCTGCAAAACGAATACAATAGGCGGTAATTCGGATCAATTTTGGCCAAGTAACCTTTACTGCAAGTTTATCTAAAGGGGTTGGCTCAATTTGTATCGCATGAAACTGAACTTCTGGCAAGCTCTTTTCGGCCTTTTTCCTTTTTTAACTAATGGCTGAATACTTTTTACTTTCAATTTCAAGTATATCAGTGGAAGCAGAATTTGGCCACTTTCTTTGAGATTCATATAAAAAGGAAGGCCCATGCCACCATGAGTGATGATTCATCAATTCTTCTGCAGTGATAACTCGAGAGAGGCAATCAACAGGATTTAAGGATGTAGGGACATGATTCCATTTAGCATCTGGAATTAGAGTGTAAATCAAGGCAACTCTGTTGGCAACAAAATTAAGCCATATATATGGGGCCTTGCTAAGCCATGACAAGACAACCATGGCATTGGACAAACAATATATCAAAGTATTTGTAAGTTTTGAAGAAGAGGCAAACTTTTATGATACACGTTCCATTTCTTATTAAGATCTGGTGGCAGTATCTCGTCCCAAACAAGTTTTCTGAGCCAGAGTTCTTACATGAAAATTTTGCTACGATAATTACTGGAGCTAACCACCCATGTAGATGAAATATACGAGCGATCAGAGAGAGAACTATTCTTTTGGTTACAACTTCTAAATATTGAGTGTTTATTAAAAACAGAAAGTTATTCGATCTTGGGCACCATCGAAGACCAAGAACAGATTGAGCTTCATCTTTGAATTCTCTAAAACTGACCGTTTCATATTCAGAGGGAGTATTATTAACTCTAATTAATTTAGGATTGTTAGCCGTCCATTTTCGAAGGAGGAAGCCTCCTCTGTTTAAAAGCTCAATAAGATCCTGCTGTAAGCGTAGATCTTGTCCTATGTCATCGGCTCCAAATAAAACATCATCGACGTAGAAGTCGTTTTTTGAAATTGCCCTAGCCTCAGGGTAATTAATACCCTCATCTTGTGCCAATTGTTTTAGAACTCGATTTGCTAAGAATGGAACTGATGCAGTTCCGTAAGTGATTGTCATCAGTTGATAGTGCACTACTAGGCAGTATGATAAGTCCCTGAAAAATGAAACACGGAGACGTTTTTTTGGCCAAAGTCGCTTTTATTTTTCAACATACTCTCCTTTTAGGTCGATACAGCGAGTCCAACGATTTTCTAACTTTTTGATACCGTCCGAAAAGTACTCGATCGGAAGGTTTTCAAAATACGCCTCAGTTTCAGCTATGAGCTCCTCATTTGAGTAAAAACGCTTACCGGTGAGCCATCTATTCAGGTTAGGGAACAAGTAATAGTCGCTGGGGGCCAGGTCTGGTGAATACTGTGGCTGAGGAACCAATTCGAAGCCGATTTCATGCAATTTTGCTTGTGCAACTAAGCAGGAATGAACAGGCGCATTGTCGTGATGATAAAGCGGTTTTTTCTTCTTCAAATGCGGTCGTTCTTCGACGATTTCGACTTTCAATCGGTCCAATAATGATGAATGGTATGCTCCGGTTATGGTTTTACCTTTTTCAAGATAGTCCACGAATATTATGCCATGTGCATCCCAAAATACGGAGGCCATAACCTTTCCGACCCATTGTTGCGTTTTTGGATGCTTCGGAGCACTTTGGCCCGGTGGAACCCACTGTTTTGCCTGTTACGTTGACTCAGGAGTCCAGTAGTGGATCCAGGTTTCATCCATGGTTATGAATTGGTGCAAAAACTCGGTCGGCTTACCCGAAAATAATGCCAAATTCTGCTGGGAAGTTGTCACACGAATTCGTTTTTGGTCCACTGTGAGCAAACGCGGCACCCATC
>NC_046660.1:129376990-129383053 GCF_010883055.1 Belonocnema kinseyi | reverse complement strand
GTCATTTGAAGGATCAAGCTCGACGAAAATGGTTCACATTAGTGAATACTAATGCCATCTCTTAGAATTTTCAGGTACTTATCAGACTGCCTAGTATTTCTCTGGTAGGGCCCCTATTACAAACAATACGTTGCAAATCGACATCTTTAGGGTCCAATAAAATCTGCCTGAACATTTTACTAATATCAGCGGTTAGACCAAAATTATAATTTCTCCATTGAAGAATAACAGCCGAAAGGTCATTGTGAAGTTTGGGACCTACTAAGAGAAGGTCAATTAATGACTTTCCTGAAGAAGTAGGACTAGAGGCGTTGAATACTATTTTTACTGGAGTAGAAGTGTTTGATTCGCGTATAACTAGGTGATGAGGCAAATAAACAGGGGAGCAACTCGAAGGAGTTGTTTTATTTGAATATATTTGCCGCATATGACCCAAATGTTCATGTTCTTCAAGAAAAGCTTCATATCTTTTCACTAATTGTGCATTATTGGCTAAACGACGTTTAGCACTGAAAAGTAAGGATAAAGCTCGAGGTAGAAGTTTTCCTAGAGAGTCGCAAGATCCTTCTTTAGGCGGAAGGCGAACTACATATCGACCGTCTTTTATGCGCCAATGTGTTTTTCTAAAATGATCTTCGCAACGTTGTTCTTCGTCGGTCAACATTGATTGTTGCAAAACTTCATCGAGTTCCCAAAACCTTTTTTAATTAAAACTCAAGTCTTGATCAGTAGAACTGCGATTTATTTGAATATTAAATTGAATTTCAATATTATTTTCAGAAATTGGACCCGAAAGAATCCATCCAAACACTGTTTGTTGTGCTGTAAGAGAACCAGGAGGTCCTTTACACAACCCTGACAACAGAAACAAGCCATAATAATTAGCACCTATAATCAAGTCAATTTGTTCTCTACTCAAAGGATTAGGATCTACGTAATCTAGATCATGAAAGTGATCCTATTCAGATTTAATTTTTGTCTTTGGCGGGTTATAAAATTAGCTTTGGTAGAACGAATGCTGAAACACGGTAGGTTTGATTTTTATTATTTTTTGGTGAGATAAATAGGTTGACTCGAGATTTAGACACCCCAATTAGAACATTCGCGGAGGCAGTTACCCTAGTATTCACAGGAAACTACTTAGAACGCAGATATTTAACCAAACATTCAGAGATGAACGTGGTATCAGAGCCTTGCTCTAAAAATGCTCGCAGAACAATTTCCCTTCCATTGTGAGCACGAATACTAATTTTTGCGGTAGCTAGTAATGGTTTGGTACTCTGAAAACATCTTAAATTAATCTCAGAATCAGTAGACATAACATAACAAGTTGTGTTATTAGTAGGGGCTTGAGCCCGTTTATCAACTCTACTGCTAGAGGGAATTTGATTCGAATATGTCGACTGATCTTGATTCGAATTTGCTTGACTAAAAGATTTATGTGGCTATACCTCAAGCATCGAAAGCAGTTTATGTTCTCGAACAATCTCCTTACGCTTTGGTACATTGTGCTTTCTAAAAGTCTGACACTGAGATAAATAATGGTTCCCATCACAACAGATACATTTGGAAGTATTAGAAATAGAGGTACTATGTGTTTGAGCAGATTTTCTAGACGCAAATGAATTCGCATTATGCGCATTCTGCAAATCAGGCTTTGACATGTTAAGAGCTTATAAGGTACGAACTCTAGTATCAAGAAATTTACTGAAATCATTAGAAGTTGGATACGTTGTACTCTTTGAAAGAGTTTTCTCCCACAATGCTACAGAATTTTTATGTAACTTATTTACAAGAGTGTGAACTAAAAAGTGATCCCAGTTATAAGTAGGACATCCTAAATTTTTAAGTGCCATAAGCGCTTCATCAGTCATATCTCGCAACATTTTAAGATCCTTAAGGGTATTGTTCGCATGATTTGGCAGAGAGAGAGAGAAACGAATGAAGATATGAATTAATTAAAGCTCTTTCATTATCGTACCGCGATTTTATTGTATTCGATGCACCCTCATAGTTTTCGTCTGTGGAAGTAATATTTTTAATTAATTGCAATTCTTCTCTTGCAAGCTTAGATTTCAAATAATATAATTTCTGTACAGGATGTACTCTTGGTTTGTTGTGAATCGCAGATTCAAATAATTCTCTGAAATTGGGCGAATCTAAATAATCACCGGAAAACTGAGGCATTTGAATATTTGGTAATTTAATTCCATACTCATGAAAAACAACTTGAGAATTATTTGCATTTTGACTCGCATGTACACCTGGAATAGTTAAATTTAAAATGAGAGCTTCTGAATTTTCTAGTTCTGAATTTTCTAGTGATTTGTCGACCTGAGAAGTGCTACCTAAGATCGAGATTCGAAGTTCAAGTTGTTCGCATTTCTCCCAAGTTGTCTCCAGCATTTTCATTCTTCCTTGTGCAATGGGTATTGTCACCTCCGCACTGTTGAGTTCGTTGAAGGATGGGAGTGCTCTTTTTATCTTTTCAAAGAGAAACATTTGTTCTATGATCAGTGCCTCCATTTTGATGTCAATCAATTTAAATAATCAACTAGAGTTCATTCAAGCAATGGTTACTCAATAACCTGAAATATCACTTTAAGCTTGTCACTTAATGACCGATAATTTTCATATAAAAATTTTTTTAGTCGTAGAAATCAATAATTTTAATAATTTAATGTCTTGAGAATGTTTTCCGAAAGGATGACAGAAAATCAATGCTATTTTAGAAGCTAAACACGTAGTTAGTCTCGAGTGCGATTCCTATGATTTCAAAAGTAAAAACTCTCATGTTTGTAGTGTATATCATTTTGCAAGAGAGAGAAGTTTCAGACGTACCGATACGATCTTAGCGTAACTTGTTTTGATAAGCACCTGCGTTTGATGTAGACATAGGTACCAAGAGGAAAGATGACAGAAGTTCGTAGAAAAGAGACAGCGTGGAACCATATGGGTGTACGTCACGGAAGTGGTGAACGAGAGGGGTGTCAGGTGTTTTCAATTTAATTTGGCGGGTACGAATTCAAACCTGGTTGAATTCCAATTTTTGAGTTCGTTGTGAATTCCAAAGGGATCACACAGTCTTTTTCAAAGCCTATCATCTATTAGAGAATCTCCAATTACTACAATCTCCAATAAAACACTTCTTGTCACCACTACACAATCGAGGAACTGATGCCATTTTGAATTTAACCGTTTCTACTATCTTTTGATTTTCTATTTTTCACTGTTTTTAAGATTTTTTAAGTTCATAATCCAAGCTATCCGGCTCGAAGGACCATGTTTATCACTCTGAGTGAGGATAAAAGTTTAATTTATTTGTGAATTGCCGGCTATGGATTGGAATGTGAATTTGTGAATTCTGTACAAAGTGAAAAACACCGCAATTAAACTAAGCAATCACAGTTTATTCTGGTAGTCATCTTGCACTCGCATATAATCACCACTATTCAACATTTATTGTTCAACTGCATAATTTATAATATTATTTTATTTTATTTGCAAGTCTCTAATCGCACGCGTGCCTCTCGCTTCTCTCTCTCTCTCTCTCTCTCTCTCTGCTTTCGCCTTGAGAAACGAAAATTATTCAAACATCTCACTGGCGTAGCAATTAGTCATTCATTCAGGCAAACTTATAATTTTAGAGTATACTCGAACAATTACTAATATTAATAATAATAATCTTCATTATCAACTGAATGGCCCGCGGTATAAACTTGTTAACTGACTTTTTTTCCTAATTTATTTTTTTGGAATATTTTTTATATGCCGTTAATATCCCGTAATTAAATAATATAATTTATAATAATAATTTTTCTTCGTCGTGTAAAATTTTGGAAATTGTAATTGACATGTTTAGATTGTGGGCCTTTCAATTAATTAGTTAATAGTTATTATTATTTATGAATGTAATAATTCCTGGCCGGACCATTAATATTTATAAGAAAAATACTCGCAATCAATTAATACTTGTTTCTTAAATACCTTCTTTTTCATATCTCCAGAATATAGCAATAGTGGGTGTTAAAATTAACCAAACATTTTAAATAAAATTTACAGTATTGTAATTACATATAATATTTGTACGATATGCAGTCATACGCTAATAAATAGAGTAAATACGTCCTGAAAACAACTGAATGATTTTTTATCATTTTTAAATTAATTCGGGCATTTTTGTACGCTAGAAGTGTTCTCGCGTGCAGTACCGCGCCAGTACAGATTCCTAGAACTAGAACTCTAGTAGTCTGTGATAGGCCAGTATTGCGGCAGTGGTGTACTTGCAGAAGAGATATTATCCTAATAAAGGCACCAATATATGAGTTAAGTCACACTCTAAACTTCCCGTATATAAACATCTTCTGGCGCTGACCAGGCACAGACAAGACCGTCTTGATTTCAGTTTTGTCTCTGAGCACATCATCTGGCCTAAGGCCAGACAGAATAATTGCCCCTAAATGAATATATAGTTTAGAAAAAACTGGTTGGGGCCCCTACTAGAATATTTAATATAGAAAAAACTGATAATGCTCTTTAAGGTTCTGGTGAAGAATTTCATGCTTCGGATAGATATGGCCAATCTATCTGTATCCTGTTTTTTTGTTTAAAAGAAAAAAATTTAATCTGTATGAAACACTGTAAGTCATCAGAAAAAATGACACTTCCTGTCATTTTAAAAAGTTATAATGTAGTCTACGATGGGAAAAACAAAATATTATAGGAACAAAAATTTCAATCTATTAAAATTATTTTAGTAATTTTCCTGTTAATATTTCGTATATTTTACGTTTACATAACGTGGCATAATAATAAATATTTGATTAGAAAAGGAGAGTTTTAAATTTATTGAGCTGTAGCTTATGAGCATGACTTTTTCATTGAGTTTTAAATCGTACGTTCAGGGCAATTAAATATCCACCAGGTAATAGAAAGGATCTAGAGGGTGCCCTACTAATCGTCGGGTGATAAAAGGGCCTTCTCATTAGGGCCTGCCCACAAATTCTAGCTAGAACCTAACTAAAACAGCATTTTACAGAATTAGTCATGCCCTCTCCATTTCCCCCGACAAGTGCCCAATTAGAAATAGGGGAATCTATCCAGGGCCCTACTAAGCCCCGATCGGAGTTTCTACATGGTTCGTCGCCTTGAACATCGTATTTTTGCTACTTAGTACCCAAATAAGTGACGAAATAATATGACATAAAACGTTTAGTTTTCGCTATCGAAATGAAACGTGAATCTTTCAACGTGTTCAAAATCCAAAACTGATAAAATTGACATAAGTATACTTATGCTTATAAGCTTCCAGATAAAAAATTCTACATGGGAAAAATCCTCCAGATCTGTCCAGTTCGTGCCACCCATGTTCCTATTTTGTATTTATCAATAGGGAGAATCTTCGTTTCAAGCACATATTGACACTCATAAGATAAGAGTCTAATGAGATTATGCGATGTAAGGTAAGAGCAGGTGACGCCGAGGTTTTCTTCGCTAATTCCTTTCTCCTGACAGAGGCGGTGACTCACAGATTTTATTTCCTCTAGATCCCATAAAAAATAATACGTTCGCGCTAACTTCCTCAAGAGCTTGCATAACCTTTTTTCTTAATGCTCGATTTTAAAATCACCACGAATGGAACAGTTGCTAGGAGCAAACCTGTTCTTTAAAAAACCATATGATTCATCTTCCTCCTGACTAAAGTACCTGATTTCACAGAATAACGCGGCATTTCATCTCGGTGAGTCAATCGCGATACCAAACTAAGATAGAAAGGTGCAAAATTCGAGCAATTAATATTTCAATACGCGTTTTGATAACGATACATATTTTTCTTATTATTATTGTACATCATACTTATTTATTTATTACATGAACAATGAGCATATTTAACGGTAGTAAATATGTCAAATCTACTGTGCTGTTGAGGCTCGATAACGTCCACAACGTTGCATAGTGAAAATTTATACACGAGTAGAATTTGTACTGGAGATGGTTTCTACCGCAATCCGAATCGCTCATTGATAATAGCTTTTGTTTAATTATTATGCAAAGTAGCATTGA
>NC_046660.1:129353261-129376890 GCF_010883055.1 Belonocnema kinseyi | reverse complement strand
TATAGGAGGAGTGAAGATAGGAGGATGCACAGTCGCAGTTTTTGACCAAACGGTACCAGATTTTTCACATATATTCTTTGGGGTTCCCGGCATGTCCTAAGAATATTGGTGGATGATGTAGTGGGGAAGCACAGTTTTTGAAATATATAAAATCAAGTGGCCTAAAACGAATAATGATTTTTAAGATCCAGTTTTTGATGATTGGCACCAAATTTTCAGACATATTATTTGGGCTTCCAGGCAGGACGTAAGAGTATGTGGGGGTATAGAAGGGATGAAGATAGGAGGGGGAAGCACAGTCGCAGTTTTTATTCAAATTTGTGAAGTTTTTTACACGTTATATTGGAATTTCACGACTGTTTTCAAAATTCTAAAGACTGCTTTTAATGGCTTGGGTACCATTTTTATAATTAAAGACAATTACCATTTTCTGTTTTTGAGTTCATATTTCTGTGTTACCGACTCAGAGTTTAGTCCAAGTTTAGTTCAAACTTCATTGTAGACTGCGAATTTTTCTAAACCAAATGCTACGAATTAAGTACAAGTTTCATGTTTTAAGAAATAAAATCGCCTTTTTCATTTCATAGTTTTTAATTATTTTCTTACATTTATCGTTTTCATTACGCTTTGTACAAATTTCACAAGTAATTTGGAATTTATGGAAACTGAATTTCACGACTTACATACTATTTTATTAAATAAAACTCTAAAAATACACTTTGCATGTTCATCATGTGTTTTACATATTTTTTTATAACTTTATACCAATTTTATTGCATTTCAGTTTGTTTTTGACGTATAGTATTACTTTTCGTAATATCTTATTAGTACCTTTTAAAAACTGTGCCCCCTACCCTCCATCATTCCCCAATACCCTGACGAGCTGTCCGATGACCCTTAGAATATGTGTGACAAATTTGGTGCTAAATGGTCTAAAACTGCGACTGTGCCTCCCCTTCCTATCTTCATCCCTCCTATAGCCCCCAATACTCTTACGACCTGCCTGAAAGTTCGAAGAATATGTGTGCCAAATATGGTGTCAATCGTCAAAAACTGGGTTTTCATAAGCATCATACGTTTTAGACCACTTGATTTTATATATTTCAAAACTGTGCCCCCCCCCCTCCATGATCCCTCCCCCAATATTCTTACGACCTGCCCGGGAGCCCAAAGAATATGAGTGAAAAATTGGACGCTGATTGGTCATAAACATCGGCTGTCCCGCCACTCCTTCATATATCCTTCCATGCTCTTACGACTTGTTTGGGAGCCTGAAGAATATGTGTGCCAAATTTGGTGGCGATTGGTCAAACACTGTGGATTTGCATAAGCATCATCCGTTTTAGCCGACTTGATTTGATATATATATATAGATATACAGTCAATGCTATTTTTTATTATTTATTAAACATAAGCTATTATCAATTAGCGATTCGCGTTGCGGTAGAAACCATCTCCAGGGCCAAATCTACACTTATATACATTTTCAAGTCGATCTATAAAACGGTGTGGACGTTATCGAGCCTCAACGGCACAAATTTGAATTTTATATAGTAGAAGATTAAGTAAGCAACTAAATTTAAGTGTGCCAAATGTCTTGAATAAAGCACTAACTTATTGTAAATAAGAAAGCAGGATTTTTCTACTGGAATAAAATAAAGTATGCTTCTAAATTTTAATATAAATTTCTAAAAGTAAGTTGAACTTAACCTGAAATAACCTATAGGGCTTTCGTTATTTAACATAAAGTAGTATACCTTCCTGAATTTCAGGTTCGTACTACTTTGTATAAATTTATAGCACGCTTACGCTACAAATACATTGAAAAGAGGCCTCAGAATAATTTGTTTATTAAATTTGTTTAAAAATGATGAATTGTTGTCTGATAGCAAAATATCACAGTAAAGGCCTATTGGTTATACACATTTAATTGATGTGTTAAAGAAACTAAACTTATCTACTATAATATCGCTAAATTATGCATTTGTTTATTAAATTTTTTAACAAGAAGTACTAAATGTTTATTATTAATCAAAAATAACTATAGGAAGCTACCAGCCAGACATTAGGAATTTAAATAATTAAGAAATGGTCTCTATTTTTTAATAAGCCATATTGAAATTTGTTCTTCAGATTTTCATTTAAAAACACACATCTGAAGTAGCTATATATCATTTTTACTAAAAATCTAACTTTTCTTGAATAATTTCTTTATAAAAATATAATTATAAATATCTTATACTGTTGGACATCATTCAAGATAAGTTTTTCCACTAATTTTGTGTACTTTCGCAGCAATTGGATAATATCCCACAAAATAGCATCTTCGAAATATGTTTTAAAAAGAATTTTCATCGTTAAATAAAGAAAGTAAATTACTTAAAAAAAATTTTCTTGCATTTTCCCTACTTTTCCTGTATTTTCTTAAAAATCAGAAACCCAGCTTCTATATTTGTTATAACGAATACCTATATACGAACAGCTCAGGAGAGTAAGTTAGACGTGTTAAATTTCTTGTTTTTAGAAACAATATTACCCTTAGTTTCAGTAAAGACTGATTATTTACTTAAGGTGCCATTATAGCTTTTAGTGTACGTATATTCTTAATTAAAAAGCGTACCTACTCTGTAAAAAATACGTTTTGAAATGCACTTTAAAATGTAAATTACAGATATAAAATGTCACTTTAGAAGCATTAAAATTACAGGTTAGAAAGCAAATTTTCATATGTTGTGTAGAATGGCGTCTCTTACAGGCTTAATTCTGTGACTTTGTATGAATCCATACGGCGTGTTAAAAATCACTACGATCAGACCCGCGAAGAAATTTCCCCATCTTTCCCTATTTGAAGTAGGGTTCTGCTAGTACTCCTATCAGAATATAGTCTAGAAAAAACTTTGATAGCCCTGTCGGGTTCTAGCGAAGAATTCCATGGTTCGCTCAGGTATGCAAAATCTATCTGTATCTAATGGGGCCCCGACCAGAAAACTCTTAAAATCTTTATTGTCTAAAATATTGGTTTTTAGGTTTTTGAAGATTTTAATATGCAGAAATAAATTTTTTATGATTATTTAAACTCGTTATTCTCAAAAACTTGATTCAGGACACTAATGAATATTTTGTTCGGAGTCAGGCAGATATGTTTCAGTTAAAGTTAAAGAAGTTATGTCAAGTGCAGACGGTCAGAGCTTTACCGAAGCAGTAATGGCCTACTATTGGCGAGAAAATCATATGCATCTTCCTTTGAAGCTTAATAACTGGGTCAAAAAAAATGCTAGCGCAACAAAAAAAACAGTCATATGAAAGCTGAAAGTGTTCTATGTAAATTAACTTGAAGACGTTTATGTGAAAAAATTTTTGTGCTTAGCAGACTGAAAAATGTAAAAAAAGGTAAGGATTTTCGTGTACATTTAAGAACAGTCAAGTTTAGAGCATTATTTCTTATACAAGTGGCAAAGGGAAAATTTTTTAAAAATTTATGAGTATGAAGAAAACTGTTGTGAACCAGTTGCAGTTGAGAAATTGAAAAAATAATAAAAATTGTTGCTCAAAAGTACAAAAATGAGCAACTATATTACCTTCAGTTCTAATACATATATTAAAGCGATTCCAACTGCAAACTGTAATGGACAGGCTCTGTAATTATTTCCAATTACCTGGAAGGATGTAATAATCTTATTTTTTGTGAAAGCCGCGATATTTTTAGAAGTTTTTTTGTGTGAAAACAAGTGACAGAAAGAAGGGGGGGGGGGGCTTTTTTGTTACTGCCGACCGCTGGTCCATTTCTTTGACCCGTGGCCAGATGCTATCCAAAAATTCAGAACCACGGGTTGAAGAAAGGCACCAGCAGTCGGCAGTAAAACAAAACAATTTTTATTATTTTTTAAGTTTCGCAACTGCAACTGGTTCACAACAGTTTTCCTCGTACTCATGAATTTTTCAAATTTTCCCCATCGCCCCTTGTGTAAGAAATAATGCTCTAAACTTGACTCTTCTTAAATCTACACGAAAATCCTTACTTTTTTTACATTTTTCAGTCTGCTAAGCACAAAAACTTTTTCATATAAACGTCTTCAAGTTCATTTACGTAGAACACTTTCAGCTTTCATATGACTGTTTTTTTGTTGCGCTAGCATTTTGTTTTGACTGAGTTGTTAAGCTTCAAAGGCAGATGCCTATGATTTTCTCATATCGTTAGAGTTACAGTATAGCATTTGGACGATATACAGGCGCATGCTGATCAATGGATAAAAGTACTGGCTGCCAGTAGCATGACAGTACCCTGAAGGAGTCTTTCAGGGGCCCTTCTCTTCGTGCCTCAGCGTTACGTTATAGATAGGGCTCGACTAGTTTTTCCCGCTGGGATCCTATTAAATAAGGGCAAACTAGTCATAAACCCAATAAAACCCTTTCGAAATTTCTGCAAGAGAAGTGTGTAACAAAAGGACTCAAGCTTTTACGTCACTACGCGTGAGTCCACTTTTTACATGCGTCTATCATACTAAACTTCCACATTCTTTTTTTACAGTGTACCTGAATTTTAGTTCGTGTCTCCCTGAATCTCAGATAGTTCCTGTCTGAATTTCAGGAATCTAGTTCCTTTAATTTAATATCCACGTGTAATTCTTAATTTCCCATTGCATATTCTTCTTTTTGTGACACATTAAAATAAGCCGAATTTTTTACTTAATTTAAGCATGAGAAGGAGTACACACAAAAAAACACTTAATTGCAGCTGAAAATTGTACTTATTTAAAGGCTCAATAGCCTAAAAGCTGATATAAGTTTGAAATGACCTTAAATTAGTAAGTCACATGGCTAGAAGTCAGACGCATATTTAAACTGAAATTATGGATCTCCACACCCTCCGGACCGTGAGTCCTAAACGGGAGTCGCATGAATGATAAAAATATTCCTTATTAAATATTTTTATTTTTTCTATAAATTCCCAAGTAGGACGTTTTGGCTGCACCAAATATCTCGAAGGCTTACTTTTTTATTTGCGTCGACACCACTATACAATCACATTTCCTTATGAAAATTTTGATAAAGAAAAATATACGTTCCCGGAGAATCTAATTTTACACTAAACATATGAGGAGACAATGCAGTTCTTACGTCGAAAAACAGTAAATAGACAGTTCACTAGTTATTTTTTCTATTTAATACAATGTAACCTCAGCACTATCCATGACACATATAAGGCAAACAACGCCTTAAACTTTTGCATTATGACACATATGGTGCTTTCCACGTAAAGGGTCATTTTCTCAAAAATGAAATTCCAATACAAATCTTAAGGCACACATTTCAAACTTTTGTCCTACATTCTAAATACATATAAAACGGTTGTTTCTCCTTTTTAAATTCTCAGAATAGTTTCCAGAAGTGTGTGAATCAATATCTTTTTGATTAAAATGTATAACAAGTGTCTGCAAAGAAATAATTTTGAGGTTTGGTAATACAAACAAAATTATGAAGCCAAATCAGGAGATATTCTCCTGATTTGGCCCCTACTCACTTATTTTATTTCTAAACTTCAAGATTTGGCTCAAGGGGAGGGGGGTGGTCATCGACGCTATAGATGAGTATTTCAAAGGCTTTAAAACTTCCTACTTTTCCTAGGGTATACAAAAAATTAGAAGAGCGCTGGACAAAGTGTGTAGAAGTCGACGGAGATTATGTGGAAAAATAAAAAAAGATTTCGAATGAAAAATGTGTTTTTATATATTTTTTTACAAAACTTAATAAACGACACTCGTACAACGAAGTATTGCAGAATATCTCAGAAAAGTAAAAACTATGTAATCTGTATTTGGTTAATTTTTCCATTTCTATTTCGCTTAGGTTTTTGCAAAGCTTATGCTTCATGTTTTGTTGTCTGCTGTTGTCTTTTTCATAGTGAAAACTCTTCATTTATAATATTTTTTCGTAAGAATAATAGGATTTAATATTTAATAATATATTGTATTCATTATATGACAATATTTAAAATAAATTACTTTGGAATACGTCCGAAACTACGATAAAATTAAATATTTCGCAAAAAATACATTATTCTTTAGTAAAAAACACACGCAAAAAAAAAGAACCTTATCTTTTACTAAAAACTAAATTAAATCTATTGATCTGCCAAGTACGTATATGGACAACACGACATTTCAGTAAACGTCACATATATAGGCAACTAAATATGACTATCATTGATGTTTACCAGTACCGATTCTCAAGTGGTGCTTCTTATAAACATTTTCGGATATACTCATAATTAATCGGTATTGACATGAGATTCATGCGCATAATATGCGGGAAAACCCTGATGGACAAAATAAGTAACGAGATAATTCTAAAAGAATGTGGTGCAGAAGAGACGCTAGTACACACATGGGAAAGAAAATGATCGACTAACGAAACAAGTGTATCAAGGTAAAGAAAAAAACAGCTTGCCCAGAGGTAGACCGCGGAAAGAATGATTAGAATGTGTGGATGAGACCTTAGTCAGAAGAGACATAAGAAGTCACAGAAACACGAGAGCCTGCATGAAAAAATGCATGGACATAAAAGAAGCTAGAGAAGTATGCCACCACAGGAAAGTATGGCGGCAAATAGTTAATAAAAAGAGTGTCAGTAGAGTGAATGACGCCTGAAACAAAAGACCTTGGCCACTAATAGACCCAAGTGGGGAACCTTACATAACGACTTCGTGAGGTTCTTCGCTTGGGGTGATTGCTAGAGAGATTGATCAGCAACCTGGGTCGGAGGAGTGTTGCGGAACGAACGTGTTATTTACATAAATATCACGAGAATTCTGGATCAATTTGAAAAATCTCTAACCCTTCCACACACTACTTCTTTCCCCTACCGAGTGAGTCACGCCTACCCCGAAAGGGAAATGGCTTAATGGTGTAATAATAATGACACAGCCACACAAAAAAAAAATAAGTGTGCGGATCTAGTAACAAGACACACGTATTCCTATGGATTTTGGGGCGCTGAATTCAAATTCGGTATCAAAAATCACCCATCACGTCATGGTTGAACCGTAACCTCAAAAAATAACGAAAAATCATGCACTGAGGCAAATAAATTTCAAAATAATGCCAGTGATGCAAATTTTCACTTCAAAAACATGTCGACAACTGTGAAGGATCAACCCTTGCCTGATATCAACTTATTGAGCTACACGTAAAGCTCTGGAAGAATATTTTCCCAGTAGCAAATGTGTGCTACATCGAATGGGTCAACTCGAGTCTAACCTAGAAATAAATCTAACCTAGCCTAACTTGACCTAACCTAACCTCACGAAACACAATTAAACTGATTGTGTTGTCCCGTTGTGTTTGCGGTACCGTTTGAATCAGCTTAGACTTAACCTGCAAAGAGGTCAAACCTATCCTAACCTAAAAAAAACCTGACCTAACCTAACCTAACCTTATTTAACTTCACGTAACACAATTAAACTCATTGTGTTGTCCCGTTGTGTTTGCGGTACCATTTCATTCAGCTTCGGCTTAACCTACATAGAGGTTTAACCTATTCTAACCTAACAAAACCTGACCTGACCTAACCTAGCCGAATGAAATTCAACCACACGTGTAGCTATATAAGCGTAGGGTTCTCAGTCTTAAATGTGTGCTATATTTAATAGTTAACTAGGTTTTGTTAGGTGATGATAGGTTAAACCTCTATGTAGATTAAGCCGAAGCTGAATGAAACGGTACCGCAAACACAACGGGACAACACAATGATTTTAATTGTGTTACGTGAAGTTAAGTTAGGTTAGGTTAGGTTTTTTTAGGTTAGGATAGGTTTGACCTCTTTGTAGGTTAAGCCCAAGCGGATTCAAACGGTACCGCTAACACAACGGGACAACACAATCAGTTTAATTGTGTTTCTTGAGGTTAGGTTAGGTTAGACTAGGTTAAATTTATTTCTAGGTTAGGCTCGAGTTGACCCATTCGATGTAGCAGACATTTGCTACTGGGAAAATATGCTTCCAGAGCTTTACTTGTAGTTCAATAAATTTCTGTTAATTCAGGTTAGGTGAGGTCCGGTTCTGTTGGGTAAAGTTATGTTAAATAAGTTGATATCAGGCAAGGGTTGATCCTTCACAGTTGTCGACATGTTTTGAAGTCAAAATTTGCATCACTGGCATTATTTTGAAATTTATTTGCCTCAGTGCATGATTTTTCGTCATTCTTGGAGGTTATGGCTCAACCATGACGTGATGGGTGATTTTTGATACCGAATTTGAATTCAGCGCCCGAAAATCCATAGGAATACGTGTGTCTTGTTACCAGATCCGCACACTTATTTTTTTTTGTGTGGCTGTGTAATCGGTATTTGTAATTTAGAATGCTTATAATAAAATTAAAATTTCGCACTCAATAGGGGGGATTCGAACGCATAAACCTAAGCACGCAAGTCAATAGTCTTAACCACGACACTGTTACACGAGTTGTGATCTGTAAAATAATTTTGAAATGCATTCATAACTGAGGGTGACGACCTTGGAAACGACTTCTGAATACGCGACCATGCCATCGCGGCACAGAACAAAAGTTCTCGCATTTACCTCATATCTATATGTCAGCTGAAACAGTCACAGAACAAAAACACGTTTTGTTCCAATGAACTCTGAAGTGTGCGATCTGGGAATAAGTTGTGTCATCCAAATTTCTATTATTTTTATAAAGCCCCTTCCTTACAAAGTGGGAATATGGAGTAATGTGACGACTGTCACAGAAATGTCAAAAAGGAATGTTTTTTAGGTGATGCAATTCATTCATTGCCGACTGCGTCGTGAATTCGCCCGGTGCTCCGCGCGGATAGGTTGCGTTGCGGCTTTAAGGGCGAGCTAAGTGAACCAATCGGATCGGTAGCATGTACCGATCTTTCGGTAATATCCACTACACCACTATTTTAATCTCCGTTCAGTGGATTTTACATAACATATAGTATGTAATACGAAGGAATAGAGGTTTATTTTACTGAAGGATAATCGTTGAATTAACCTTATTTCATTGTGATATTTACGAAAAGCTAAGTGATTTTGACATTCTCACCCTCTTATTAAGAGTAGTTTATACTATGACGGTTACAAAAAACGCTTTACAATTCTTGATAAGTAAATATTACATTTCTTTTTTCTGCGTACACTATAAGTAGAACAATCAATATTTACAAGGGAATACGTATCTTCGTTGCAATTTTAGTAACGAAAAGCAACAGTCACTTGAAGAAACACAAGCAATTGTACATTTTTATTATATAAACGTAAATTATACGGATAATTTGATTGAACACTGAGATCTTTAGTTTAATAATGTATTACAACTTCTTTCTTTCTTGTACACAAACTAGTTTTAATAAGTGCGTATAGACAGTGTCTCCCCTGATGGTAAAAAGAAAAATTACACTCAAGGCGGGAAATTTCAAACCCAAAGGAATACATACTTATTCTCAAGCTCCATTAAATATAAAAAAAGCTTGAAGTGATGATATAAAAATTGTATTATATTATATTATAGATAATGATATTATAATTTTAGTATAGATACAATATAATACAGGGTACCCCAGACTCAAGGGTCCTGACCGATCAAAAGCGCGGTACAGTAGGACCTGTCCCATCGGGACTCGTCGCATCGAAATCCTCGGAGGGATGTTTCCCCACTCGAAAACTTTTCCACTGACCGTGATCGGTAAGCGCGCGCACGCAAAGTCGTATGCGACATTCACGCGATGAAAGTCAGTGTTGTATGCATGAAAATTGGCCGGCCTTAAACGGCCGGTCAGTATGTCATTACCAGAAGGTGTAAGGTAAAGTACTTAAATGATATTTCTGACAACACTGTTCAAAAGCAAGTCGATACATGAATTTTTTAAAATAATTTATTCATGCAAAGTAAAATATTAAAATGTGCGATGTGGATGTGGTGACTTTATTGCTCAATTTGTATGAAACCGGAACCAAAACACGTTGACGATGAAAGTGATATAAGCAAACATTTCAAATTTTTTGGCGAAATGTAACGTAGTATACTTTTGGATTAGACGCTTATCTGTGAAATCCAGTCTGAAAAATACCAAGTTTATTATTCATTTTTGAATAATCAGTTGTCCCGGTACCCTTTCACGATTTCGTACATGACCGTAATTCTAGACATAATGTCAGCCTTGTCCAAGCTTTACTGACACTCTTTCCAAGCGGCAGTAGAAGCCGGGCAGGCATAAGGCGATCGTGAGCTGCCATTAAAATTATTATTATAATTTAATTTTGCGTATTATTATTACTTTATACGTTTCTGGAGATTTCAAGCAAATATAGGAAAATTTAAGTGACTTCAAGTTACTTCACGTGAATTAAAATGACTTCACATATTTTAAGAGATTTTAAGTGACTTAGAATAAATTGAGGGGATTTCAAGTAACATCACGTGACGTCACGTAACTTCATGAGACTTTATGTGAATTCAAATGAGTTCATATATTTTAGGAGATTTGAAGAGAATTCATGTGACTTCTGTATGACTTTGTTTTAAATATTACAATTTTGTCATGTTCGTTTACCTTTTAATATTCAAATTTTTTGTGATCAACTTCATACTCTTTATCTTCTTCTCCTTTTAAATAATGAATATATACTTTTTTGACAGCAGATTCAAATAACTTTCAATTTTGAATATTATGTTTTCTCCGTAATAAATTTATTAGGTTAGGGGTCCTCCATAAATTACGTGGCGAGTCTAGGGGGGAGTCAAGGTTATCGTTTTTTTTGTCACGAAGGGGAAGGGGGTCGTCATTTGCGTTACGTGACGCTCAATTCTGTAATGGCTTCATTTATCAAGTCTAAAAAATGGAACTCACGTTCCTTAAATTTACCGTCAATAAAATTGTTCACTTTTAAAGTTCTGCCGTATCGATTTTCCCGCCCCCTTAATCAATTACTGTAAGACAACACGCCTTACAAATTTCTGAAGATAAAGGGAAGTTTCAGAATCTAATTATGACCCAAACATTCAAGAACACAATTCGCAAATAAGTTTTCTATCAATAAAAAAACATTTCATAGGTCTTCATATCGCAGCCATAAACAGACTGCAATGCCACTAAAAGTCAACTAATTACTATTGATGAGTATTTGCAATCTGTTTAGGAAAAATAGTAAGGTTCGGAGAGACTGAAGCTCTTGTTTATGGGCCCATTATATAAGGCAAAAATTAAAAGGATTATTTAATAAAATCAGTGGCGGATTAGCATGGGGCCGCAGACGGGGTCTCCCGGCTACGCTCCCCTTGATTGGTTCCCACTAAGCCATGCCGAGGCGCCCCAAAAAGATTATATTGTTTAAACAAATAAATAAATTTTAGATTGCAAAGGAAGGTGTAAAAATAATATCCAATAATATCGACGATTAACACTTGTACACTTGAATGTGTCCTCCAATTTCTTTTCACCCATATTATCCCTAAAAAAATCTCTAATGCATGTTTTGGATCCTATTTAAAAAAATATTGGTCAAAGAACTAATAAACTATTCATATTGAAACAGTAAAAGTAAAAGAAATATTTTAATCATCAATTACATTACGGCATTTTCAATTTATTTGTTTCCCATGTAATACACAATACATTTATTTATTAAAAATGTGCAGAACACCAAAATGCATTTTTTATGGGTGCCCGCTAATAGATTGATTTTTTTAACATATATTAACTTTCGATGGCGCCTATACGTAGCTGGAGTGAGTTTCTAGATCAACTTATTTATGTAAAAAGTATGACTCCATTTTAGCTTACAAATATGAAAGGGGGCAACTTATTTACTTTATTACAAATGAAGACTAATTATTATCGGTTTATTTAATTACTTTCGTAATTGTTAAGTTTAAACTTAATTACAATATTAAAATAACTACTTATTAGTCGAAGTTTTCTCTAAAAAAAGTTACTAGCTTAAATTTTAAGAGTTCGGATCAAAGAATATATTTCTTTTTTTGGAAGTTGTAAAATATTATTATATTTAGCTACACCTTACTATAATAATTGAACCATGAATCATGAATTTTAACCTTCAAGCGCCTCGTTTAGCGAACGAATTTTTAACTACGGAAAGCTTTCAGTGAGAAAGTTGTTTATGAAGGTTCAAAGAAGTTTTCTGGAAAGTTTTAGATCAATTGGATTAATAGTTAAAAAATTATGAATGTTTTAAAATCCGAACGGTAATCTTGACGCTGCCCAAAAACGTGCCTGGCCGGCTACGTACGCGCTGCAGCGAACGACGTGAAGGTCAAGTCAATCTTACCAAAACAAATGCACAACAGTAACTTTTTTTATCATCTTCTATGAAATTCTACAAATAAAGCATAGAATCAGCGAAGTGATTGTTTCTTATAATAGTTGGAAAAGAATTTTTTTTGAGATTATTGAAATTTTTGTGATATTTTTGAGAATATTAATTACTTTTTAATTAATATTAAAAATAAGAAAAATTGTCCCAGAAATCAGGTACGATTGGAAACCGTCAATACAATTTTTATATAAATTTTAATCATAAATTTAATATTTTATGACTTTTTTTATTCTTGATTTTTTCTTTTATTGAACTATATATAATATGTAGATAGTCTAAAGTAATTATTTTAAATTTTTCATGACGAAGTTAATAGCATTATTTGTTATTTCTTTAGGGAAAAGAATACATTACAAAGTCTAAAACTAAAAAAGACTGTATTGCTAAAGATTTTCTAATCCCAGAGAGATCTTACAAACATATTGAATCCTGCTGTGGAGAAAAATGATACCAAAAGTTTTCAAATGTGCAACAAGAAAAAGTACATACAAATTTTTGGAATCTCGAGAACTATAATGAACAAAATGTGTTTCTCAGAGGATTGTTAAAATGCAAGGATCCTATCCAACCGAATGCAGGTGAAAAACTAGGACGGTTAATTCATTGGATATATTTATTTCCTACTGACGAAGAAAATGTTCCGATTTTTAAGAAATTTTTTTGTGCTTTTCTATGTTTGGGCAAAAGATGAGTTGAAAATGTTCAAAAAAAAGATTTTAAATAAGCAGCCTTTAAAAAATTTGGCAGGTGGAGTACGCGAAAGTTGTCTTAAATTAATATAAAATTAATAAAAAATTATTGAAGAGCATTGCGAATCAATTCCACATCACAGTTCACATTACAAACGAAATTCTACCAACCTAAAATATTTTGATATTCCTTCATTAAATCTTGTAGAACTTTACAAATTATTTGGAAAATATTATAAAGAAAAAACGGGAGCTAAATTGACAATAAGTCAAACCGTTTATTTTAAGTATTTTAACCGAAATGTTGGCTTCAGTTTTAAATTACCTAGAACTGACGTGTGCAATACTTGCTACAAAAACGAGCCAAATGGAGAGGTAAACGAAGAAGTAATTAATCACAAAAACAATGTTGAAATTTATTTGAAGTTAAAAAAGCAAATACTCTCTGAAAATAATAGTCTATGCTGTGAATTGGATTTTGCACATAATTTGCCACTGCCAAAAATACTCGTGTTCGCGCAGTTTTACCTACGTTTAGCATGGCTTTTTCTA
This sequence comes from Belonocnema kinseyi, assembly GCF_010883055.1. Lineage (NCBI taxonomy): Eukaryota > Metazoa > Arthropoda > Insecta > Hymenoptera > Cynipidae > Belonocnema > Belonocnema kinseyi. Next base: position 129,363,294 of record NC_046660.1, on the reverse strand, counting down.
TTTAACGTACATGTACATACTACGAACCAGAGTTACATGTTCCCTATTCTTGAGGGAATCCGTAAAGAAGGGTGCTGACTCTGTTTGCAGTTTTATCAAATACGCGGTATTAAAAGAATGTTCTAAAGACAAGTTCAACAGCATAACATTATTTTCAGACTCATGTCCAGGACAAAATAAAAACTACACAGTGTTTCATTTTTTGGTTTTATTGTCCATTTATTTGCAAAGCGAGATGAAATTTGTGTTTCCAGTTCGAGGCCATTCCTATTGCCAGTGCGATAGGAATTTTGGCACATATTCGCAAAAGCTGAAAAAATTAGAACGAATTGAAACTGAAGCTGAATATGTAGAAATGATTCGCAATGCTCGTTCACCTTCATTCACAATGGTCGAGAAGTGTGAAGATCTTCTGCAGGATTTTGTAAAATGTTTCAAAGGCAAAATGCGTAAGGCAAAAAAATTCCAAATCAGCAAAGCGTTCGCTTTGCATGTTTTTCCTGATGGAAAAGTGGATGTTTTTGACAACTATGAGTTGCAAAATCCAACCACTTTTTTCTTTAAACCTACGCTTAAACTAGAGAATCTTCCGAAAAGTCCTCCGCCCCGAATGGGATTAAAAGCTGCCAAAATAAAGGATGTAAAAAATTTCTTCCAATATTTAAGCGCTAAAGGAAAAGAATTTTTCGAATCATATTTTTTAAAAGTAAAAAATCAGAATCCAGATGCCGAAGAAACTGAAGAGAGTGACGAAAATGACTAAAAGTAGTTTCTAATAAAATATTGTTTGATTAATTTATTCTTGTTCAATAATATGCATAATATTATATGTTAAATGTTTAATAAATAAATTATTTTAATGATAATATCTGGAGTTACTGTTGTGCATTTGTTTTGGTAAGATTGACTTGAACTTCACGTCGTTCGCTGCAGCGCGTACGTAGCCGGCCAGGCACGTTTTTAGGCAGCGTCAAGATTACCGCTTGGATTTTAAAATATTCATAATTTTTGAACTATTAATCCAATTGATCTAAAACTTTCCAGAAAACTTCTTTGAACCTTAATGAACAACTTTCTTACTGGAAGCTTTCCATAGCTTAAAATTCGTTCGCTAAACGAGGCGCTTGAAGGTTAAAATTCATGATTTTTGCATTCCTAAAAAAAAATTAATAACTTTTTTGTTTATTACAATATTCTCGTTTTTCTTTCTTAGATAGTTTCAGAAGACTTAAACACGTACTTTGCATTGGGGAAATCGGGAAATGATGAAAATAGGCTAAATTAGCGTGAGTTGAAGTGAAAAAAGGTTGGAATTTTTCGTTTTCAAAAAATCCACTTTTTACCAATTATCTCAAAAACTACAAAACCCATAAATTTTTGCAAAAGGAAAAAAGATGCACCTTGAAATTCTCTGCGAGTATCAGTCTTTAAAGTTGAAATTAGAAAGATTTTTAAAATTAACACTCAGGACAATACTTCTCAGGCTGAATCCGGCCGTGTCCACTTTTGGTCGCCAGCGGTTCAATTGTAATTTTATTAGAATTTTAGAATTGGTTTGCAATTTTTAATATTATAATTATAAATGATTTATTCAAATCAAGTCCCATAAAATATTTTTTACATATTGTTTCCTATTTTTAATTTAATGTTGAAATATAAATTTTCTATCATGATTTCGATTGGAGGGCCCGTTTGACGTCAAAGGGGTCGGATTTCCCACCAATTACAGCTTATCTGTCAGTGATGCTCAAATATCTTTTTCTGTGCCGATGTTTTGTTTTGTTTATGTGCACATCGAAAATATTCTTTGGAAAACATTATAAAAATATTACAAACAAAAACTTTTGTATAAAGAATTAATTGGAAAAGTACTTAAATGCAGTGGCGCCAATCCTATTTCAAACAGGTCGGGCGGATCTACGTCAGGCAGCCCCCCCCCCCCGCCCTCTGTTTGAGAAAAAATAATGTGATAAGTAAAAAAACAAAAAACAAAAAAAGAACAAGAGCGATTATGAAAATAATAAGAATGATGATAAATGTGCACTACAATAAGAATAGAAAAAGGTATAAGACATCAAATTACATTGCAAATAATTTAAAATCAAAACTCTAATATACTATTTCGCATAAATATTAAACACTAAAATTTTTAGAACTTAAATGAATTATTTTTATCAGCTATTCAAAAATTACTTAAGGTTCTACTCAGCGGCATTAATCCCGAGGAGTATAAACTTCTCCTGAGGGGTACAGATTTCCTACAGTGGTGAGAGGATGGATCGAAAATATCTTAAATATTACTCAATTAAATCATTGTCTTTTTACAAATCTTTGAAAAACTTTTAATGTTTTCAAAACATTAGGAAACAGCGTTTATTCATTATTTAGTTTTTATTACTGTAATATTGTAAAATATGGAGATCGAAATAAGAGAAATGCTTAAATGGCTCGAAAGTGATCTTGAAATCTGAAAATAATTAAAATTAATATTATAGATTGTAAAATTATGTATGGATTCGAGAACATGGCTGGCCTGATAATAAGTTAGACAAATTTGTATTGGATTTATAAAAAACTGTTTAGGCAAAATTTATTAATCTTTTTCTACGATATATTTGTTGTAATCGACCAAACTAATCAGGATACGTTCTTGCATCACTTATAAATTGCCAATTTGAAAAAAATTATTAGTTATTTAACTCATATCTACTTTTTCTCCAAATGGAATTTTTTGTGCCCATTTTATTTAGGCTGGCATACAGCAAAGGGATATATTAGAATCATTCTTTTTTATACTTTTCAAAATTCAAATATACTTACGAAATGGTGCTCTCATATATAATATTCGGGAACCTGTGCATAAATATAAATATAATCTTGCGAATTATGGATTTGTGCACGTTGTGTTTTATTTCACTTTCTTTACTTAATTATTTCCCCTTATTTTGCGTGCATTTTTGGTTGATTTATTTACACAGTGTATTTCCGAATTTTTGGACCCCCCTCTCAAAACAGGTCGGGCGGCTGCCCGATCTCCCCCCGAGGTTGGCGCCCTGCTTAAATTTAGTCATGTTTACTGAACAATTCGTAAATGTGCATGATATGAAAATGTGTGAATAATTGTACTTACTGTTTTCCTTAAACGTACTACTGACTCTTAATCCATATATTATAACAGGAACCGTGGCCTAACCTCTTTTTATCATGAATTTCGTTAGTTTTCATCAAAGCCACATCTTCACATTGGTAGATAATTATGAGAATCTCAGAGTCACATGACACCCACGTGACACGAACTTGAATAACTGTTTTACCGCCTTCAATTTTTAATGATGATTTTCTGTTGAACAAATCAGCAGAAAAAAAAATTATAACGCATCTTCGGTTCGGATTAAAATCATGTATTAAAAAATTATTTTATCTAAAATCGCGAAACAACGCTATTAGAGTGGAATTAGAATGCGAGAGGGCAGAGAGAGATTATGTATTAAAATCGTGAAATGGAATCTATTTAATTCTTGAAAAATAATAAGAAACGTGTAATGAAATTCACAAATTGTTGAACTCTTAGACGAAAAACAATCTGCTCGCTACGCGGGCATATTCTTATCGCTTGCAAGTTTCAGCACGTCTAGGATGCCCTACTTTTGGTTTTTGTGCTTCGCGCTCGACAATGTATTTACTTCACGCAGCATGCTCGGTCTTTTTACTTCCCCCACGTTTGTGTATAAACTTTTTAAAATTAAAGGTCAAAGCATTGAGAAAACTGTGATTTGTTGTTTGCGAATTATCTTTTGTTAAAGCTCCTTCGGATTTAACGATCACATTTTCATCTCGTGTCGCGTGCTTCATTCTCGATTTTTTCCAAAATGCAAACTTTTCTACATTATGTTAAAAACTCTTGTGGGAGTTAGGGTTAAATAATATAATGCCGAAATCCAATAAACAAATATATTCTAAATAAAAGACAAATATCGTTTACAGGATTACACAGCTACTCTAGCGTGGCCGAATCAAGCCCAAGGCGCTGAATGTCGGTCCCTCCCCGCACTTGACGTCTCTCGCCAAGGTTACGTTAGTTTCCCTTCCTCTGTCGTAAATTTTATCGCTGTCGCACTCATTCGCACTTCCACAATAACCAACCTTACTTACACAACAAATGACAGATTGGCAAAACAAAACGCCGGTCGACGTGACGAAAAAATACGGACCAAAGTATATTTTTTATTCAGGGTATTCTAATTTGTAATTCTAATTACATGATATTAGTTTATTAAATTATTATTGATTACTATTTACTAGGTTGATGTAATTCTTTTAAGTACAAATTTGAAAGAAGATCTCACATTCATATTTTAAAAATGAAAAAAACTTTTTAAATCTTCTTTTCGTTTCTTCGTTTAATTTCTTGTAAAATTACAATTCACAAGGAAACCAATCCGAAAATCTAATAAAAATATGTAAAGAATAACTCTTTTGACTTCATGAATATTTTTATTTGATTTTTGCATTGTCTTCTTTACTTTGATTTAATTTTCAATTCAATTATCCAGTAGTCATCTGGACATTATCTGGACGCCATCTTTTATCTCATCTTAATGTACTGTGTCACCGTCTGATGGCGCCCTGGTTTCTTCATATTTTACCATTGAGTTGGTAGAGCCTGACCAAGCCTGACCCACGGTCGTCCCCTGAGGGGTCGCATCCATCAGACCCCCTTCTCCTACGCATCTTCGTATCTCAGTACTTACGCCTATTTCGTTCTACATGCTAACTAAATATTACCCATCCTAAAACCTTTCGCTAATGACCTACTTTCCTACACTATTATATCAAACGGGCTGGGATTGATTATTCATTTATTTAATTTGATTTGTTGTTTATTACGTCCACAGTCATATGACGATAACGGGCAACCAAAAATTACATTAATGTTTGATTTCAGCCAAATATTAACTAAAAATAAACATAATATAAAGTTCCAAGTTTACCTTATTAGAATATAATATTATTATATTATGATCTAATTACTAGTATAGATGTTATTAGTTCTCTGGAGAAATCAGTCGCAGATATAAAAAATAAGTCAACTACAGTTGTAAAGCGATAACGATGCAAATTCAAGTGATTACACATAACGTGTTTAGGAGAACTGAACCCTAAAGAGAAATTCTGGAGCGGCAGATAAAAAGGTTCATAGAATCTAGCTTCATCACGTGGAACCTTAAAAGGAAGTTGGCTTAATAAATATGAGCTATATGTAGCATTTTGTATAAAAACATCACGCAAGCATATACTCTCCTTCATCAAGGGTTACAAAATCATACTCAGAAAATAGTTGAAGGTAATCTGTTCCACGAGGTGCATTGATAAAAAATATTCATTAAATTTTATAGAACTAATCCTATAGTAGAGGATACAATGGGTAGTTTAATAAGAGTTGAAATCGTCTTTGTTTTACATTGCATTGAACTATGCAACGAAATGTGTAACTAAGTTCTATAAAATTGAAAGGCCGAGCAGACATCATCTCCATTAAAAGGCAGGTTACGAAAAACGTGAAGTAGTTCTATAAAATCTAAAATACAGTCTATATCGAAGAAATCTCGAAACTATAGAGAACAGTTCTATGAAATGATAACCGATTTTACGCCGAAAAAATTAATCTCTTGTATTATTATATTATTACTATTATACTCTAATTTTTTTCACATTTTTAAGTACACAATTATTTACTATGACACAACCACTACACTGTTTATAATCGTACGCTATGAACATTTTTATTCGACGCAGGGTTCGACTATAAGTTTCGCATTCCTAATTCCTAACGCCTAAAGCCTCTCGGATATCCTAGCTGGAAGTATTACAAAAAAATCTGAAATGTAACCGACAGCTGTGCATGGCCGCCTGCAAATTTCTGTGAACTATTCTATAAAAAATATTGCTACGCTTATAATAATATATGTACTAAGATTTTAGATTTAAGAAATATTACAAATTAGTATTTAATATTTTATGATATTATAAAAGATTTTTAAAAAATCAATATATATATTTACATACACACTACCGGTCAAAAGTTTGGGTTCACTCAGAAAAATAATTTTGTAGTTGTGTATTTATCGCTTTAATTATACCGGAACTAAAAAATGTCTCTAAAAGGTTGGTTGTATTCGAAGTTCTGTTTAAAATAAGCCCAGGGTGAAGCCAATTTGTCTAGTTTCTAAGTAGATATTGCAAAAATAGTGTAAATTTCAATGTTTTCTTAAATTTTCAATAACTTCCGAAATAGTCAACGTTTTTCAATGGTCTGGGGCTCATTTTGAATCTTTTTTCACCATATCACAACAACTTACGAGTATCAATCGTCAAAAATGGTTTTTCGAATTGCTAGAACTTAAATTTGTAACAAAAAAGTTGGAAAAATTGAAATATTATTTTTAGTAACAAAAATGTTTTTGTAAAATATATGAAACATATAATCATAAATTTTCTTTGTAATTTCCTCAAAATATATATTAATTTAACTTTTATTCTGATTTGCCTGCAGATAAGATGTTTTCAAATTTATCCAACTTTTTTATTACAAATTCAAGTTCTTGCAATTCGAAAAGAAATTTTCTACGATTCATACACGTAAGCTGTTATGATACAGTTAAAAAAAAGCTGTTGTGTTTTTCGTTCTGAGCAAAAATGTTTTTTACTAGACGCTATTGCCGATCACTCACAAATCGAACTGCCGATAACTGAAGCAGCCAGATTTCTGACTTGCCGATAACCCATGCATTCTCGTATTTATAACTTCGAACTTGTCATAATATCCATTCCAATAGGATATGTTACAAGTGATAAGTAACTTACCTTTCTAACGGTACGCTTTATTCAATAAAGCCCATTACTTACGATTTAAATATGTTTAATATAGTTTTTTAATCATGTGAAATCTTGAATTCGCCTTAAGCTTCCAATAACTGGCACACTTACCTTAGAGCGTAACGGGAAATCGAGGAATATGTTAAACATAAAGCAAACGCTTTGGCTGGGTGCGAGGGACGCGGGGAATATCGCTACCTTCGCACAGTAGGGACTTGCAGCTACACTTTATAGAACTGAGGTCTATAGATCTTATATTGAAGTTCTTCACAAACACTCGATACCTCGAATCGAATTTTTATGAGATTTTGCATCACGTTTTCGAAACTTTTGCTATACATTTAACAAAATTGAGGTATCTAGATCTTATAATTATGTGATCACAAACTCTCAATACTTCAAATGTGTTTTCTACGAAAGTATTCGATGTTTTTTCATGAATTTCTTCATATATTTTATTAACATTTTTAAATTGGAATTCAATATGAAGTTTTCAGAACACTTGTAGAATTATTATACATTTGTTTCACATTAAATCCTGAAATTTGTACAATTTCCATGACATTTGTTCAAGATTCGCTCTTATTCTTGACTATTGAAATAAGTCAGGAAAGATTAAATCACTTTTTCCGTGTGGATAACTGCCTGTTCTCCTCAGAGTTACAAATTTAACAAACCTTTTCTGCGCTGCTTCAAGCTTTTTTTGGTGTTTTTATACATTGTGGCCCCACACAGTGGAAGCATATTCAAGTTTTCTACGTCCTACGTTAGATTTTTCAATAGAGTAGTAAGCTGTTGGTCAAAAGAGTCTTTTCTTATCTAATTATTGTTAGCAACACTGGATTAAAACTCATTATGAATTACTTACAAGGATCTAAAGATTTTGGTGTCAAATACAATCAAAATCAGCTTATATTATTTACATTTTTAAATGAAAATAAACTTTTTTTATTTTTAAAAATATAAATTACATTAGAGATTTCCCATTCCTCGTTTGGTCGCTTGCCTTATACAGTCCTTGTCCGCCTTAGTCCGCTCGGTTCTACCTCCATCCCAATCTTTAGCGTTCGGGATGACGCTCGACAACGCCGTTTCGAATTCTCTGAGGGACAGTGTTTTACCCCTGTCATTTTTACGCAGAGTTAAAAGAATCTGCTAAAATTAACAGTGATCAGCAAGAATGCATACATTTTTGAAAATTTAATTACGTTCAAATATCTTACTCTTATTTCCACTTAATTATTAGTTTGATAATCATTCAATAAATTATCATTTAACAAATACTTGTTATTAATTATAATTTGAAAATTATACATTTTTAAATTTATTTATTTGTATTCAATTTTTATTATACAATACAAAAATATATATTTCTTTGTATCCAAATCCATGTATAAAATACATTTTCTTCTATTGTTTAGGTTAGAAGTATTAGAGTATATTATTTTTACCACTTAATCGGAAATAGCTTATTTAATAATTTATTTCTTTTGCGGAAATTTCACACTCGATTTCTAATTAATTTCCTTTTTCGGTTCATACCGTAACCGACCGTAATGTTATGACCCGGTCGCAGCAAAAAATGATTAAAAAGGAGCCATTATCACCGCACTGTCTATCGATAGCTGAATGATCACAACGCCACAATAATAGTTTTTCTCTCGCTTTTTCTCGCAAATCCCTTAAAAGGAAAAGAGCGCTTGTTCCAAGCAAGAAAAATATGTCAGAAATCAGTGCGGGTCTTTCAAGTTAAAACTGTTCAGGAAATCGTAGCTAATTTGTATCTGGGTCCTGGCAAGGAAAGACTAACTCGTATTGAATTAGGAAGATTTATTGACAAATAGTCAAGGATTTCCTCATTTAAATCTGTTCAGGAAATTCTAATTAGATTACAACGAAGCATTACCAAGATTTTCCAGCCTAGTTTGTCCATATTTCAGCACTACGGGTTCCTTTTGAGGGTTAAAGAAGGTCTAGACCAGTTTCTACTAGGTCTGAAGTAATTTGGTCGCGAACGCTTCTTCAAGGATTGAATGTCACAACGGAAGAAATAACGAAACTACATGTAGAGAAGCAGAGTAATATACTTTTTTTTACAAATACTATATACCATAAGCGAATTAAACATATAGATGTTAAACAACACTTTATCCGAGAACACGTTGAAAATAAACTATCAGTGTAATTTATGTTCGGTCAGAAGAACAGTTAGCTGATATCTTTGAAAGACTTTTGTCTCTTGATCAGTTTAGGAGAAATAGACATTTTTTCTGTATTCCTTCAGGCCTGTAAACAAAGAGTGGGAGTATTGTAGAAGGATTTATGTATGCCATTGTTTAAAATATTTAAATTTGTTGTGTTCAATTACTGATACATATTTTAATGAGTTGTGATCAAATTCATACTATTGATCTTCTTCTTATCTAACATAAAGAATATAACATACATTTTTCAAAACATATTTAAGTGGATTTTAAATTTGTATATCTTGGTTTCTCAATAATAAATTTAATAGTTCCATTACAAGTGTACAGCTGAGCTCACGAGTTTTTAACAACTCCTTAAAATTAATTTTATGCGCCACTGAGAGAGCAGCGCGATGGCGCATGCGGCGTGCGGTCCCACAAAAATGGCGATATCTCGTACTATTATAAGTGTAATTATAAGTAATTTGTATCTTCTGACCAGAAAAAAATATCAGATGTTACATTGGCAAAAAATTAATTTCAAAAATTTGTTGGACTCTTTTTTATCAAAATTAAAAAATTATTATTGCCTATAATATTTCCATGTTTCATTAAAATTCGTTGCACCGTTTCAGAAATATCGGTAATTTAAATAAACGTGATGTCAAAATTCAACAAGGCGTAACTTCCGTAATTTGAAAATTTTCCAAAAATCCTTTTGGCACAAAGTGTCTCTGATACAACTCTGCAATTGCAAAAGTTTCATTAAAATCGAACGACCACAAGCAGATCTCAATATTACTGACATATACTGACCTTGATCTTTTTCAGATGAACAATCTTATTATATTTTTAACCGTTAACAAAATTAGAATTTTTTATTTTTAATGATATTTTTTAAGATTAAAACAAAAAATGCCCATCTCTCTAAAAGAAAGGTATATAGTGTAAGAGCACCAATTCTTGGCACC
>NC_046660.1:129352698-129353250 GCF_010883055.1 Belonocnema kinseyi | reverse complement strand
CCCCCCCCCCCCACCCAATTGTTGGTACCCTTCTCTAGATTTTATGAGATAATAAGAGAATAGAGATAAATAACAAATTGTTTTATATTTTTTTTAATAGTGAGGACACTTTTTTGTAATAATATGTATTCATCTTATGCTAAACAATAATTTATGTGTTCTGATATTACAAAATTCAGCCTTGTTTCCAGGCTGCCAAGGATTTTCAGGTTAGCTAAAGAAAATCTTTAGATAATTGTAGTTTTTAATTTACCCCTAGCAACGTTATAATTAACGGAACTGACAATTTTCTTTTCAAAACATTTCGAGGAAATGTTAAAATCGTTAACAAAAAATAACTAAGATTTAACTATAATTTATTTAATAAATAATAGGAGGTGCCAATGCATTTTTGAATCTAAAGCACTGTATGTAATTCTTGACACCCCCTGCCAAGAATTGGGTTGTATGTTATTATTATTATTACACCATTAAGCCATTTCCCTTTCGGGGTAGGCGTGACTCACTCGGCAGGGGAAAGGAGTAGTGTGTGGATGGGATAGGGATTTTTCA
>NC_046660.1:129351026-129352598 GCF_010883055.1 Belonocnema kinseyi | reverse complement strand
AGCACGAGAATTCTGGATCAATCTGAAAAATCTCTATCCCATCCACACACTACTCATTTCCCCTGCCGAGTGAGTCACGCCTACCCCGAAAGGGAAATGGCTCAATGGTGTAATAATAATAATAATATTAATTCCTCAGGGTAATGTACCCAATTGTAGGCAGGTTAAGGCAAACTTCAGGCCATGAGAAAGAAATTAATGTCAAAAATTGTATGTGTGATAAATGTAATACTAACATGTACAGTGCTAATATAATAGGGTATTAAATTCTAAGCTTTATTTACCGCAATATATATTAGAAACTGAAAAAATAATTAAAATTAGCTTATTAGCCTAAAAATTCAATTCTTGGCAGGGATGGCCCCAATTATTGGCACTCCAGTCATATGAAGGGGAAATAGTGAAGGAATCAGATTAAACTAAACTTTAGTAGTATCACTAAGAAATGAATAGTGAAGAGAAGCATTGTTTATTAATTATTTTTCATTTATAAACAAATAGTCTGGCTTAAAGTACATAATTATCAGCATCTATTTAGTCCAAATTTAGAGGTTCTGATCCTCGGCTTCTTTTGACTGCTTCAACAGAATTAGTAAAATGGTTTTTTTTTTCGAAAATTGATTTTCTTTTTTGTTAGTGTCTTTGGATTTTAAATTCCTTTTTACAATAACACCTTTAGCAGAATCGATAAGATCTTTAATATTTGAAGATTAATTTTTTTCGTTCACAGTCTATTTGGTTTCTAATTTTTCTATTTATATCTTCTTGGGCTTTTTCTGAACTTTAATTTCGCCGTTTTCGTTTTTGCTTCTTAGCTTCCTTAGTCTTAGTTTTATTTTTTTTTCAATTGATTTTTCCTCATCCCTATAATCTCTCCATGCCTGCGATGTTAAAGCATAAATGCCTTTTGCCTTCATTTGCCTTCCTTTTCGTTTTGGGGTTAGAGGGAAACGCAAATAATCATGCATATTTCCGTTTTTTATACATTTTAAAGCAATTTCTTGTACGTGTTACATTGAAATCGCTTTTCGTCTCAAATCTGCAGAATCGTGTTATGTTTTATCAATTGCATGCTATCCTGAAAACTGGTTACAAAACACTTATTTTCTCTCTACACTATTTAAATCAGCCTTATTATTATTTAACACATTTTCAGAAGTGTTAAAAATACAATCGAGATTATTTTTCCATATATAAATCAGACGGATTTTGTCGGACAAATTAGTTTTGAGTGATACATTAGACTGATTTGTGGTTAAGTCTACGTCGCTAAATTGCGAATTTAGTCTTATTTCTGAATAACATATATCACTAAATATAATTAATTGCATAATTATTTTAAGTACCGCTTCAGTAATTTACTTTTAAATATTGTTTTTACCTTTAATTCGGTTTTTCAATCTGAATTTTACAAAACAACAAACGAACATAACCATACTTTTTCCATTTACCAAGAATAGAAATTATTGCATATGTCTTCATGGTTATTTATATTATTTATGGACAAGTGTTTAAGAATGGCTCTCTTCGACGAAGAGGGTGTGGATCTCGAAACAGTAAGGGTACGAGGGT
>NC_046660.1:129344102-129350926 GCF_010883055.1 Belonocnema kinseyi | reverse complement strand
CATCGTGTTCAACATCGCAGTTGTGGTGTCCTATAGCTTCATCTCCGAATTGTCTCCTAAAATAATCTCTGAAAGCCTCTAGTATTCCATCTGCATCATATAAATAGAACTTTTTAATTAGAAAATTTGTATGTGTTTTAGTTTTTTTTGGTATCTTTTGTGTTTTGACCGAAAATGTATTTTTTTTGTTAGTACTTTCAGTAGATGAAAACCATAATTGTTGGTGAAAAAGGTTGATAACAAATTTGACCTTTATTTTCGGTCCCTAAAATCTTCTGTCGAAGCGCAATTCAATTCGATTAGTACCCAGTGGGCACACAAGTCCTAAGCTTTTCCTATATGCGTCTTTCGGCGGACGTCTTAAGGACGTCCTGAGGACTTTTCAAAGACATGACAAGATCCAGCGGATGTCTTAAAGACGTCAAATTATATGACATAGATGTACATTCTAAGAACGTCTTTAGGACGTTCCGGTGCCCACTGGGTATTTCAAAAGTTATCTGGATTTTTTAAAATTAATTTGAGCATTTATCTACCAAAGGGCTCACTAATTTTAGCAGGTCTTGGCTGCCAAGACGTCTTTGACTGCTGGAAACATTTTCTGTTATATTTTTTCTTCTGTTTCCGGGAATACTGGGAAGGGTTACGATAATTTCGGTAATGGCTCGTTATGGCTATTCGTTCACACAAAAGGTTCTGAATTTGTTGTACTCGAGTTTACAATATATTTCATTTTTTTATTTCAAGCATTAATTTACTATAAAGGATTAGGAACCTGTCGAAGGACAAGCTCGACGAAAACTTGTTGACTACTATTTGTCCCAGCCTTTTGACTGACACTGGTATTCGTGGCAGTCAATGAGTGCCTTCTATTGAGCCCTGATATACTTTCAAATGTCGAGATCTAAATACGAAACATCAAACGAAGTGTCAAAGAAAAACTGATGCATTTTTTAAACCCCCCCCCCCCCCTTCCGGCACTTTTAGAAAAACTGTTGTAAATTTCAAAGTTCTTGTAATTTTCGAAATTTGTGGGACTCACTGCAAAACCTTTTTTCAATTACTTAAACAATTAAATACTTTATGACGTCGAGACATGACTACAAACACTGCAATGCGACCAACAGACGATTTGAAGAAGAAAAGTTCATGATTTTTTTTTGGGTATTAAAGAGTTCCTAAAAATTTGCAATCTTCTGTTCTGAGTAAAAAACATTGTTTTTCGATTATTTAAACAATTATCTGTTCTCTAACGTTGGGACGAATTCCAAACCACATAATTTAGGAGGTTTAGCTTCACACGGGCGCGGGTAACGGCCCAGATTTTTTTATTGGTTACGAGTGTAATTCAAAGACGTGCTTCTCGTGACATCCGGAGTGGGATGCAAGGTCTTTTTGTGTATAATTAATTAATGATACGTGTTTATCATGCGCCTAAATCAACATTAAATAACTTCAACGTGATCATTTACATTTCCACCTTGAGTGCAATAAAATTAAAGACATGATAAAAATCTGAAGATAAACAAATTTACATGAATTAAAGGTCCTTTTTAAAAAACAAGTTCTTCGAATTTCGGCTGAAATTAAATTATTCAGTGGGATGTGAAACTAAAAAGCGGAAATTAGAAGGTAAATCGTTTGTTCCTGCGCACATTTTGCAAATCAAGTTTGTAAATTTTAACTTCTGGGTTTCAGGACTTACCTGCTTGTTCAAATTCTTGGTAATTTATTTATTATCAAGTTTTCACCCTCTTACTCTCTGTCACAATAATTTTAATTTTGGAGTGGTCGACGATCGTTTCAAGGTTGAACTCAGCAGAACGTCACAAGCCTTTAGCTAAATAAGGTCATACGGAATCCTCTTCAATACACTTTATGATCCGAAAACTTTGTTTTCACTCAAGTATTATTGAAATAACAATTATTTTAAATTGAAATTTAATTGAACGTATATCAAATTTGTACATTTTTTACTATCTATAGAATATGGTAAAGATAAGAGAAGATTTTTTCAGCTACTTAGAAACTTTCCATTGACAAAAATGCATGCTGCATTAGAGAAAATTCGCCAAGACCTAGGAATCGAAATTTGAACTACAGGACATTTAAAAAAATTATTTCGGTACCTAATGAAAAAAATCTTTATAACTTTTGGTTTAGATAAGTGTAGTGACGACATTTCTTGGATATTTTTGGGCTTTTGAGAATATAAATAACCCTATGAAAAAATCGAGTAGACCTACGTATGAAAATTGGAATTTATTTTTCGATATTCGATCAGAACAATTCTAAATTATAAGCTATAAAAATAATTTGATAAATTAGCAAAGTGAAAAAAGAAGAAATTCCCTATATACAGACGAAAAATGTTTTCAACATTTTTGTCGAGGGTGCATAACCAAGCTGCATATCTATTAATTCCAAATTAGTTATACTAATTTAGGTTCCCAATATGCTACTTCCTACTCTCTAAATCTGAATCAGTAAAATTCCACTGATTGTCAGTGATATTTCACTGATATTTCACTGATATTTCACTGATTCAAATAGCTAGAAATAGGCCACTGACAATCAGTGAAAGGATACTTATTGAAACAGTGAAACAATTACTTTTGAGGGTTGGCAGCACTGCAGCATGGCAATTTAGACATCATATATTATCACATATTACTTTCATTTCAAGATTGGACTGTCCTGTACAAACCCGTGTAGTAAGTTCTTTCGATACGAGTTATAGTATACTTATCTCACAGTTAATTCATTAGACTTACAGCCCAAAAATTAAAAAATGTATTTCATTAAGGAATTATTCTTACTACTTAAGTAAACGAGCAACAACAACGGTTAACTTAAAATTTTAGAGGTTATGCTTCACATGATTTACTCTGGTGTTACTAAACTGATTAGTGAATAAGCCCGAAATCACTGATTAATCCGTGAAATGTCTAACTACTATTTCAATCAGTGAATTTTTCACTGATTCATATTTAGAGAGTAACGTTGTACCAATTTCAAATTCCAAAATTTTTTACTTTCGACCCACCTTATACTAGAAAATTAGTGTACTTTCACTTCTTAAGGATGTACACTACTTCTCAAGTGCGAATTGCCGGAGCTGAATACATGGACCAGTGTTGATCTAATTTCTGCAGCTAAAGGTCGGCTAAAGTTATTGGGCCAATATCGGCATTTTAATCGGCCTAGTGATGAGCCTTTGCTGGCAGTCTATAGTGGCTATTTATATTTTCCGATCCTCCACGTATGCTTGGCCCAGTATCGGCACTTTATTGTGCCATGTCTCACTTTTAGTACGGGGAACCATGTTTCACGAGGATCAGCCAAAGTCTGGCCCAGCGACGGTACATTACTGGGCTAAGTGTCACTTTTATCACGGCAAACCATGTTTTATTTAAATCGGTCCAATGTTGAGATAGTGCTGGCAGCCTATATTGGCTATTTACATTTGCCGATACTTCACCGATGCTTGACACAGAATCGGCACTTGATTTCGCCAAGTTTTACTTCTAGCACCTAGGAAAGAAATCTTACACTCGAGATAAAAAAAAATTATTGAAAAATTGTCAAAGTTCACGATGAAATTTGTAAAGTTCTGTTATTAAAAATTTTAAATGTTTATGAAAAATTACATTTCCTGTCATTTCAAAAAGCTGTTAAGTAGGCTACAACGGAAAAAACGAAATATTAAGCAAAGAAAAATTATAATCGATTTAAGTTATTCATTTAAAAATTATTGTATTGATATTCCTGTTAACATTTCATGTATTTTACATTTGCACAACGTCGCATAATAATAACTAATTAGAAAAAGAGAGCTTAAAATTTGTTTCTTCAATTTTTATGAACTGCAGCTTATGAGGATGGCTTTTTCAAAAAGTTTCAACTTGTCGGTTTAGCGTAGTGGTCAGCACTCACGACTGCTAGGCGATAGATTTAGGTATATAGATGTTGGTTCGATACCCCGTAGCCTTAGAAATTTTATTTGTAATATAATGTTCAAAATGTAATATATGTATTCAATCTAAACAGGAAGACAATATTAATATTTATATTCAAAGTACCCGCAATCACTTAATATTTATTTTTTAAATACCTTTTTTGTCATATCCTTAGACCTTAGACTATAGCCGCATTGGTACCCAGTGTTGGGCCCACTATGGCAGCCAACCTTTAGCTGCCAAGTTAAGGCCATAGTTATTAATCCAGCAATGGTGCGACGATGGCAGCTAGGTTTGGTCCAATACTGATACCCAGTGTTGGGCCGACAATTACAGCCAACCCTTGGCTGCCAAGTGCAGGCCATAGTTATCATTCCATCATTGGCGCGATAATGGCAGTTGAGCTACGGCAATATTTTTGCCGAGTATGGGCTAATGTTGGGCCGTATGTGTCTTCGCGCTTGGGGTACAATCAATCGGAAAAGTTGCATTTTTTAAAAATGATTTAAAAAATAGAAAAAACAAGATTTATTATTAATTTCTGTAAATCTTGATGGAGGCTTCTAAGCACAATTCAGGAAAAATAATTGAGGTTAAAATTGTTTACATAACATTAGTTATTTAAAAGCTTAGTTTTTACTTTCTGTTTAGGGAAAAGTTACCATTTTTATTTAATCCTAATAATTAAGGCCTCATTTTATTCTTTAAAAGATTCGCTACAATTCTATTCAGGTGGTGTTAATTAAATTTTAAAATATGATTGTTAAAAATAATAATAATTGTATGATTTCTTAATTAACTTTTTGAAATAAAATCAGTCGAAATAGAAATTTAGAGAATCTTTCGAAGAATAAAATGAGTCCTTGATTATTAGGATTATATAAAAATTGTAACTTTTCCCTAAAGAGAAAGGAAAACCAAATCTTTAAATAACTACTATCAAATGAATAATTTTAACCTTAATTATTTTTTCTGAAGAGTGCTTACAAGCCTGTATCAAGATGTACAGAAATTAATAATAGATCTTTTTTGTCGATTTTATAAATCACTTTAAGGATTGGCAACTTTTGAGATTGATTGTACGTAGTGTATATTCTTAAGCCTTTTCTTTAGTTTTACATGTCATATGTGTTTAATCAAAAATTAACTGAATGGAAAGCCAACTTCGATAAACATTTTAACAAATTATCTATTCTGATAATTTCGCAATTATATTATTACAGGAGAATTGAAAATATAAAGCTCTACTAAGAATTGAACTACGTAACGAAGAACGAGAGAAACTCGTTACCTTGAAACAGCCACCTGAGATTCTGGCAACTTCTATCAATACTGTTGAAATGCAATCCAGGGAAAACTTTTCGTCAATTTTGAAACAAAATTGTAGCACTGTGCAAATAAATTGCAACTGGCAAATAATGCGAAACATATCAAATACTGCTGCTATTGAAAATAAATTATAATTTTAAATCTCTAAAGTATAATAGTGAGCATTATTAAATATATGTGAGTGGCTATATCAAATAATATTCAGTATGATTACATTATATATAAGCTGTTTTGGTGTTTATTGTTTTTCAAATATTCAATTTATAATTAAAGCTATAAATATAGGTAACGTGTGAATGTATTTGCAATCCATAGTAGTTTAGTGTGTATTATTTTTAACTTTTCTTTTCTTTATTGCAATGCGTTCAATAAAAATTTGGAACTTGGTTGATTCTCATATTATCAACACGTGTAGATTGAAACAAAAGTTTAAGAGAAGAGATAAGTGAATATTTTTATTAGTTTTTCTCTGGACCCTAAGATCAACACTGTCTGCTGACGAGAGGTAGGGACTTCTGACAATATATTTTATGGCTTATTCTCGTTGAATTTTGCTCGTTTGTCGTGGTGAATATCCGACAGCTTGGCCGCGTCGACAAACCGTTATCGGTCAAAATGAGTTTCACGGAGAAACCTGTGACGCCCGGCACGCGATAGCATCGTCATTTTTTATTATGACGGCATGGTACAGTATTGCTGAGTTCTTACTCGTAAACTGCAAAATGTGCGACATACAGGAAAGACACAGACGTCACCCTGAAATTATTGTGGATCAGTCGCCACATACGCAACACTTACTTTAGAGCCAGGTGGCGACAAATCACGCAAGAATATTCTGCGAGGCGACTACTTTTATGATTGAGGGAAGAGTCCCTATTACTGCGGGTGTACGTAGTGCTTCGGCGTTATCCCCTACTCAGAATAAATGAAGTATAAATGAGTTCTTATTCTACAACAAATTTTCTTCAATTAAATAAAAATTAATACTATTCTACAATAAAAGTTGGAATATTTTCACGAATTGACGTCCGCACGTTACATGAATAGGTGCAGTTCCACAAAAAAATACCCCACTCTTTCGTTGTGGATTTACGTATTCCCGACATTTTAAAGCTAGAACGAACTCTGTAGGTTAAAAAATGAGGCTTTCCGACACTTTTAAATTGTTGAGAAAAACTTATTTATCGAATGGAAAATGTACAATTAGATATCTTCTTTGCATCGTCGCCCAAGCTTGGGATCCAATGATCCTATCACAGAAAAAACGAAAGATAAAGTTTACATCGATTCCAGGTGAAAGATCCACTGCAACAAAAACTAACCTTGCCATTTTTATTCGAGAGCTAGCGAGGATTGCGACGCCAGTGCTATCTATCGTCGTTCAGCTTCATTAAATTGAAGAGAACCGGGGATTCCCATCTGTCAGTTGCTTTGTGCAGTCGGTAAGGTGTATCGACATGATTTTGGTGTCAAAATATTAAGAAGAGCTCCCTCTTTCATGCTTTTTGATTTAACATTCAGTTTGCTTTCAATTCT
>NC_046660.1:129338944-129344002 GCF_010883055.1 Belonocnema kinseyi | reverse complement strand
TGAAAGAGGGAGCTCTTCTTAATATTTTGATACCAAAATCATGTCGATACACCTTACCGACTGCGAGTAAAGCCACCCACGCTTTAACTTGACAGACTGTAATTCCTCTACATCAGTCTAATTTATTTCGGAGGAAATATATCAGTAAGGACAAATTTTTTTCGTGTTTTCTGTTACTGATTCTACATGTTTTACCGAAATTTGCTCACTTTCGCCTCACTCAGTAGACGAGATCAGAATCCTGATTTATAGCTCAAATTCACTTATACATTGCCGTTTTCCCATTGCTGCTAAGGACGCCGTAGCAGACGACAGCTTTTATTCCATCGTAGAATAAACTTTCGCCAAATAATATGTAAACTTTAACAGCGGGAAATTTTACATGCAACAAAATTTAACTTCAGTTTTTTCTGTGATGGTTGGCGTAAGATTGGTCGGCATTCTTGGGCCATTGTTGTCCGAAGATTGTGATGATAACGCTAATGCCGAAAGTTGTCAGCCATTCATAGTCCATTAATGGTTACGAACACTGCACAATAATTGTCAAAAACATTAAAAACCTGTCTGCTATTGTTGAGCAAATGATCGGACCGAGCAGGGGAGAAGCCCATACTTGCATTGATCATTGCTTCTTCAATGGTAGCTAAGTTACCTATGTTTTAGAGATAATTTCTTATTCCTGACTACCAGTCATCGATCATGACTGTCCAGCAATTCTTGGCATTAGCGTTATCAGCCTAAGCTTTCATCAATGTGGGCGCGAGGCTGGTGGCTAGTCTTGAGCCAGTAAAAACCCACTGGTTACCGGCAAAACTTAAAATCAAGATTTTGTATACTTGTTCGCGCAAACGCGATATCTTCTATGTTCGACTACGTAGGCCCTTTTCTTCTAGAACGTCACATGTAGTCAAAAACTTTATAATTCTCTCGCTGAACGAATCAAGACAAAATCAATGTTAAGTTATGTTGATAAGGGTGTTGTTAAAAAATTTCAAATATTTTATTTTTCTTCTCGTCAGCTACGAGATATAAAATTCGTATAAAACATTGATATAAAACACTTTTGTCACATTACGCATAGCGTGACCCCTCCTCCATATGTCACAATTTATCAAGTTTGACAAGACTCTCCTCCCCACCCCTTTCCCTCGATAAGTGACATCATAATTATCCCAAATGAAAAAATTTCGTGGCGCTGTACTGTTTCTGTCTTGTCCGCCCTAAGTCAATACTGACGCGCTACAGAGTGTCTGTTTAGTGGTCAGACAGCGATGTAACTATCAGATCAACTAGCTTCTGGGCAGGTCGTCTATTTTTTATACAAACGTATTAATATTTGAATATTATAATTATTACATAAAAGTTTGATATACTGAGTTCGCAGTTGATTAAAAATATAGTGAAACTCTTCTATAGCGGCGATTTTCGGGCTGACAATTGGTGGGAATTAACTCATTATAGCCCACTCCGCTTTCGTCTGTTTACGCCTGAGTGCTCACCTAAGTAACAACCGCAGATCCTGCGCACCCCGCGAAGGTCCTTTTACACGCACCTGCGGCGCGGCGTCAATTTTTAGAAGGGCTATAGAAGGGAGGGCTATTGAAGGGTTTCTCTCTATTACAAAACGTTTTTTATAAAGAAAATTGAATAAATGTATTTCCAAAAACCTTTTTTATACTCCATGTGTCGAACATTTAATGTTACTTTATATGATGTGGCTGTAACTTTGTCCCGTTGCCTCAACACATTAAGCTATCTAAAAGTTACCATTTTTTTAGTTTCTTTCGGATATGAATTTCAATTCAGTATATCATGACATTCATTTTAATAAAACATGAACAATTTTTAAACCTTAAAAGTGCTGGATGTATGAATAAATCATTAAATTAAAACAAGTTTGTATGATTATACTTGCGATTAGGCTACGAAATATTTATTCTTTATTATTTTTAATAATTCGTGAGTTAGGCTTAATTATGATTAACGAAATCAATAAATATTTAAAGTAAATTAAATAATTTATTTATGTTAAAATTTGAGTTTCTGGAAAGTTACAAGTTTAATGCATAGCATTATAAACATTATAATAATCATTCACTTAATATAAATTTATATAACCCGTGCAGAAATTGCCCAACTTATTCCCAACGTCCGATCTGGGCCCAATTGGATTTTTCATATGAGGCTGCAAGGGAGTAGGTGGTGTTGTTCGCGTCGGAACCACGTCGCGTCGGTTAGGTTAGTAAAGATTATGTCAAGTTTGCTGTTATCGTCGGGATATTGTCTCGTTTGCAACGAACATAAAATGCAAAAATCAAAAAGTACATTGCGAGTTTGAAAAGATAGAATTGTTAGTCCCACCTTTCGTCTATAGACAGGGTCTTTTAAGACCCATTAAGTTTTTGAACTTTTTCTGGCGAGACATTCCTGTTTAAACAATCGTTTATGCCTCAAAATCCCCTGTCTGTAAACGGATGGTAAAGATTTCAATTACCTTCATTAATTACACAGACGCACAAAAAAAATTGTCTGCGCGAGACAAGTGACTAGGCTATGTATTTATTTTCAATCACTCGAAAGGATGTGTTAGTCCCGTTTTATTTACTGCCGACCGCTGGTCCCTTTCTTCGACCCGTGGCCAAGTGCTATCCAAGCATTCAGAAGCAAGGGTCGAAAAATGGCGCCAGCGGTCGGCAGTAAAACAAAAAAGGCCCTCCCCCCTTGCTTTCTGTCACTTGTTTTCCAACAAAAAAATGACTAAAAATATCGCGATTTTCACAAAAAATAAGACTAACAAATCCTTACGGGCGATTGAAAATAAACACAGAGACTATGTATTATAGTTTGCAGTTTGAATTGCTTTAATATCTGTATTAGAACTGAAGATAATATACTTGCACATTTTTGTACTTTTAAGCAACAATTTTTCTTATTTTTCAAATTTCTCAACTGCAACTGGTTCACAATAGTTTTCTTCATACTCATGAATTTTTTCAAATTTTTTCTGTCGCTCCTTGTATAAGAAATAATGCTCTAAACTTGACTGTTCTTAAATGTACCCAAAACTCCTTACTTTTTTTTTACATTTTTCAGTCTACTAAGCACAAAAATTTTCTCAAAGGAAGATGCCTATAGTTTTCTCGCCGATAGTAGTGACTAGGCTACCCTAAATGATTTTGACCCGCTACATCCAAATCTGGCCTTCGAATTTGTCCCACATGTCTCAGTTTTCCCCTAAATGCAAGAAGTAGGGAAAGGCCTACTATCGGCGAGAAAACTATAGGCATCTGCCTTTGAGGCTTAACAACTCAGTCAAAAAAAAATGCTAGCGCAACAAAATAGCAGTCATATAAAAGCTGAATGTGTTCTATGTATGACTGTTTTTTTGTTGCTTATTTTAATAATACCAGTAACGCGAAGAAGACACATCGGTATTATATTCTTAAGTGCAACGACCTGTAGAGACTTAATTTGTACACAGAAATTCTTTAGTGTGCGTTCTATTTCCCCTAGTT
This sequence comes from Belonocnema kinseyi, assembly GCF_010883055.1. Lineage (NCBI taxonomy): Eukaryota > Metazoa > Arthropoda > Insecta > Hymenoptera > Cynipidae > Belonocnema > Belonocnema kinseyi. The sequence goes on along the minus strand of NC_046660.1, from coordinate 129,340,487 downwards.
TCGGTAGTTCTAAGGAAATTGAAGGTCTTTCTCAGGTTATATTGATTTACACGGGAAAAATAACAAAAACCTAATATCCTTTACATCCCTACATTTTGAATTGAAAGAGAAAATGTAACAAGCCCAAAAAATTTGGGCTTCAAATGTAGATTTAGCACGCAAATCTGCAAAGGATATGATATCCCCCACCCGTACAAATCTATATAATACGAGAAAGTTCTTCAATTTCCCTAGAGTTACTAAAGCTATGGGAAACAGAAGAAACACATGAGTATTTCCGTGTACAAATTAAGTCTCTATAAATAGCGACATTTAAGAGTATAACATCCAGGTGTCTATTTTCGTGTATACTGGTATTATCAAAATAACCTCCAGAATATCCCTAGGCTTTTACCAATTTCGGCATCTAGGGAAAAACTAAGACTTTTAGTAGAAATTCTGAGGCCAGATTTGGATTCAGCGGCTCAAATTCCATAAGGTTAGCCTAGTCACTTGTTTCTTGTAGAAAATTTTTTGATAGCTTGTGTGAACAGAAAATCCATAGGCTTTTTCCTACTTTTGGCATCCAGGGAGAAAATGGGAAAGGTTCCAAAAATTCAATGATCAAATTTAGGTTGAGAGAGCAAAACTGCAGAGGAAATAACATTTTTCTTATTTTTTTTCTTTATAAGTCAGTATATCATACGCAAGACCTTCAATTTCCCTATATTTATCCTAGCTATGGGAAATGGTAAGCACACTGGGGAATTTTTTCGTATGAATTTGGTCTTTATGAGTCCCCACACATAAGAATATGAAACCAGTACGTTTATTCTTCCGTATACTAGTATTATCAAAATAATACCTAGAATATCCCCAGGTTTTCCCTTAATTTATGCATCAGGGGGAAACTGAGACGAGTAGAAGAAATTCTGAAGCCATATTCGGATTCAGCGGCTCGAAATCCATAAGGGTAGCCTAGTCACTTGCCTCGTGCAAAAAGCTTTTTTATTTTGTGGGCCTGTGTTATTTTTTATTATCTTAAATATATGCAACAGTGTACATTTAAATTTTACTCGAGCATTTATCCAATTATGTATTATAGTTTCCTAAATCTATAATTCCAAAATTATATTTGGGATCGTGCATTAATTTTGAGAGATTTTTTGTAAAATTGTGGGTTAATTAAAAAAAAAGTGGCTACCATTTGATCATTCACAATATTGTCCATCCCCGGCCACTATTTTCTTCCCATATTCTAGCAGCATACAGATACGATGTCGGAAAGACGACTCGTCTTTTCAAGATATCCACGAATCGACTGGTTGTTTGGCTTCTTCGTCAGAAGCAAATCGTTACTGAGAGAGAGAGAGCATGATTCATGGTTCGGAAGAGGTGGTAATCAGACGGCGCGATGTCTGAAAAATTCGGCGAATTGGGTAGAACTTCCTATTTCAGCGTTTCTAAGTACGAGGGTGGATTGATAAGTTTCCGGCCTGACCAAGAGATGGCGCCACTAGGCCTACCTTGAGGTGGCGTTCTATAGTACCATCCTTAGATAGCT
>NC_046660.1:129311242-129338844 GCF_010883055.1 Belonocnema kinseyi | reverse complement strand
CAGCCTTGGAGGAGATTATGTTGAGAAATAAAAAAAAAATTCTTAAAAACGTTGTTTTTCTTGGTCAGGCCGGAAACTTATCAATCCACCCTCGTATATTTTGACAGGTTTTGCAACGTGGTGCCGAGCGTTATCATGCAGAAGAATAACTTTCTCGTGTGTCTCCTCGTATTGCGGCTGTTGCGGCAGTTGTTTTCGATAAAGGTGGTCGCCCGTGATGATTTCATTAAGTTGTTGGAGCAGCTCATAGTACACTACAACCTGCTAAACCCATAAAATACAGAGTATGACATTCGGTTTATGGATATTGGGTTTTTATGTTGATGGTTGGCCGGGCTGAACCTACGACTTCCTATGCTTAGTATAGGTTTCAAAAGTGTGGACCTCTCTACTAAAACTTAAATAAGCCAGTAAAAGAAATCGATTAAGAACGTAACAAACTCAACTACAAAGCTAATTTTAGTGTGTGCACATTCTCTATTCATGACATCGTCATACATTAATTGCACAAGCAGACAAAAAAAAAGTTGTCTGAACTTTTGACCAGACCATGCTGATCTTATGAGTTTGAGGTCGTTGAATAAGAATCCAGTAGCAGCTTGTCCCCATCAGGTCAGGATTTTTTTCTAACCTAAAAAAATACCAAAAAATAGCCAAAATAGCCTTTTTGTTTATAGAAAATGTAACATGGCCACATTTTTTCAGGTTTTTCTGGTCAGTGGATTTGAGTTTAATTCTGATTAATCCTTGTTCAGAAACTTTCTGCTTCTAAACTCAAAACCGTCAAACCTAACCTCAAAACTGCCTCTAATTAGGCAGAATAAATGATCGTTTAGCTGTAGGGGCAAAATAAGCCCAAACGAAGTTATATTATGTTTTTTAGGTCGCAGAGTGTGGATCCGGGGCTTTTTTCTTTTGGAAAGGTTCAAGTCCTTTCCTTACCTCCAAATGTAAATAACATAACCTCAAAAGTTCCCTCAATCTGAGTGAATGGCACTTTCCCTCAGTTACCTGATTACCTGAATGCACTCGTATTTTTTCAGGCTTCTGGAAAAGTTACTGAATTATGCCTGAATAGGATCCCGGGAGCGGACAGTTGTGGATGGGTATATCGCCTGGATCAGTTACACTTGCCGCCCCAAACGACATAAAAAACGTAGAAAAAATCATTTCTAATAGCCGATTATTTAATAATTTTGAAATCTTATTTTGTATGTCACTGTATTACTTGAATTTCTTTACTTATATCAAGCTTTGACTGAGCCTCCTATCGCAATTTGGAGCTGTGATAAGGTCCTCCTGTATAACTAACTTTGTAACTTTGTAAGCTGTTATTTACATTCTATAATTTTTATAATACCTACCCAGGAAAAAAGAAACGATTGGGCTGGAGCGCTTTAAAATATGTATCTTAAAGTTTCAGATTGACAAAGTTGCATTTAAATTTGTTGGGACTCTTGGAATTGGTCAGCTATTTGGACTTAATTAAATCTACCAAGCCACTTTCGGAGATGTACTCATTCTATAGTTTTAAGACATTCTGAATAGGAGAACATAACCTCAAAAAACTAAATTAAGTTTAATTCCTGATTTACGATTGACAAAAGAAACGCATGAATCGTTTCAAGTTCTCAATCAAATGGAGTTTGTCAAACTGAATGGAGAAGTGCAGATTCCCTTTTATAGAAACGGATCTGCATCATACAATTGGTGTTTGATAAAGTCCGATGAATTGAATAATGCAGATTACACTCTTCATTATTTAATTGTAATAAATGGGAAGTGGCTGCAAGTAAATTTGAATAGGGAAATGCAGATAAGTTAGGGATGTAATTGAATTGGAATTTTAAGATTTAACAATGTCCATCACAAGAAACCTATTTTATAAATATGAATTGCGTAAAATGAAATATCAAAATAAATTTTAATATTTTAATTATTATAAAATTTAAATTGTAATAAAATTTACATACATGTTAATGAAATGCAGGTTTATATAAATCGCAAATTTTTCTGTGGCGTGCTCTTTCCCTCCACGTATTTGACAGAAGTTTACCACTTTCTACAAACACTGTAAATTCATAAATCTAAAACCACGCGTCGGAGACTTACGGTCGTCCGCACTTAACGCCCATGGCTTCACATCCGCGTTAATGTGCTTGATTAAGGGAAAGCGCACGCCCGACCTTCGATTTTATGAATATTAACCCTCGGTCCCAGCTACACGCTTCCTCGGACCTCGTGGGAGGGACTTGCCCTTTCCACCGGATTTTCCGAGGAGAAGCGCCTCGTACCTGGGCGGGTCTTTCGGCACTCTAGCCCGAACTCGCAACTAGCTATTAACTCGGCCTTCTACCAGTTCCGCGGTTTACGTTCCGCCGAGTCGTGCAATATTGTAACCTTATGTATTTTGTGTTAATTACTTTGAATAAATCGCAATCGTTTATTCACATATATAGCGTCTAGCAGAACACCTTATTTCACCTTACGCTCACGGCTTCAAATTGGTGACCCCGACGTGATCTTAATAAGGTGAAACAAAAAGAGATTTTTATAAAACTGAAGTTTTCTTTTTGTGAAGTGAATCGTTTCAACAATGCCAGACAACGTTGCGGCAAATGGCCAAACTCAAGCTAACGGCGCTGGGCCCATCGTCAATGTGCAAACGCCGCGACTCTTCCGCCCACCCGTGTTCCTCGAAAACAAAATCAAAGTGTGGCTTACGCTGTTGGAAGCGCAGTTTGCTACTTTAAACATTAAGGATGACAACGCGAAGTACCACAACGCGATATCTTGTCTTACAGAGAGAGCTATCGAAAAAGTCGAAGTTGTTCTTACAAGCCCACCAGAGTCTGGCAAATACCTAAACTTGAAAGACAAATTGATTGAGCGTCTCACTGAATCGGACAGCGCGCGTGTCCGCAAGATCCTGTATGGCTAGCCGATGGGAGACCGCAAGCCCTCAGAACTTTTCCGCTACTTGAAGTCGCATGCCACTGCATTGACCCCTGAAGACTTCATCCTCGAGGTATGGAAGACTCGCCTACCCTCACATATTCGGAACGTGATGGCAGCTTCCAGCGCAACCGATATCGACACGATTCTCAAGCTCGCAGCTTCAGTGCACGAAGTTAGCCCCGCAAAGCAAGTGAGTGCCGTCAGTGATTTTACCGGGTTAGTTGAGCAGATTCAGCAGCTGACGCTCCAGGTGAACGCTCTCACGCAGGATCGCAACCGCTCGCGCTCACACGGTTCTCAAAACCAATCGCGCGGTTCTCAAAACCGATCAGCAACGCCCGCGACTGCCCGCGACGACTTTGCCAGTGACTGGTTATGTTTTTATCATCGCCGTTTCAAAGAAAAGGCGACTAAGTGCCGTGGCCTCTGCACCTGGCCGGGAAACGATGCGCGCCAACAGTGAACGCAGCAAGCATTGACGGATTGGCACAACGCCGGATTTACGTGAAAGGCTTAAACACTCGAAAATCGTTTCTCGTGGATACTGGTGCTGACTTGTGCGCGTACCCGCGTAAATGGTTGAGCGGAAAAGTTAAAAAGTGCCAGTACGAAATTTTTGAAGCAAACGGTTCGAAAATCATGACTTATGGAAATGTGACGCTCAACTTAAATCTATCGCTACGCCGCGAGTTTAAGTGGCCGTTCGTGATCGCCGATGTGAATTCCGCGATAATCGGAATTGACTTTCTGTCACACTATGGTTTGACAATTGATCCGAAAAATAAGACTCTGACCGATAACGTGATCGGCCTATCAACCTGCGGTTTTACGACCGGTGAAGATGTGTTCGTTGTGAAAACAGTGGTCGGTGCTTCAGAGTAACACCAGTTACTCGCACAGAATCCAGATTTAACGCGGCCGCCTGTGTTTCGCAAAGAAACAATCAAGCATCGCGTTCAGCATCATATCGAGACGACCGCCGGCCCTCCTGTTCACGCCAAGCCTCGGCGTCTTGCAGTCGACCGCCTGAAACAAGTCAAGGCCGAATTCGACATGATGATGCAACAGGGCATCATGCGACCTTCGAAGAGCCCCTGGTCTACGCCTCTCCACGTCGTACCCAAGAAGGACGGCAGCCCGCGACCATGCGGCGACTATCTACATGGTAAAAAGGTATTTACAAAAATTGATCTCGTACGTGCATTTAATCAAATTCCTATTGCGCCTGAAGACGTCGAGAAAGCTGCGATTGTCACGCCTTTCGGTCTTTTCGAGCCTTTAATGATGATGTTTGGTCTACGTAACGCAGCGCAAAGTTGTCAGCGTTTTGTCGACGAAATCATTCGCGGACTTGACTTCGTTTACGCGTACATGAACGATTTTTTGATCGCGTCTGAAAGTGAAGAGCAGCATTTGGAGCATTAAAAAATTTTATTCAATCGCTTCTCGGCGTACGGTATCGTGATCGATCCAGAGAAATGTGTTTTTGGCAAAAGCGAAATAACTTTTCTCGGTTACACGGTAAACTCCGACGGTATTTTCCCCATGCAAGAACGCGTTGAAGCGGTTTCAAAATTTACATTGCCTACTACGGTTAAAAGCTTGCGCCGTTACCTCGGTATGTTCAATTTCTATTGCAGATACGTGCCTCACGCCGCCGAAATTTTACACCCTTTAAACGAACTATTAAGCGGCAATAGAAAAGATAAAGATCCCGTCAATTGGACTGACAAAGCCCGCGACGCTTTTAATAACTCAAAAAGCGCGCTTACAAATGCAACGCTACTCGCGCACCCCGTACCTGGCGCGCCTCTTAGCATCGTTGTAGACGCTTCGGATTTTGCAAACGGTGGCGTACTGCAACAACGCGTAAATGGTGCATGGCAACCTCTAGCTTTTTATACAAAGTCGTTGACGAATGCCGAACGCAAGTATAGCTGATTTTTACCGAACACAAACCAATAACTTATGCTTTTAATCAGAATTTAGATAAATGTTCTCCGCGTCAATTTCGCTATTTAAACTACATTTCTCAATTTACCACTGACATCAGGCATATTAAAGGTACCGAAAATTTTGTTGCCGATCCATTATCTCCGCCCAGAAAGACGATGCTGAATTACGCGACCTACTTGCGATTAATAAAACGTCCCTTAAGTTGCGTAAAGTTCATTTCCCGGATCAAAACGTGCATTTATATTGTGAAAGAACGAGCAACGTCGTACGGCCTTTCGTCCCAATATCTTTACGTCGCGCTGTATTTAAATCGCTGCGTAGTCTATCACATCCAGGAATGCGCGCTACTCAAAAGCTCGGCACTTCGCGTTTTGTTTGGCCATCAATTAATAAAAATTGTAGAGACTGGACGCGCGCGTGTATCCCGTGCCAGCGATGCAAATTCACTCGACACGTTTCTGCTCCAATCGAACAATTCGAGAAATTAGTTAATCGTTTTGAACACATCCATATAGATATTATTACCATGAGTTATTGCCAAGGTTTTAGGTATTGCTTAACATGTGTCGACCGCTTTTCTCGCTGGCCCGAAGTTATTCCAATGGTTCATACGGAAGCCGCTACAGTCGCGAAAGCTTTGTTATCAACTTGGATTTTTCGTTTTGGTGTTCCGTCGCAAATCACAACCGATCAAGCGCGTCAATTTGAATCAGCGCTATTTGCCGAATTATGTAAACTATTAGGTACTAAACGCATTCGTACGACAGCTCATCATCCCCAAGGAAACGGTCTGGTCGAAAAAATGCACAGGCAACTAAAAGCGGCAATTACATGTCACGATGGCAACGATTGGGTCTCTGTTTTGCCCATTGTCTTACTAGGCATTTGGACCGCCATTAAAGAAGACCTCGGTGTTACCGCCTCCGAGTTAATTTATGGTGCCGGCTTGCGCTTGCCTGCGGAATTTTTCATCGCTACCGTGTGAAACCCGACGTCCTCCTTCGTCGATGATTTAAAAAGACGTGTTGACAATGTCAAACCGACATTTGTGCGCCGACACGGTGAGAAAAAAGTTTTCATATTCAAAGACTTAGCGACCTCACCTTTCATATTTTTACGTGATGACACTGTGTGCGGTCCATCCGATCCGCCGTACGACGGACCGTATAAAGTCATCAAGCAGGACGATAAATCCTTTGTGATAAAGATAAAAAATAAAAAGGTTCGCGTTTCCATCGATCGACTCAAGCCCGCTTTCATTTTATCCGATGATTTAGAGAAGCTCGTCGAAGAAAACAAAATATACGGCGATGACGACGACTACGATATTGTTGTGCAATTTAATCGCGGAAATGTCACGCCTCTAACTCAAGTTGCTCCTGCACGTAGTAATGTACCGCGTCCAATCCAAGCTGCGCCTGCACCTGCTAATGTACCGCAGCCAGGACCGCGAAATCCAACTGTAAACTGCGAAAATCGTAGTCGCTCAACGACTCGCTCTGGACGAAACATTCGTTATCCAGATCGTTTCCAAGCTGGTTTCAATTAGGTTTAGTATTACATTTATTTGCTATTAAAATTTTAAAAAAAATATATTTTCACACGCATTATTATATGGTAGTCCGGTTTTTCATGTATGTTCTTTTCCACGCCCGACCTTCGATTTTATGAATATTAACCCTCGGTCCCAGCTACCCGCTTCCTCGGACCTCGTGGGAGGGACTTGCCCTTTTCACCAGATTTTCCGAGGAGAAGCGCCTCGTAGCTGGGGAGTCTTTCGGCACTCTAGCCCGAACTCGCAACTAGCTAACAACTCGGCCTTCTGCCAGTTCCGCGGTTTACGTTTCGCCGAGTCGCGCAATATTGTAACCTTATGTATTTTGTGTTAATTACTTTGAATAAATCGCAATCGTTTATTCACATATATAGCCTAAAGCAGAACACCTTATTTCACCTTACGCTCACGGCTTCATTTCTGTAAATTATACAAATCACTGAATTAAATATTTGTGATTATAATAAAATGTAAACATAAACGCGTTTCTTTTTGCGCATGGCGTATGCGCAGCCGTTGTCTCTCTCTTTCGCAGTGAAAGAAAGATGCAGAGTATTGCGTTTTACGATACTATACTACGATAACCAATCGATATTATAGTGATTATAAATATGAAAAATGAAGTTTTTCTTTTTTTTTGGTATGTAATTTTCTTTTGTAAATAGCATTATTACGATTAACCATCGTTTTTTAATCGGTAACGAAATATTTTTTGGTGAATCGTAAAATAACCACTTCCCCGATTCACTGGTGCCTCTAACCTATCGTCAGCAATCTATCATTCCCCTTTAAGATACACATTTCATACGACTTGTAATACGATTGAAACGCGGTCAATCGTTTCTTGTTTTCTGGGTATATTTACAGAAAATGTCAAGGGATTCGCCTGATTATTTTTGGCCTCGTTTATAATAATTTTTTAACCAAATATAACAAGTAAAAGTTCACTGTCGTGAAATTGACGAGGTTTACTGTGTTATTGCATCTTCGTCCAACTGTAGCTTTATTTATAATTAATGTATGACAGTGCCATGAATAGAGAATTTGTTCGTAATAACATTATCTTTGCAGTCATGTTTGTTACGCTCTTAAGCATTTTTTTCACTGACTTACTTAAACTTTTGTAGAGAGGCATATAAGCGTCTATAAATGGATGAACGATCAATTAATTCTATAAAAACTATGCTGTTTATACTTCGGTAAAACGACATGCATATAGTTAAGATGTGCCTCGATGCGATATGTAGTGTTAAATCCAATCAATCAATTTCATTCAAGATTAGGAGGCGGACCACTCCCGCAAGTCACTTCCAGGATCAAATGATCTCAACAACTTCAAGCAACAATAACTAAATTTATTTAACAGTTTACGGCGACAGATATGGAGGCCGAACTTGCGGCACAAAAGCGAACATGCCACTCGGTCCCCAGTACCAGAAGGAATGAATCGAACCGGGGAGAGGCAACTCTCGCAGCCGCCGAGCTCGAACTCACGCGCATCCCCCCACTCCGCTGAGTGGTAAGGCTGTGTAATCAATCCCTACAGATATAGTACAAGTAACGCCATCTCTTAGAAATCCCTCAACATTAATTCACGCTCTTAATATCATCTGAATTCACTTCTGTAATTTTTGTTTGCCTCCAAACCGTGATTCTGTCTAGAAAATAGGTAAAATCTGGACAGATTTTATATATATTTAAATTCCTAATGAACTCCTAGATAGCGCCAAGACTGGGAATTTACAGCAGAAGGGTTTGAATCAAACACGTAGCAACACTAGATAGCACCAGTGTAGCGCCAGACTAGTATTGCGTGAATAGAAGGGCTTGAGAAAAACTGTACTAGCTTTAGCATGATTCAAGACGTGAACATTCCCTATATTATACTTTTAATAAATATTTGAAAATGAAAATTCATAAAATGTGAAAAATCTACGAATTTTCATCTATTTCAGTTACCGGAGATCGTTCCAACTAAAGTCGGCGTCAACAGTACGCGACCTTCACTTTGAACACTCGCACGTTGATAAAAAAAGGGCACAAAAATTTAGCCACATACACGTGAAACTATCGTAAAAAAAAATGTTTAACAACAATATACATATCGTTCAATTCGGGAGACTTTGAGATTACACTTGTATTTGGCTAGAATTTTCTGCGATTTTTTTTTGAACGAGTTACGATCGCGCAAAGTAAGGGTCGCGTACTCTTGACGCCGAGTTTAGTGAAGAGATCATACTGAACCGCGATTTTTATTAACCATCGGCTGAACATGAGCACCCAAGATTGGGCTAGTGTGTTTAACGAGATCGATATTTCCGTGGGCTCTAATGCAGAGACAACTTCACTTTTCAATAAAATTTTAACACCCACTATTGTTATACTTTAGGGATATAAAAAAATCGGAATTTAAAAAATAAATAACATTTATTGCAAGTATTGTGTACATAAATGTTGATGGTCTTGGCTTAAAAAAATTACATTATTGAATTTTTAACCATTAAGTAAAAAATAAAATTTTTATTATGTTACGTGATTTCGAATCTAAATCTATACCCGAATCTATTGCCTAGCAGTCGAGAGTCTTAGCCATTACTCCTGACCTATAGAAGTGAAAATCAATGGAAAGAAACCATCCTCATAAGCCACAGCTCAAAACAGTTTAAAAAACCCTTTTTCAGTTAATTTTCTCATTATTTTTTTATTACTGTGCGACATCACGTAGATGAAAAATAAATTAACTGATATAAATAATTTAAATCTATGACAATTTACTGGTTTTTGTGGCCCCTTTTTAGTAACGATACATTTGTTTTCAAACAACGTTTTTCAACAAATTTTGTTGTTCATAAACTTTTTCCAAATCAGTTTTTTCCAAACTAATTTTTTTAAATAATTATTTTTCACCATTTTTTTCAAACGATTTTTTTTAAATCTTTTCTTTTCGCTCACTTTGACTAATTCTTCGTGTAATATTTTGTTTTTTTAGAGATTTAATCCATTTAACAACTTTTGATAATAACATAATGCAGCGTTGGCTGCAACAAGGTGGCTTGTGGCTAACAGACTGCTTTATCTACGGTCGAGCCGACCGCATTCTTCCTGTCGTACCGACCAGTCTGCCGCAGTTCATCCGATGGTCAGCCCAAATTTGGGCCACAATTAGGCCGACAGTCGGCTTTTCGCCCGCCACTGACCGGATATCGGTTACCAAAGCAGGGCTGACTTTGGACTGATCTTCAGGCTCTGACATCCGACCGAATTTCGCACCTGGGTTTTTGGGCTGACTATTACCTAGAGTTGTGACGACATTCGGCTTTACTCGTTAACGAAATATTTCCCATAGTTGCCCACATTGGTTATTGAAATTATTTGGTTTAAAACAAAACACGTGCTTGAATAGAATAGATATGAAAAAAGATGTAACTTACTGTATGAAAAAAAAGTTTAAGCCAGTATAATTAGGTACACGTTAATGGAGAAGGCATGCTTTAGGGCATTCCGAAAAAGTCATATGCACGAGATAATATGGCACTGTCAACATGAGACAGTATTTTCAAGTATTTTCGGTATGTTGAATCAACTGGTGCCAAGAGGGAAGTGTCAGTGGGAGGGCTGTCGGGGGGGGGGGGGGGGGGGGGGGGGGGGCGGTTGAGACGTGCTATAAAGAAAATAATGTTCTATTTTGCCAATATTTGTATTTTATGTTTCTTTATATTACATGAGTATACAGCGTTCATATTTGCTTGAAGTACTTGTCCAAACGCGAATAAAACTGCGAAAAACCTTGCTCGAACATGTTCGATCACCAATAAAAAAGGTCTTATAAAAAAAATTCGTTATTGAAAAAAATTCATTTATAGCTGTAACTATTAAGATAAATAATTAATATAATGGCTAATTTATGATTCACTTGCCTGTAAATGTATAAAATTCAAATGTTTTTTAGAATTTTGTTTCTTAAAGTTAGGTTAAAGCTTGAGACGAAGATAATTGGGACATTTACCCTATAAGAAAAAGATTTCTTATCCTCATATTCCGTACAATTACATTACAAGGTTCTTCTTGAAGGAAAAAATTTCCTTCTGTGGATGGAAATAAATATAAAAACCCGAATTTTATTAAATAAATTTTATAAGTATTGTAAGTTGCTAGATTTCCACATAAAACATGGTTTTATTTTAATTCTTAAAATTCATCGCATTATTGTTTTTTCGAGAGGAGAAAAATATTCATAGAATAATTTGTCTTATACCTTTAGAAAATCCAACTAAAAATCTTTTCATATTTTAAACTAAACATTTTGGCATTGAAAATAGAATAATTCCAAATCGAAGCGTTCAAATTTAAGCAATATTAAATTGTATATCTTCAAGAGCGAATGCATCACTTGAAAACGAGGTTCAAAGAATAGAAAAATTTAAAGTTATGCAAGGCAAATTTTATAATATACACGTCTTTAAGTTCATATAAAAAGGACCAGTTTATCGATGTTATTTGAAAAGTTATTAGTAGATTACTTTAACCATAATTCTGGTTACTCTAAGCAGAAAAACTAGTAAGGGCATCTTGGAAGATGGTTTCTGAAAGTTCCAAGTTTATAGGTGCCCCAATGCATCATTTTTGAAGCAAGTTGATTTATTCTTGGCCTAACATTTGTTTAGTCTCCTCCTGGTCTACTTTTTCTAGGAGTTCGTCGGCTTTTTAATTTTCTAATCTAACTACAAAAATAAAGTTTTTAGTACTTAAGAGTTGAATGTTTTTAAGTAGAACAATTAACAATAAAATAATATCGAATAACGCGTCGAAAATTAGGAAATTTAAGCCCTAAGCAGTTGAAATTGATCTCTCAAACTTTTAACAATTAAAATACACGCATTCACATTTTTTAAGTCATTCAACATAATTAATTTCATGTGTAGAGAATTCAAAATGTCTAAATTGGAAATATAGAAAATGATCAGTCATAGCATTTTGTTTAGACGTTTAGTTAATGACTGTTGAGATGAGTATGTTTTAAGTAAATTTATTAGTATATTTGAATCTTGGGCGATCATATTGTAGGTACAAAATTAAGAGCATGGTGTTGTTTAGACTTCGTCTGTTATTGCTGCTATGCTAGCGCAGCCGAGGCGAGTATTGGAGTTTAATCGAACCTGTCGCATCAAATTCTAACCCTGCCATAGGCGTTCTCACGTTAGCGTCATGGTGGAGCTTGAGATTTCCTCTCATCACTTTAACGGCTATGGTGACTGTAGCCAAACAGACAGAGAACGAAGAGAAAAGGGTTCTCTCCTCACACATTGCCCACTATTCTGTGCCAAAAAATAAAGGCGCATAGAATCTCGGTTCATATGATATGTCCATTTTAATCGCCTTTAAGTGATCTGATGAGAGCAGTATGCCTAATTTGACGTATTGGGCAAAGCCGAGTTTTTCAACCCACTATCCACGGACTGGGTTGCAGGCAAGTTAATGTGCAGAATTCCTGAAAATAAAACCAAGAATTTTACAGCTCGATTTCGACAGCCACCATAAAATGTTCTTATTACAATCCACATCTCCGCACTCATACAGCACCGTTATCAAGATAAAAAATAATTTAAAATAAAATAAAATTATGGGTAGCCACGAACAGCAACGCAATCACGATGCTCTCTCCCTGACACCCAAGAATCACACAAGTGCAGGCAAGTGTATGATAGAGAGACATACAACTTAAGGTGTGATCACAAGAGCCTCTTACGCGTGGGGAACCCATTCGCAATCCCTGGTAGACCTAAGCGTGACCTTAAAGATTCTTTCCATATGGAGAGAATCTCAGCCACGCTTTTCGCCGATATATCTGGCTTACTGATTCAGTTACTGCCCGTGACTGCCAGACGCTTCTCCATAATCGCAGAGTAATTTTAAAGAATATGAATAGCTTTCTTATCATCATTTTTGTGCAGGCAAAAGAGAAGGATATCTATGAGCCCTATCTTATATCTGTTAGAGCCTAGGATTCCATGTCCTATAAAGAATTATGTTAGGACCTTGACTTCGTTTCTTCGTAGCTTGCGAATTCCTTCAGCTTGATTAGGGTTTAAATTTTAACCTACGAGTGTCTAGTCTGGCTGTAGCCATTGGCCATCCTTCGCTCCTTCTGATGTTTCTCGCTCGAGAAGGTCTTAGCCCAATATGCCGAAGGAATTGTTCTTGAGGTTGGGTTTTTTTTTATCTGCACGGGGCTGTCCCTGTATATATTATGAGTCGCGGGCAGTATGTATAATTTGATTAATTGGATAAATCATAGTTTTTACCACACCATTCACGAAGTTTGTTGCAGCCAAGTGCTTAGTTTCGACCTGCAGTTCAAGGTGGGATCTGAACCACCAGAAACTCAATAAAAGTGCATGAAAAAATTATCAGAGATACCGTCTCAGGGATCGAAACCTGAATCTCTAACATGAAGTTCAAGCGCCGAAGCACATGAGCCAGCGAGGTTTTTTTATCATAAAAAAATGTTTACCATTATTATTTTTTTCTTTAACTTTTTCTCAAGTGATGCTAGTTTTTCATCATACCGCGGATAAGTCAAGTGATTGATAATATAATGATATTGTAAGGAAATGTAATGTTTATGTTTATAAATAATTAATTTTGCCAGGTCAGGAATAGGCGGAAAGGAATCGTTAGATATAATAAATAGTTCAAGTTTTATTTTAAGTATAGAATACTTGGCAGACTAAGACCATTTTTGAGGATCACACAGATCACTCACTCGTTTATATTGACATTTTTGTAAGATGTAATATTTAATGTCTTTATTGAGTTAATCACTTTACTCATCCGAAAAGATCGGAGAACGATCTGTCGCGATTCACTGCTGCTTTCACACTGTTTTTCTCAAGTGACAAGGCTATCATCACACATTCAAACTGAGAAATCACGTGACTTCAAAAATTCATTTAAATAATAAGGAAACCGACAATAGCTTTGAAATCGGCGATATCGATAAATTGAATAATTTTCAATCGCAGAAACCCTCATAAATAGTTGTTCAGATTTCGCTCATTTCTTTCGCTCCGACTGGTAACAGACAAAGCTGAGTAATCGGACGTTTGTATTCCGAACTGGCAGTTTTTACGGGAACAGAACGTACTAAATCTTCCTTTCCCTTGTAGCATTTAATTATACGACCTAACAAACACCTAGAAGGCGGTAACGAATCATGTTTCATAAGAACGATATCACCGATCACAAGATTTAGCTCTTTGTTGAACCATTTGCAGCGTTTTTCTAAAGACTGTAAATAATCAAAAGTCCATCTTCTCCAGTAAATCTCTGATTTTTTTTGTACTAACTGTCTTAGGTTTAAACGATTTTCCGGAGTACATTCGAATGGGGGTTTTGGAATGCTGGTCAAATGGGCTTCAATCAGAAAATGTCCAGGTGTAAGATAGGAAAAGTCTTCAGGATCATTTGAAAGAGGGACAATAGAACGAGAATTGAGGCAAGCTTCTATACGAGTAAGAAGAATATAAAACTCTTCGTTTATTAAAGTATGTGCACCTACAATTCTTTCAGATCGTGTTTAAAACTCTTAATTTTAGCCTTACATAAATCCCCAAAATGAGGAGCGGAGGGAGGTATGAAATGCTGAGAGGTACCTTGAATTGCGAACTCATTATGCAAATTAGCATCGAGTGAAATATGTAGATGAGTAATCAGAAACATACGAAAAGCGCAATGTAGGTTTTGTAACTCTTTCTGCCACGACCGGAACCGAAGCGAACATTAAATAGGCCTGTGTAGTTCCCGCCAGAATGTGTGAATGGACGATGTGGGGTAACTATAAATTCAGGTAAGCCCCCATAAGTTGCTGAGACAGAGCCGCTCTCTCACGTGTGAACTCCAGGCAACCTTTGATCATTCGTTTAACCAAAGAGCGAGCTCCTAAATCCAGTAACGCTGCCTGAGCGTATGTAAAGTAATTTTCTGACCACCGTGTAAAGATATAAGGTGAGCATGCGTGGCGATAAGCTCACTTATGTGGTGCCGCGGCAAAATGATAGAATGCTTCTCATTAAAACTGATAAGAGCATGCCGTAGGCTTCAACCTAAGCTTAAGAGATTGTTGGAATCCAAAAATGGATTCAAACTTTTTAATAGCGAGTTTTTTGGAACCACCCTATCTTCTTCGTGAAACGCTTTTATCTCCTTAGAAAAGGAATTTGCCTGGACAAATTTAATGCAAAATATGACAGCTTATTGGATTTCAATCTCATTAAGAGAAATTATTGAAAATTTAGGTTTAGGCTTATTAACTTTTGAGTGCTTGAACACATAGGCGTCAATCTAGTGGCCGCTGTTTTAAATCTGATTGCGACGGGGCTGCGTGGCGATATTCAGGCCATTTTGAGGAATGCAAAGTTAACCAAGGTGGGCCTTGCCACCATCAGGAATGCCTTATCAATTTTTCGGGCGTGAGTCCCCGAGTAGCGCAGTCGGCCGGATTATCTTTAGTATAAATGTATCGCCATTTCGCGCGAGGTACCAGCTCATGAATTAGGGAAACTCTATTAGCGACAAACACAGGCTACTTGGAAGGAGGCTTTGCTAGCCAAGCCAAAAGTGTTACGGAATCAGTGTGACAGTAAACAGGTATTTTATGTAATAACATAGTTTCCATGGCAAACTTAAGTCTTAGCTGGCAACGCAGCTCCACACTACTCCAAACGAGGAATTGATACATATTTAACAGAAGCTACTTTAGACTTAGCCATTAGTAGGCAAACATGAGCCTCCTTTCAATTTTCACAAAGAATTATAATGTAAGCGGAAGTTGAATCAGCTTTTGACGAAGCGTCAGAAAAGCCATGAAGCTCGAATTCATAGTTTGTCTGCAGTTGTCGTGTCCATCTAGGGACTTTGAGTGCTTCTAATTTTTCTAGAGAACCATGATAATTTAACCATTGAATTTCAAGATCATCAGGTAGACTGTCGACTACTATGACTGGAGTTATCCAGCCCATAAGATCATACAACTTGGCTATTAATGAAAAAATAATCCGTTTTGTTGGCAACAGAAATTCGATAGCACGTTCGTGTTCTTTCGAGGGACAATCTTCCAATAGTTCGGGTTCATTTGCGGGCCTTTTTCGCAAATGGAAACCGCCAGCTTCTAATAACAGTGTTACTTGAGGTCGCGCCTGTTTAGCCTCAATCTGACTATCTGCACAAAAAAAACATCATCGACGTATATATTATTTTCTAATATAGTTTGGGCTAAAGTAAATCTATTTCGTTCATCATAAGCTAACTGCTTAACCACTTTGTTATCCAAATAAGGAGCACAGACATTACCGTAAGTAACGGTTGAAAGTCTATAAGCGACGAGCCAATGTCAGCCATATAAACAAAGCGATATGATCTCCAATTCATAATGATAGAAACCAAATAATTGAGAATTTTGAGACAGATTTGAAGATGGAAATTTAAGGAAGAATTATTGCAAGTTAAACTCGAAGCGTTGAAAACAACCCTTAACTTAGTAGGGGAACTACTTTCTCATAAGATAGGGTGATGAGGCAAATACACAGTTTGTGGAAAACTATCCAATTCCTTTTCTTGAAGAAGTTTCATGTGCCCAAGGCTTTCATATTCTGATAAGGAACTGGAGTATTGTAACAATAATTCTGATTTCTCCGATAAACGACGAAGTACTTTATTAAAAACGATCTTAGATCCCTCGAGGGATGCAGCTATTTTTATAAGAGGACCGTTTTTGAAAGGTAAGCGTATCATGTAACGTCCATTTTTTGTTCGTTGGTCATTCGTGGTGAAATACTCCTCACAAAACATTTCGTCATCTGTCAAAGTATTTTTAAAGGGAACTTCCTCCAACTTCCAGAACCAGATTAAGTCTTCATGCAAGATTTCTGCTGAAATAGCCTGATGTGCTGTAACTGGAATGTTAATTTCCACTTTATTGTGACTGAAACCGACCCAGATAATATCCAACCAAAAACGGCACTTTGCGCAGTTTGACAACTCAATATACCCAATTGGAGACCAGGAAGTAAACATGAGCCATACTTATCGGCCCCTAAAATCAAATAAACTTGCTGGGAGCTAAAGGGATTTGGATCTGTTAACCGTAACTCTTTTAATTGATCTTTATTCCCCACATTAGATCTTAAAGAAAGGAGCATATGATGTAAGGTGTAATAATACTAAAGCTTGGATGTGGACTTTAGGACTGTTCTTTTTTATGGGTCCAGCAAAACTCTAAAACTGTGACTTCTTCCATTTTCAGCTTGGAAGGAAATAACAGTCGTAGCAAGTAAGGTTGAGCGCGATAAATTTGGATGATTATTCAGAAAATGAAATCAAACTTCATCGTCTGCTTCTTTAAGCGAAACATGATTCACCCCCACCCCTTGGGTGAGATTGCCGGGATCATTTGATTGTGACGCGACAGAACCTGAAACTGTCAATTGAGAAGATCGATGCAAAGTTAGTTGGTGGTAAGGTGGGATTTGAGTAATGATCATCCGAATGCAACAGGGAATTATTTCTCCTACCGCACTTGTCACATTTGAATTTACGAACACAATTATGAGGTCGATGTCCAGGCGTGAAACAATTATAACAACAATGATTGTTTTTAGCAACTTCCCTGATTCTGTCCACAGGCAGAGCTTTGAATTGGTTTACTCTTCTCTTGAAAACTTGCACCAGGCTTTGAAGCTTTAAAAGCCTCCAAAATACGTATGCGAGTCTCCAAAAACGAGTCAAGTTGCTGATAAGTGGGTCAATCAGTGCTAGAACTAATATGTATCTCCCATTCATTGAGAGTACTAATATCAAATATTTTAACCATTATAAAAACAAGTAAATCACTCTAATGTTCTGTTAAGCGTTTAAGATTTTTAAAAGCCGCCAATGACTCATTTGTTTTATCGCGTAAGGTTTTTAAGTCTTCTAGAATATTATTCAACACATTAGGAAGATTGATAAAGGCTTGTAAATGAGTTGAGATTAGAGCTCTCTTGGTGTCTAATCTGGTCTTTCGCGACTCCCAAGTGGAGATAAAATTAGCATCAGTTATCGAAACATGTCTTTAAAAACCTTCAGCTTCGCCCTTTGAGGACAATTTCAAATAGTGCAATCTTCTTACATTTGACAAGGATTCGTTTTGAATTATTAAAGCATTAAATAAATCGCGAAAATTCTCCCACTCCTTGTAGTCTCCTGAAAACTCCAGTAAAGTGATTTGAGGAAGTTTAACAGGCAAGGAATCATGACGAATAATTTGAGACTGATTTAAACTTTTATTAGCGTTAGTCTCAGGAGTAAGCAACGCCAATTGATTATTTAAAAAAGATCTCGCGCATTGAGATAACCATTTTCAATAGCGTGATATTTAGAGTTTGTGAAATATTCCAATTTCTCACGCTCAGCCGACGTAGTTTCAGCTTTAATTTCCAGATGCAGAGTTTCACAACGTAGTTTCAGTGCGTAGATTCGCCTGAGAAATCTCTGATAACTCAGAGAATAATGCATCCATTTAAAAAAAGGAGGAGAACTGATTTACTTTAGTTTCGAAGTGCTCTGACAAGGCGAGCAAATTTGAGTGTTCGAGAGCATAATTATTAATAAAATGTCAATAAATCATCACTGACATATTACGGTCTGAATTATTATTATTTTGTTTGCCAGAACAAGCCTCTCTTATTATGGGTAAATTAAAGTTGTCATCTTACCACTGGAGAAGGTTAGAAATCGATGATGTCTAAAATTAAATGTGTTGACAATCATCCAAATATCAGCTGGCCAACCTGTTATTTCTTCCTTTAGGTGAAGAATAATGAAAGACCGATCCAGTGAAGAATGACAGCATGAATGAGTACAGTAAAGACTGTTTGGAGAATGACGACTGCCTTACAGTACGTGCGAAGATGTTGTCACCAGCTTATATCCATGCTATGTGACCTCAAGCCGTCATATTTTCCACCTACTTTCTGTGCTTTCACTTAATAGAATTTCTCACTTTGATCTTTTCTGTATTAATTTTACACTTTTGAATGTTTTTTCACGATCTTCTATTCGGCTCGAAGCACCATTTGTTTAATGTTTATGTTTATAAATAATTAATTTTGCCAGATCAGGAATAGACAGAGAAGAATCGTTAGAAATAATTAATAGTTCAAGTTTTATTTTAAGTATAGAATACTGGGCAGACTAAGACCATTTTTGAGAACCACACAGATCACTCACTCGTTTATATATACATTTTTATAAGATGTAATATTTAATGTCTGAATTGAGTTAATCTCTTTACTGATCCGAAAAGATCGGACAAAGCTCTGTCGCGATTCACTGCTGCTCGCAGACTGTTTTTCTCAAGCGATCAGGCTATCATCGCACACTCAAACTGAGAAATCACGTGACTTCAAACATTCATTTAAATAATAGGGTAACCTAAAATAGCTTTGAAATACGCGATGTCGATAAACTGAATAATTTTCAGTCGCAGAAAATCTGATAAAGGCGAAACATTAGAACTTAAACAAATGTGATGTTTTAAATCTTTTGCGATGATGTTGTAGGTAAAAAGATTACGAGCGTGGTGTAGTTTGGAGTTAATCTTTTACAACTTTTATACTTAAACAGCGGCCGCGACCTTTGGAGGTGACAACAATCACTTCTGGGTGCTTTCTTAGAGCTCCCATTTTTTTATGATTCACAATTTTTAATTTATGTGAAAAGTTGTAGGCTCCAACAGCTTTGATCATGCTTTCTTAAAGCAACCAATCCCGACGCAAGAAGAGCGTGTATGTCGTCCAACTCTGCTCCTTCTATCTCAGGAGGCAAGCAAGAACGGGAAATTTATGCAATATACTTCGTACAATACTGTTTCTTAAAGTCCGGTCTCTAGCCGCGGATGAGCGGTCCAGATAAAGTGATCCCAAAAAAATAGCCTTTTGTATCTGGCTCGCGATGGACTGAGCCTGATGCTCGCAAACCCGGATTTTGTAGAGTTAGCTAATAAATTAAGCTTTCAAACCTCCAAAGCAACCGATTATGAGAAACACAAGATGAACTTTGCAGCCTTGATATAGCCTGCTTAGCTCGAAAAGAAGAGCTTCATATTTCTCCCGTTTTTCTTTCGTAGCATGCATACTTTGAGCATCCACTGAGAACGTGCCAAAGTATTTATGGCTCTTTCTTGCAAGCTCGGCAGTTGGTAGCGCCTACTGATACATTCGTTATGCGCTCACGGTAAACTAAGATGTCTTTAACGCTACCTTGGCAGGTGAAAAGAAATCCCTCAGTCTCTGATCCCAATCCAGCATATTTGAGAAAATGTTTGGTAGACCCTTCGATAGCTTTCCTCTATGTATCAGGCTGTTTAATTAACCATGTAGGGGCTTGTCAATATGTTCTCTTAGTTAAAGCCGCACCATTGACGACTTCATGTTGATGCTGAGTCGCATTAGAGAATATGTGCTGTTTAGAACTGAGCAGGCTGTAGCTAGAACCGTTCTTCGATGAAGATATACTTAAGCTGAGCAAGACACTACTCCCTTTTCCACGAGAGAGGTATATATGAGATACAGAAGATATCAAGTGATGACTTCGATTGATTGTTATCATCTTGCGTGTATTGCGGTCAAGTTGATTTAAATCATCGACGTTCCATTTTATTGCACCGAACGTGTAGAGCAGTACAGGAACGGCCAGAATATTGGTGGCCTGGATCTTATGCTTCGCAGATCATTCGAAAGCCCGAATTTTTCTGAGGATTTGGCGAAAACCTTTTTAAAAAGGCCATCTTTAACACACGCACATCTTGGGTTTCCGCTTGCGCAATTCAAAGGTATGCATATATTTCTCCATCGCGAAGATCTTAAAGGGTATTTCTACCTATGCTATGAGTTGAACATCCTGATTGTCACGCTATGATGTAGTTTCTAGTTTTCCTTTGTATAGATCGACACAGGCACACTTGCCCAGTCCAAAGCTGATGCCAATTGCTCTGGAGTACTTCTCTTGCATGCGCGTTGTATAACTATTGCGATCCACTCCGGCTCGATGGATGTTAATATCCTCTCTTTGCGGATAAAAGTGAATAGCGTTCAGCTAGTGCTTAAACAAGGCAGGGGCCGTTAGTTCTTTGAACTTGATAAATCTCCGGTCTTAGGGATTGGTGCCGTGCTCCCTTTTACTGACAATTGCGGGATCGGTTGCTCTCCGTATAAGAAAGTAACAAATATACGAGCTAGATGTTAGTGCGTAGAAGTGAACGTCTTTTCCACCAAAAGTTGTTGATTTTACATGGCCCTGGCGCTAAAATATTCTTCGTTCTAGCAATGATTTTCTTTAATTTTTCAGCTGTAATTAGTAGACACTCCTCCTCTGGTCATTGCTACAGTTGGCTCTGGCAAAGATTACGAAAGAGTGAGTTACCTGAAGCTCCTTCATCTAACTTTTGAGTATCTCAACGCACACACGATTTTCTTGAACAGGCGGGAAGCTTACGGGAAATTTAGTCGCCGTTTAAGGTGCTCTTTGGCTGTTAAAATAGCTCTTTTTTGCGTATAGTGCTGCTTAATGGTCAAAAGTGTACACTTGTTTGGCGTGTGAATTGTTTTCCATATATTTTCAAACTAGTGTCCTAACTTCTAGAGTAAACTTTTTATTTAATGTTATGTAACTAATCACACACTGAAAATTTGATGCATACCATCTCCCGTTCTAATTTTAAACTAACTCTGTGCAAGACGTTCGCGATTCTTCCTCAGGCGTAAGGAAGTATCATTACTTCTCTTATCACTAAGCAGAAACAACGCCTTCTCGTAAACTACACAGTTCAGATTCCAGAGTTCAACATCTTCAGAGAGCAAATCAGGGAGAGCATTGTTAGATTTAACTAAAATAAATATCAAGGGAAAGACTTTTTGGTGGATTTTTTACCTTCTAGTTCTCATGTTGGCATTATCGGCTATCTACAAAGCTGGCCTTGCTGGAACGAGTAGTATGTTCGCTGGAGGATCTTGCTCTTGTTCTTGATAAAGAGCTTCGTATCCCCCTTTCGTCAAAAACTTCCTTGCCAACAGGTAAGGATGTTCTTCTTGAGGTCCAACCATTTAAAACTATGCTCTTGCGTTTGTCCAGGGTCATTGCCCAATGCAACGTGGCTGACTGCAAGAGCCGGAGATCTCGGGCGATGGGGTCGCCAAATCCCTACGCACATTATTATTATTTCATTCAAAACTTTTACGCGGGTGAACCCGGTTATACACCATAGCCACTAGTGATGTCGTCGAGCGATATTTCCCGATATCGACACGATCCCGACTCGATCCCAGCCTCCGGTATCGGGTTTTCATCGTGTCGGTTTTAGCTCGACTCGACTTTGGATCGGGAAGTTGATATATTGGCTCGGCATCGGGTCGAGTTTTCGAAACTCCTTCAGCAGATGTGCTCTTTTCACTTGAAATGAGCGGATAATTTCATTCCTAAGAAATAAATGAATTTTTATTGAAAAAAGCGAGTTTTCAACAACATAATTCAACTTTCTGCTTAACTTCTTTCAACTAAACTCTAGAATTCTTGATCAGAAACATGAATTTCCAACCTAGTAATTGAATTTTTAATTTAACTGAAAAACTCCATTTTTAACTAAAAATGAATTAGTTAAAATTTCAGTTTCAAAATTTAATTTAAAACTACACAAATAAATTAAAACCGTTCAATTCTTTTAAATAATTTGTTTATATAATTTGTACGTGAAACTAACAAATGTTAATGCATAATTAAATTTGTCAATATGATTTGTAAAAGGTCAGATGAAATCACGATTTTTTTTTGTGCGTTTCTTTATGTATAATTTGTGAATAAAATAAAAAATATTAATTCATGGACAAATTCTTCAATTAAAGTTCATTTGAAAGATAATTTCAGGAAGGTCAGAAGAAAAAACAAACGATTAATTTTTACTTGGAAACGTACAAAATATGCATTTGTTTATATAATTTGTGCGTAAACTGAACAAATATTAATGCATAGCTACATTTTTGTACATAATTTGAGCATGGTCAAATGAAAAATAAATTTATTTTTGCTTAAAAAAGCACTTAGGAGCCGAGTTGCACATACTGTCTTTAATAACACCAGTCAATCATAAGTACAAATAGATGGCGTAAAGTAAAAATCTAAGAATCCGAGAGGGTTCAGAGACGGTGTCGGGTAACTTGCGTTAGGTAAGCAGTTGATACTAATATACCCCAGTATCCTAAGTCCAATAAATAAATACCCTAAATACCCTAAGTAAAAATGTTACAACCTGTAATAAAAAGTGCTATTTTAGGTATCACCTGCAGAACCTAAACTTGTACTTGTGATGGCGGTGTAATAAAAAGATACTTATAGGACACAACTTACGTATCTTAAAGTGAAACGCTAATGGGAAATAAAACGAATTCCGAACTAGGACGAGAGGGAAAAAGCATGCAGGAGACAGAAAGAGCAATGGTAAGAATATAAACGTGTGAGGAAGAATCGAAATGAGAGAAAATAGGGTGTGAACGTTTCCGTTCCGATAAATTCGAGGATCGTTCCACGTTAATCTCGCCTGAAGCTCGAATTTATGCAAAAATCTCTCTCCATTTAAATTCAACGGAATTTAAATGGAAACACTAAACGTTTAATTTTCATTTTATCATTTAAGATCACCTAGTTACAATAAATACATCTTACTAATTACGCTTCGATCTTAGTGAAAAAATAAAACACTTAAATATACTAAGCCGTTGCTAATCGGGGGCTGACTGGGCTGTATTTTTTTAAGAGTCTAACCATGTGCTGTTTGGAGACTGGCCAGGTTAAATGTGCCGTCAAGATTGCAGCCAGGCAATATTTGGATGCCAGCCCGGCACAGACTTTATTTAAGAATCCAACCACGCACCTATCAAGATAGTTTGTAAAGTATATTTTGAAGAACATTATAAAAACACTATACAAAATATTTGACACCTTAACACTGATTTTAAAAAAACAGTTAAGATTTAGAATATTGAGTATACCCTATTTATTGGCTGGTCAACCACGTCGCTGGACTCCCTTTACATGGTTAGAACCTTTGACCAGGGCCACCCACTGCGTCCTCGGTTCGGGGTTTGGTGGGTCCTTGTATCAAGGGTTTCTGCTACATATGGTGACTCTACTTATTAAGCAGTCGCGAAAAATGGTCCAAGGGTGATCCCAAAGACAAAAAAACCAAGAAAAGACGTTAATAACCATGCAGAAGGATGTATGACACCAAGCAGTGGTATAGGATACGATGTATCTAGTATACTAGGTCGTCTCCTTGAGTAATTACTAGTTATCGCTGCATGCGGGGCCAGTGAGGTAGATCGCACATTCCTGAGTTACTCCTGCGATCAAGCATGGAAAAGTGATTTTTTTATAGAAACTTTTGTGAGGATTTGTTCTGTGGAGAATTAGACGCAACGTCTCAGATCTGAGTTAAGAGGCCATAACGATGGTGCAAAATAGATGATGGAGGTAAGGGCTAAACTGCTTCAGAGGCTGCAGAGGATACTAAAAAATTGATCATTTTTACCGTACAAAAAAAATATACAAAGGACAATCAGCAATAGGCTAGATGAAGCATTATATGTCATTGAGGAAATGCAGGGCCGCGCAAAAATGACATAAGATTGGTCCAATAGCTTGAAATATTGGCTTGCTGAGTTTTCCAGCAAGAAGGACAAAAGACTAATAAGACAGCCGATTCGAAGGACACAGCTTACAAGGTGAATAACCAGGAAAAAAGGCCGAGAAACTTGACCACCTAGTTACGAAAAGAGGACAAGAGGGTCTACCATGAGCCCTCATAGAGGTGAAGAAGATGAAGTAAAGGAAGTTCAGAAGAGACGTCGGGAAGAGTCAGATAGAAGAGCTAGAAAGTCAGCATGATGAAAAATACCTTCAGGAAAAGCTTCTAGGACACTTATAAGTGCGGTGGGTATCCTGCAGAGTCCGTAAGAAGACGGGGATGAAGAGGTGTTATCGCTGTCACGGTTACGGCAACCTTGCAGGAAGATGCGAAGGACCTAGTCAGAGAAAGTGTTACTGTAGATGCGGTAACGAGGAGTACAGGGCTGTGGATTGCGCCAGTACGCTACAGTGATACCTCTACGATGAAAAGGAGGGATGACTCCAGGCAGACCATCATTGAGCTACCATAAGGTGCTTTAGGTTCCGGGAGACAGCTTCGCTATGGACATCTCGCAAATGACAGGAAGAAGCAATCATATCCAGCCAATTATGTCCAATTCTGACGAGTCCGTTGACCAAGTTAGCACAAGAAGAGAAAAAAAGCAGGAGCTCTAGAAGGAATGGATGTTTTTTTTAGTGGCTAACTTTTACAGTAGATTTACTACATTTTTATTTAACTTCAGAAGCGAATTCTGAAAATTACAAATAGTTTGCGAAACTTCCTAAGTGGAAACAGAAATATAATTTATTGTATAGGAAAGAAGTGCACAGTTGCAGGTGCACTCTTCACTTCTCGAGCGCGTTCGTCTAGCAGACGACGCATGGTGGTTAAGTATCACTAGTAATCGGCGGGTTCAAAAGATTTTATGATTTGTTGCGGAAGGGGGGAGGAGCCTTTATTCATGTGCATAATTTTTCGGAACTAGTAAATACTAAAAATGACTTGCAGTAAATGTACAGAAATTTGATATGTATTTAACATCACATGCCAAACAAACCTGGCGAGTAAAACACGAACTTAGCTAAGATCCATTTTTTAAAGTGAGAATCCCGCGTAACTGCCTGAAAATCAGGGTATATTTTGGGATTTTTCAGGGATTAAAATAAGAACGAATCTTTCCAAACCCTTTTTGGTTTATCAAGGTATTCTTAAGTATAAAACAAATGTATTTTAGCCTGATAAATCAATAATATTTTGATTTATAAGGGGGGTATCCAACATGTCCAAATCCGATAGGTCAATTTGCTCGATTTCTATCTTCTCCCTCATGAGTCTAAAATAAACAAATAAAAATATTTTTTTAGTTTGTGAACCAAAAAAATGTAGAAAAATATTAATATTTCACAAAATGGCGGCCACATTAAAAAAATCCGATTTTTACCCAAAAATTTGCTTGAATTTGTTTTAAAAAAAATTGTTAAAACAATTTTTTTCAATCGATTTTTTCAGCTGGTTTACTTCCAAAATCAAATTTCATCGGTATTGCTGATTGGCTGCGATTTTTTTACCCGCGCGTGGCTAAGCCTTGTGTGGGTTGGATCATGGCTCGACCGGCAGTGATTTGTTTTGGGGATAAGGAATGTAGGTGCGGCTCTGGAATTTTCACTGATTTTTTGGGATGCTAAGATACCGTTTAAGCCAAAAAATAAAAAAATCGATTTTTTGGACCAGCTACACGGGATTTCCCCCTTAAAGTCAGGGAATTTTATTGGTCGGGGAAAAGTCAGGGTGTTGAAGAACAAAATTCGTGTAAAAGTCAGAGAATTTCTATAACTTTAAGCTGTTAAGCAGAATAAAGTTTGTAAATTTTCTTTTGAAATTGTTTTATTGTGTTTATAGAAGATACTAGGTTAAAAATGTTACAAGTTTAAGATTCTAGTCGTTGAATATAAATATGATCAGAGAGAATGTAAAATTTGTCTGTGGAAATTCGGAGAAAATTAAAAAGTAAGTTTTGCGGCAAACCTGATATAATATTCTTGTTAGTAATTTATTTGCCCTGCTTTTATATTTATATTTTTTGCAGTAGCTTCATCTACAAGATTTCCTTTTATATTATACATTTTATTATTTGTTTAAAGATTGAACAACTTTGTTGAAATGTCACCCTTTTTGTTTGGAAATTCAATTTTTGGATTGAACATTCAACTTATTTCGTAGAAAGTTGAATTAATTTTTAAAACTCATATGTTGATGTTAAAAAGTCAAACTAATATCTTTATTCAATAAACATGCAACGGTTTGGTTTAAAATTCAACAATTTTGTTGAAAAGACATTTTTTTGTTATTTAATGTTTTAGATGTTTTGCTGAAACATCATCTTTTTGGGTTAAAAATTCAAGTCTATCTTCGCAGAAGATTTACTTCTTAATTAAGACTTATATTTTGATCTTTAAAAGTAAAAATAAAATCTTTTCCAGACAAAAATTCATTTTTTAATCTAGAAATTCATCTGTTTTAGAACAAATGTCATCTTTCTTGGATAAAAATGATACTGTTTGCTTGAAAACTAATCTTCTATCTGTTTGACGATTTAACTTTTTTTTTTAATTTTAGTTCAACCACTTTGTTAAGAAATCATTTTTTTGTGCAACATTTAGTGCAGAGTAGGGTAAAATCGGATACTTTGTTTTTGATAGTATCGAGTGAAAAAGCGAAAAGCTAAAAAACTGTAATTTGAATTAAGACGTCTTATGTGACTCTTGAACTATAAGAAATTAAAGTCAGATGTGCAATTAAAAAGTTTCTTCTTATTAACCCTACTCAGGGGCCAAAGCCGAGTACCTGTGAAAATTATTTTGAAACTTATTGCAATTAAGATAAATTGAATTTATTGTAATTAAATATTATAAAATTGGTATGCTGAGTATCTTGGGTGCACTCACGAAAGTTTTAATGTTAAGAATATTATGATAATCAGCATTCTAGATCTACTAATGATGCAAGTCTAAAATCACCACTTAGTCGATTCAAAATTTAAGCTCATTGTAAAAAATGCAAGCTATATTAGGGGCCTGCTTCCGGTACCTCTTCTGATTAAAAATCATCTCTTCATTGCCTCTGCTGTCTTCGGTGCTGGAGCTTCAGCTGTGCCTATCAGACTTACTTCTGTACATTCGTGGTAATGTCAGATCTAAACAATTTTCAATTTTTCAATTTTTTTCAATTTCAGATATTATGTAACATTTTTCCTGATTATTTTATCTTCTGTGACAAAAACCAATATTTTCGTTTGAAAGGGAGTTATTATCCGTAATTACATGGGGAAAGAATAATTCTACTAGGAGACATGAACGGTTGGGTGGGCATCCAAAATCAGGATACAGAAAGAGTATTAGGTCATTTTGGGGATCCAAAAAC